>NC_133458.1:1042500-1387500 GCF_048565385.1 Saimiri boliviensis | reverse complement strand
TGGGATCTGGGGCCTGAGTGGGGTGCGGGGCCTGAGTGGGGTGCGGGGCCTGAGTGGGGTCTGCAGCCTGAGTGGGATCTGGGGCCTGAGTGGGGTCTGCAGCCTGAGTGGGATCTGGGGCCTGAGTGGGGTCTGGGGCCTGAGTGGGGTGCGGGGCCTGAGTGGGGTGCGGGGCCTGAGTGGGGTGCGGGGCCTGAGTGGGGTCCGGGGTCAGAGTGGGGTGTGGGGCCTGAGTGGGGTCCGGGGCCTGAGTGGGGTGCGGGGCCTGAGTGGGGTCCGGGTCCTGAGTGGGGTGCGGGGCCTGAGTGGGGTCTGGGGCCTGCGTGGGGTCCGGGGCCTGCAGAGCACTTGTCTGCTTGGTTGTGGGCACTGGGCGGTCTGCGACTGTCAGGATGAGCTTTTCTTCTTCTTACGTGGGTAAACAGGCAGCTGGGCTTTGCATTGACAGGTGCCCTGAGGAAAGCAGGCAAATGTGTGCTGGACAAACACACGTGCAGCCCTGTCTCGGGAGGACTTGAGACCTTTGAGTCTGACAAACACCCTGCACGTTAGGAGCTCAGAAGAGAAAGGCGTGACTTCAGAAAGTAGCAGAGCGGGGCTTCCTTGTCAGGGTGCTGGCTGGGAACGAGATTGGTGGGTAAAGCCACAATGTGGCTGCAGAACCCTCACCTGCTCTATCATTAAACATCCAAACTACTTTGTTAATATTTTAAAACACAGACAAAGGCCCCGTGGCATGATACGCCTGGGTGGGTGTTCGTTTTGGCCACGCCGAAGATACCGACATCCCCAAGTCTCTCCCGGCACCCCCTCCACGGCCGCCTTCCCCGGAAAACGATGTCGGATTTCAGATGCTCAGCCGTATGGCCGTCTTGGTTTAGCTGTGTAACAGCCCTGCAGGAACACAACTGCTTATACGTGACAAGGCCTAACTCCACACAGAACAAACACGGGTATCAAATAACCTCACTTAAGCTAAAAAAAGCCACACACGTATGTGGCAACCTTGGGGGATGATGGCTTGGGTGTTTGCATTTCCCTGCTCAGCTTATCAGCTGGATATTGGCAAGTAAGATTTAGAAGCAGAAACATAAAATATTGAACAAAAACTAAAACACTTATAAAAAGGATTCGCCGTGTGGTGTGAAGGCTTTGTGCAGTAATTGACACAAGATCAGAAAGCACACCCTAAGAAAAGCAGCGCCCACGCTCCCAGCGCCCGGCCAGAGATTAGCTGGCCTGGCAGACAATTCCAATCCGGAGCGGGATTTGCTCTTCCGTGTATGTTCTATTGTCTGGGTCTTATTTTTGCTTTCAGTTCCTTTTGTAATGGAGGCAGCAGTTGTTATTAGCGATTAATAGGGGCTTCAAAGGCAGTTGTGTTTGGAAGGGGCAGCGGCTTCCCTAAGACCCCTGGGCTGCTCTGTACGCCAAGCACGGCCCACGCTGGGCCCCTCTGAGGGAGCGCAGATATCGATTTAGATGGAAGCCGGGGTCGGCGCGGAGGGTGGAAGGAGCTCCGTGAGCTTCGCCTGCTAATGTATTATTTGGGCTTTGTGATTTCAACCGGAGTAAGTGTCTATTTACGAAAAATTACAGAATCGGTATCTCTGCTACTGATAGATTTTCCCTAACAACAATTCACAGGTAAAATACCGGAGATAATGGAACGTATTTGTGCAAAATTTCAGGAGGAGATGGCCTGATCTGGTGGGCTGGACTCTTTAGTAATACACAGCAAACCACATCCATCTGGGATGGGCCGAGAACAGGCACCGAGGCTGCCCTCAGACGCCAGCAGGACCGGGCAGCACGGACTTTGGGGAGGCTGAGTGACGCATGACATACGCGCCCTTTTGATGGAAATTATTCTTTTTACTCAAGTATTTACAATGTAAGGTAATCCCTTGTGTTCATAGCTCTTACATAATCATACACCAAAACCAATTTTAAAGGTAAAGCCAAGACCCTCTTCCCTGTGAGCTGGTGCGGGAGGAAGCTGTGTGTGCCTGGCTGCGGGGAGCACCCCGGTCGCCGTTTCAAAGCTGCCTGCTGAGCCCACAGAGCTGCCCTCACCCTGCCAAGCACTTCCACTCAGACGTACAGGATACTGGGAAAAAGGCAGAGTGCCCTTCACATATCCCATGACAGGCCGGGCACAAGGAGGCTCCATGAAGAGGCCTGACCACACCGCCCTGTCTTCCGCGAGGCTGTGTGGACACAGGACATGCAGCAGCAACGGTCCGGCAGCCCCTCAGCTCTGGGCCCTGTGTCAGTGGCTCTGCCCTGGGTATACTGGTGACAAAAGGTTCAAAGGACCCTACCGCCATGATCCTCAACGCTTTTGGCCCAGGAGCCACCACTCACAGGCACCGCGTACCTTCTCCTCCCGTGCTGCGCCTCTGTCACCTCCCCCAACCAGGCAGGTCCAGGCCAGGGCTCCTAGACCCAACTGGGCTCGCCCACCCCAGCCCCAGGTGGAGCTGGCTCTCCCACGGAGAGCGTCCAGCCACAGCCAGGAGTTTACCCACACGCCCAGGCCGGGCCCTGGTCACCCTTCCACAGACATGTGGAAGAGAAATATAAATGACAGGGAGTCTAGTGGAATTGAAAGCCACCACGTCTCCCGGCTTCCACTTTGAAATGGTGAAGGAAACGCTCTTAAATGAAATCATGTGATCCTGTTGAAATAAATGGAAAATTAAAAGGCAGGGCACTGCTGACCCTTGGTGTGGGGAGGGGGCAGATGTGGACTTCATGTGGTTTCTGGCCCCCATGGGCTAACCTTCCACAGGGGAGGGATGGATGTGGACTTCACGTGGCTCCCGGCCCCCGTGGACTAACCTTCCACAGGGGAGGGATGGATGTGGACTTCACGTGGCTCCTGGCCCCCATGGACTAACCTTTCTCAGGGAAGGGGGTGGACGTGGACTTCACATCTGTCCTGGCCCCGTGGGCCAGTATTGGGCTTCCTCAGGAGCAGCCTGAGAGCCCTCATTCTTGGCCAAATCCCGAGTTTGCGCGGTGAAAAAATCGGACCAGAAACCTTAGTGAGAACCTCTGAGACAGCTGTGGCAGAGCACGTGGCACTCCACAATCCCCCGTCCTGACTCAATGCTCCCTTCGGCGTCTCACTGTGTTTCTCACTCCCGTATTTCCACAGTTGTGATTCAGCCTCAATGCTTCTGAAACCCACAAGCCACCCAGCCTCACTTTCTAAAAATACGATTGAGAAACCAAGACAGCGTTTGGGACGGAGGTTTCTCCAGCGAAGCAGAGCCGTGGCTGCCCGTGGAACACGTTGGGATGCTCACGGCCTACGGTAAGATGACTATGACATCATTTTCAAAGAGGAAATGGGCCCCACCCCAAAAGAGGCACTGAAGGAGAATCGGAGGAGGCAGCTCCCCTGAAACTGGGAGGGGGTCAGGCCTGGGATCCCCCAAACCCTCAGGGTCTTCAGTCGGAAACCAGAGATTTGTGAACATCAAAAGCCTTCGCTTCCTTCTGCAGCCTTCAAGTTTGCCCTGTACTTACATTTTATAAATGAACAGTACTCCAAGAAAGCCACCGTTGTGCATATCAGGCAAGGCCCTCTTGTGAATCATTCAACTATGAGCTAGAAAACGGCCCAGGCTTTTCTCCGGTGTCACGTCCACCCTGCTATCTCCTCTCCAGCTCAGACCAACATTCTCTGGACATTTCAGGGCTGAAAACCCCACCAGAACGCCGGCCCTGACAGGACTCTCTCATGAAGCCCCAAGGACCAGGCTGTAGCTGCCGGGATGTGAGCGACAGCTTGCAAAAGCCACAGGCATGCAGGCAGCAGAGGACGAGGCGGGAAAGCAGGGAGTTGGAAACCTTCAAAAGGGCTCAAAGAGCAAGGTCAGGAGAAGCAGCGCCCGGGCCCCTCCTGTTTCCTCCCGTCCCTCCTGAATCCAGGATGGAGGCCAGTTCAGACGAGAGGGGAACGAACAGAGTGAACCGCAGAAGCAGCCGGAGCTGGCGAGGCCAGTGAGAGCCGGCAGAGGAGAGACGTGGAAACCAGAAACCAGGAGGAGAGACGTCACTGACTGACGCGCCCTGGAAGTCAGAGTTTAACTTAGAAGGAAAACACTGCTTGAACAGTAGGAGCCTTAGGAAGAAGGCCCTCATTTTTTTCTTTCATTTTTTTTTTTTTTTTTTTGAGATGGAGTTTCACTCTTGTTGCCCAGACTGGAGTGCAATGGGGCGATCTCAGCTCACTGCAGCCTCCACCTCCCAGGTTCAAGTGATTCTCCTGCCTCAGCCTCCTGAGTAGCTGGGATTACAGGCATGTGCCACCACACCTGGCTAATTTTGTACTTTTAGTAGAGACAGGGTTTCTCCACATTGGTCAGGCTGGTCTTGAACTCTTGACCTCAAGTGATCTACCTCCTTAGCCTCCCAAAGTGCTGGGATTACCGGCGTGAGTCACTGCGCCTGGCCGAAGGCCCTAATTTTTTAGAACACTGGCCAGGCCGTTGTTTACTGAGAGCTGCTGTGTCCGGTGCAAGGCAACCCTGGCTGGAGCCCACGGAGGGGCAGCCCCAGGAGCCCAGGATGGGGGCAGCCCAGACCCTCGGGAGCACTCCCCGGCTCAGGGGGCAAGGGGAGAGCCCAGCATGCACTGGAGGAAGGCAGGCCACCTCTCCTTGCTGTGTGAGGAGACCAGCATCTCTGAAAGGGCGAGGACCATGGCCAGGCCGCACCACTGCATCACGGGGCTAAGGACTGGCTAACCCGGTAGAATCAGCCATCTTCACGTCCAGACCAGGACATGCACTTATTTGCTCCGGTCACCTGGCCTGGCATGAGCCATTGAGGATCAAACACCCCTGCTCTGGAGCAAAGAAGAACCCGCACCTCTGTTCTGCCCACAGCCCTCCCACCACCCGCTGGGGCCCAGGGTTCGTATCTGGTGCCTCTGTCTCCTTTAAGTCCCTTAAACTTAAGAGGCCGATCCTAAGATTTCCTCTGCAAGTATTCCTCTGGATTCTACCCCAAAGAAACCAGCTACAGTTCTCAGGCTTCCTAATCCCTGCAGGCCACCTGAAGAAGAGATATATGTATATGGCCATGCCATCTGGAAATGAAAGAGAAGAAGTTAATGGCCTCCAATCTTCAGCCGCTTTCGCCAAGCAAAGAAGGTCCAGAAGGCACCTTCACAGGGGCTGGGAGCTCCGGCCCTGCCCATCCCCACGGCAAACACAGCAACCAGAAATAACACAGGCAAGGGCTTCTCCACGCCACTCCCAACTCAGCTGCAGAGGCACTGATAAAGTGAGGATGGGCACTGTATGTAAACAGCAGTTTACGGCATCATCAGAGACACGCAGAGAGAAATACATGCACGGACGATGATAACAATGATGACTCTAATACTGTCTTGTCAGATCAGAGACATTCCTCCCGAACAGAAGCAGGACCTGGGATCCCCGTGGAACGCACAGGCTGGGCGTGCTCCCCATGAGCCGGTCAGAGTGACTTCATTTCCTTTGGGCAATGCGCCTTCCATGTGGAGGCCAGTCCCTTTCGAAAGCAGAAGAGTACAGAAAAGAGTTTGCCAGAAGTGGCAGGATGCATCCTCAGGATGGGGCCTTCACTCACTGAGAACCCGCAGGATAAGGCAGCTCTGTGCCAGCGCCTGGCCCCCTGCAGAGCTGAGTCAGCTGCTAGGGGACTGTGTCCCCCAGGAAAGCACGTCTGAGTCCTGAGCGCCAGCTCCTGTGAACAGGATGTGATTTGGAAGTGGTCTTCAAAGAGGTAAGCAAGCTAAAGATGACATCATTAGAGTGGTTTCTAATCCAGGGACCGGCGTCCCTAAGGAGGCGGCACTGGGTCAGAGACAGACGCGCAGAGCAGGAAGATAAGGCCAGAATTCCCAGAGGATGCTTGGTGCCCTGCAGAGGAGGGAGGGAGGCCCCTGCAAGCCAAGGAATGGCAGGGTTGCCAGAGCCACCATAGGCTGGAAGAGGCAGGAAGGGCCCTCTCTGCAGCCTTCAGAGGTGCAGGGCCCTGCTGAGATCTTGATCTCAGATGCCGGCGGTGTAGGGCCTGGAGAGCTCTGGGCCGTTCTAAGCCAGTGTGGGGGCTCCACTGCCGCGCTGGGCACGGCACACGCCATCTCAGACCCTCTGGCCCCCAGCAGCCAGAGCTCAGAGGTGCACCAGGCCACAGCCCTTCCTCGGCCCGGCTCTTCCTTCCCCGGGCCCGGCTCTTCCTTCCTCGGCCCCGGCTCTTCCTTCCTCGGCCCGGCTCTTCCTTCCTCGGCCCGGCTCTTCCTTCCCCGGGCCCGGCTCTTCCTTCCCCGGCCCCGGCTCTTCCTTCCCCGGCCCCGGCTCTTCCTTCCTCGGCCCGGCTCTTCCTTCCTCGGCCCGGCTCTTCCTTCCTCGGCCCGGCTCTTCCTTCCCCGGGCCCGGCTCTTCCTTCCCCGGCCCCGGCTCTTCCTTCCCCGGCCCCGGCTCTTCCTTCCCCGGGCCCGGCTCTTCCTTCCTCGGGCCCGGCTCTTCCTTCCCCGTCCCCGGCTCTTCCTTCCCCGGGCCCGGCTCTTCCTTCCCCGGCCCCGGCTCTTCCTTCCTCGGCCCCGGCTCTTCCTTCCTCGGCCCGGCTCTTCCTTCCCCGGCCCCGGCTCTTCCTTCCCCGGGCCCGGCTCTTCCTTCCTCGGGCCCGGCTCTTCCTTCCCCGTCCCCGGCTCTTCCTTCCCCGGGCCCGGCTCTTCCTTCCCCGGCCCCGGCTCTTCCTTCCTCGGCCCCGGCTCTTCCTTCCTCGGGCCCGGCTCTTCCTTCCTCGGGCCCGGCTCTTCCTTCCTCGGCCCCGGCTCTTCCTTCCCCGGCCCCGGCTCTTCCTTCCTCGGCCCCGGCTCTTCCTTCCTCGGCCCGGCTCTTCCTTCCCCGGCCCCGGCTCTTCCTTCCCCGGGCCCGGCTCTTCCTTCCTCGGGCCCGGCTCTTCCTTCCCCGTCCCCGGCTCTTCCTTCCCTGGGCCCGGCTCTTCCTTCCCCGGCCCCGGCTCTTCCTTCCTCGGCCCCGGCTCTTCCTTCCTCGGCCCCGGCTCTTCCTTCCTCGGCCCCGGCTCTTCCTTCCTCGGCCCCGGCTCTTCCTTCCTCGGCCCCGGCTCTTCCTTCCTCGGGCCCGGCTCTTCCTTCCTCGGGCCCGGCTCTTCCTTCCTCGGCCCCGGCTCTTCCTTCCTCGGCCCCGGCTCTTCCTTCCTCGGGCCCGGCTCTTCCCCAGGACTCTCACCTGTTTTCTCTCTGCAAGCCTTTTATTTTCTAAACTGTTGTTGCTAAGTTGGAAAGAGAAGAGAAGGCATCAGGGTGAATCATACCCTCAAGTGATATCTGCAGGATCTGCTGAAGGCGCACAGATAATATGTGTAATTCAACAAACGGACAAGAAGGATGGATAAAACACAGCTTGCTAATAAACTGGACCACTGAGGCCTGTAATGTGTTCTTGGTCTTCCCAGGTTTTCTAAAATGTAAAAACAGAGCCGAGTGTCTGTTCTGGAAGCTTGTACGATCTGACGGACGGCCTTGATCTTGCCGTGATGGAGACATCAAGGGCCAGGTCATGAATTTTGCACAGCGCCTTTCTGGAGTTTTCCGGCATTCCTGCACTCACTCATTTCCAATATTTGACATTTGGGGTCTATTTGGTTCTGAAGGAAAGACAGGTCTCACCAGAGGGTGGAGCAGCGATCAGTAAAGCCACAGAAGGGCCCCTGATTGTAAGGAAATATGCATTTATAAGCCACATGTTTGCACCAAACGCCGTCACTCTGCGGTAATGCAGTGTGCCCAGGTGTGAGATTTAGAAAGCCCTTTAAGCCGCCTTTTATTTTGTAAACGAAAAAATGTAATCATTCTGCATATTCAGGAATTGGGAAATTCAGAAAAAAAGAAAAGATAAATGGAGGGCAAGCATAGGAGATTCTCCAGGAATGACAGCCTCACCCGCCCTTTCCAGGAGGCATCTTAGCCTTCAGTGAATGTTATACTCATTTATTTTTTTTAAAAAAGAAGAAAGGTTAAGAGCCAGTAAATAAAGTGACGGATAAAGTCAGAAAAACAATTTAAATCATCAAGTCAAAGAGGTGGGCGGACATCAGACAGGGGCTGTTGACAGCGCCTCTCGCAGGAGCCTTCATGACAGCCGCAAACTACAGAGGCGAGCCCGTCCGGAGCCGCCCCGGGCCCAGCAGCCCCTGAGGTCTCGGGGTCGCTTCTGTTTCTTCCTCACGGGGCAGAAGGACGAGGCACGCAGCTCAGCTCTCCCTTTCGAGGGACCTCTGGCTGTTTTCTGCAGCACTGCTGAGAAAGAAAGGCGTCCGTTCTGGGGGCTGTGCGGAGCCTTCGGCTCCCCTTTCCAAAACCTGCCCCCACGGCTGGCCCCGGCTCAGCAGAAAGCCAAAAGGCGTTGCACTCACATCCAATTAACTTCCCATTTCCAGCAATTACTGCTTCGCCGGGAGCAGCAAGATGCCCTCGGTGGGGAAGCGAAGGCCCGGGAGCGGGTGGCCGATGCCCCAGCGAAGGCCCCTCCTCTGACCTCCAGGCCACGTTAGAGAGCGTGGCTCGCATCCCTCCCTGCCCCTCCTTCCCGCACTTTGAAAGCAGAGCTGCTGCATCTGGGCCATGGCCTGGTCAGTTCTCGTGGTGGAGAAGAATTAGAACAAAGTTCAGAGGAGCGCAAAGGCAAACTCAACGACAGCGGGAGGCGGCCGGCAGGGAGTGGGTCCGCACCCAAGAGCCAAGGCTGGCGGAAGTCTCGGTGTGCAGGGACATTCTGTGTGTGCTGGAGTCTGGCAGGACACCGAGAATCTCGACTAGGTCGATTCAGGGCGAAGGAAGCATCATGCAGGCCGCTGTGAGTTTGTACAACCCTAAACGCAGAGATTCTAAAATGGCTCGGACGTAAATTCACGGAGCACCAGGCGTTTGGCACTCACTGGCCACTTAGAGGGACGTGTGCGGGGTAGACGGGGCTCCGTGACACGAGCAGGGTAAACCTGGGACTGCAGCAGCCCCACGCCCCACACCGCACGGAGGACGGCACATCACGTTCGACACCACGGGAAGAACTACACGTGACCACGACCGATGCCACGAGGAGGGCACCACGTCATCATGCCCAACGCCACGCGGGGGGACAGCACGTCATCACATCCAGAACCATGGGGAGGACCACACGTCACCAAGCCCAACGCCGCAGGGGGGACAGCACGTCATCACACCCAACGCCACGCAGAGGACAGCACGTCATCACATCCAGTACCACGGGGAGGACCACGTGTCATCACGCCCAACGCCACGCGGGGGGACAGAACGTCATCATGTCCGCCACCATGCGGAGGGCAGCGCGTCATCACGTCACACGCCACGCGGGGGACAGCGTGGCATCGCCCCTCCGTGGTCTTCAGGAGAGGAACGCTGCTGCCCCACGCTGACAGAGATGAAAAGGCGAAGCTGATTATGAAAAGGCCTTACTGACGAGGAAGAGAAAAGTCTCATTATCAGAAACCTCGATGAGTTGTTTCTTTGGGTGTGTTTACCCAGTAATTTTTTTTTCTGTAAATCACTCACCGATGCAATCGGTGGACTTCTGTCTCCCAGGTGCTGTGCTCGGAGAAGAATAAGAATTTGCTCTGGAGTCAGAAAAGTCTGGGGCTAGAAGCATGAATCTGAAGGATGTCAGCCTAAGAGGAAGCGGCCATCAAGCCTGACAGAGCCATCCAGGCCAGGAATAAAACCCTGGTGCCCGGTGGCGGTGGCCACGCCTGACGGAGCCGTTGGGGCCACACATGGAACCTCAGTCATCACGTTGCCCCCCTGGGCAGTAGAGTAGGATGTGGGACAAGTGAATGAGAAAAAGTCAATCGGTGATCAGCTGGAGTAAGTTGTTTTAGCCATGCTGTGTGGTAAGGAGTTGGGCTGGCCTTGGTACTGGTTCCTGGAAGCAGACTTGGAGTCCATGGAACCTGCTGAGTCACAGGAGTGAGGTCATTCGTGGTGGGCCCCTCGGGCCACACCTGGTGGTTTATGCAAATGAGGGGACAGGACGGGGGCTGTCCACACCAAAAAGACCACCGATATGACGGGCGGGCGGGGGCTCTGAGCCATGGGATACGGTCTGATCTCAGGAGTGGGAGGGCTGGTGGGTGGGTTAAAGCTTGCGGCCGATGGTTCAATCTCTCACACCCATTTAATGAAACCTCAACAGAAATTCTGCATGCTGAGGCTGGGGCACGTGTCCCTGGTCAGCCCCTGTGGCTGCACTGAGACCTCAATAGAAACTCTGCATGCCGAGGCCAGGGCAAGCATCCCTGCTCGGCAACGCTCTGCGGGTGGCTGCACACTGGTGTGCTGAGTATGAGCAGCCTGTCTCCACTGCACAGAGTGGACATGGAAGCTGTGTCTTTAGGGCCTCTTGACTCCACCTGTGGTCTCTGGCTAGTCTGGATCTACATTGTTTTTGGCTGTAATGAAGCTGAGATCACAAACATGTCATATCCCTATACCCTGTGACTCATTCCAGCCAATTACTACATGGGAGCATAGAGTGGGTACCTTAAACTTAGGCTGGTTGCTTAGAAGGGTGGGCACCTGAGGGACTGTGAAGCTGGGGCCAGTGTGTGGGGGTCTGGGGCTGGCTCACTCTGGCTGTGCTGTGTGCTGTGGATGGTGTGCGTGGGGGTCTGGGGCTGGCTCACTCTGGCTCTGCCGTGAGCTGTGGATGGTGTGTGTGGGGGGATCTGGGGACTGGCTCACTCTGGCTGTGCCATGAGCTGTGGCCGGTGTGTGTGGGGTGTCTGGGGACTGGCTCACTCTGGCTGTGCTGTGTGCTGTGGATGGTGTGTGGGGTGTCTGGGGGCTGGCTCACTCTGGCTGTGCTGTGTGCTGTGGATGGTGTGTGGGGTGTCTGGGGGCTGGCTCACTCTGGCTGTGCCACGTCAGATCTACGCTGTAGCCTGAGCAATCTCTCATCTGTGGCATCTGCTGCTCAGGTCACCACTGTGGAACAGGAGAGGTGGTGAGTGCTGCCAGCACACACAGAACTGGGCTTGCAGCAGAGACTTGAACGAGGGTGGCGTGGCGATGTGGTCTGGCTGAGTACCCACCCAAATCTCCTCTTGAATTGTAAAATGCCACAATTCCCACTTGGGGTGGGAGGACCCCAGTTGGAGGTAATTGAATCATGCAGGCGGGGCTTTCCCATGCTCTTCCTGTGTTAGGGAATACGTCTCGTGTGATCTGATGGGTTTATAAGGGGGAGTTGTGTTTGCTGCCATCCATGTAAGATGTGACTTGCTCCTCCTTGCCTTTGACCATGGTTGTGAGTCCTCCCCAGCCACATGAAAGTGTAAACTTCTTTATTTTGTAAATTGCCCAGTCTCAGGTGTGTCTTTATCAGCAGCATGAAAACAAACTAACACAGGTGGTGAGGGGCCCACACTAGACCAGGATCTGGAAATCAGGACAGGTGGGTGGACCTCACCCTGAGTTCAGCACCTCAGCCCCTCCAACACAACAGGGCTGGCCGAGTCAAGTCTGGGATCGCAGCTGAGGCCTGGGCCTCTTGGGGTGTCGAGCTGGGAGCCACTGTCAGGGAGCAGCAGAGGAGGCTTCAGCTGCCAGAGAGTGGCCTGGATGCAGAGTGTGGACTCCACTTTTCTGGGGTAGGCTTTGCGTGTGCCCATGGGAACCTGCCTGTCAGACAAAACCCTGCTCCCTGCACTGAGCAGAACATTAGAAAGCCAGGCTCAATTCAGCAATTCTTCAAGGCTCACTCTCCATTTCTTTTGGAGCTCCACATCAGAATATGTGGCATGAGCTCAGGAGGAACAAAATTTGAAACTGTCCTGCCCCAAAAACCCAGCATGGATGGATAGTCAGCGTGTTTGCACGCATCAACATGGCAACACATGCACGTTAAACACTCTCATTTCACAGTCAACAGGTGTCTCGGGTATAAACTATAAAAACTCAAGAGAAAAAAGTGGAAAGATGTCTGTGTCAAGCTTGCACTGTAAAAACAGCCCAGACCCTGTTCCCAGTCTAATGCATAAAAACGCTAAATACAAGGGGACAGACACACATTTTGAAGCATTCGTAAATGTGAGGGAAGGAAAGAGAAATCCCAGATGCCAGAGCAGAGGGAGCACAGAGCCAGGGTGAGGAGCAGGCAAGGGAACAGCTGAGTGGGGCGGTGGCGGGCAGGGGGGTCTGTTAGGGCCCAGTGCTGGGGCTGCGGTCTGTGCCCACAGGAGGTCAGGGACCAGGCGCTGGCAGAGCACCCCAAGGACTCTGCACACCTGCCCTGCACAAAAGGGATGCCAACAATCTGTCCACATGCAGGGGGCAGAAGACCCTCTCCCTCTCAGGTTCTGGGCAGAAGAGCCTTTCCCTCTCAGGTTCTGGATGAAACACAAATGTCCCTCATTAGAAATGGAAACCTGAATCTGTATCCCACATGGGTGTTAAATCCTAGTATAATAAAACACTCACATCTCTCACATAACACACTGATTTGAATCATTAATTAACATCTCTCTGGGGGAACATTTCCAACAAGGAGAGTTCTCAGGACTTCTGCAGGATTCTCATGAGAAAAGGAAGACATCAAAGACAAGCGCATAATAAAGAATTATAAGCCACACAGAAAACAATCTATAATGAGAAAGTGTGAGCAAAATTTAAAAGAAAACGCAAACTGGAGAATTCACGCATCTGATCTGGAGATAAGGTGGTAACCTGAGACTTAATGGCAGAAATTAGCAAGCAGGAAAACAGCAGAGAGCAGAGGCTCCAGCAGAGCGGGTGATTCGAAAATAGGGGGAAAAGGCAAAGACACGTGTAAGAATTATCCAGAAAGGAAAGAGGAGACACAAATAACACTAGGAATGAATTGGTCTGTGACAACATATACAGACGTTTGCAAAATCACAGGAAAATGCTATGCACAGTAGAGATGTGACCGGAAGACACAAGTGAAATGAATTATTTTTAGGAAAAAAACACAAAACGCCAAAATTGAATTGAAAGGAATAGTATCTGGCTATACTTGTAACCATTTAATGGTTAAATCAGTATTCAAAAATCAACTCTCATAAAAACTGTTAAAGCCAGATCACTTAAATACTATTACTAAAGCTTCAAGTAACAGCTATTTCCTACCATATGCAGATTTTACAGAGTCTAGGATGCTACTTACTTTATGAGATGAGTATTACTTTGATACTAGCACTGAACGAAAGTGACACAATGAAAATAAAGGAATTTTATTTCTCAAAAAAATTAGCAAACCAAATATAACAGAGGGAAATCAGTAAAACAAAACATTGTGACCAAAGAGATATATCCCAAATATGCAAAGCTGGTTCTACTCCATGTAATTCACTTTACTAAGAGATTGAAGGCCGAAAAAGCCCAATAATACCTTAGAGATTCAAGAATAAGCATTTGGCCCATTCAAAATTTTTGAAATTTTAAGAAACCAGGAATAAAGCATCCTTAAACCAACAAAAGTTATTTACTGAAGTCCTTCAGAAATGAACATCGTTTAACAAGATAAATATCAAAGACATTTTCTTAATGTTTGCAATGGATAATGATGTCTGCCAGAACCCCTTTGATTCAGCACTATATGGAACACCCCAGATAATTCAGTAAAATGAAAAATTTGAAGATACGTATGCTTAGAAAGGAAGACAGTTGCAAATGATGTATTTGTCTACATGGATAATCTAAGGGAACCGCCATCAAGCAATTGTAATGAATATGAGATTCCTTCAAAGATACAGGTTACAAGGTCAAAATACAAAACGATGTGGGTGTGTGCCAGTAACAGCCAATTATATAATATCTTGAAATCATTAGAAGTTTATTTTAAAATAATCTTAATTTTAAAAAAATTTAAAAATAATCTTGATCATGTTAAGCTACTTGAAAAATTTTAATAAAATATTTTAAGAACTTTATATTTTAAAATGCTAAAATTTCATTGACTGACAAAAGAATCCTCAGTCCATGAATACACATTCCCTGTAAGTACGGAAGTGGATGAAGACATCTTCCCATTTACCAAATGTATTCACCAAACGTGAATACGGTCACACGCCTCCTAACGACAGGGGCACTTGCTGAGAAATGCGTCATTTGCTGATGTTGTACCAACATCACAGAGTACACGTACACAATCCCAGATGCACAGCCCACTGCAAACCCACAACCTGCACAGCACGTCACTGTGCTGACTACTGTGGGCAACTGTAACACGGCGGCATGTATCTGTGTGTCTAAACACATCTAGCAAAAAAGGTAGAGTATGTGACTGTAATCTTATGGGACCACCCTCACGTATGCAGTCAGTAGTTGACTGAAATGTTGTTACGTAGCAATGACTGTACTTTTGCACAGTTTTGCTCAAGCTAAGCTAATATTAAATTGAAATTCAACAAAAACCCAATCAGTCTTTTTTCATTAATTTGACCAGCTCTTCTGAAAAATGATTTTAGAATAAGGGACATGTTGATAATTTGGGGAAGAACAGCGGAGGGTTGCAGTTCACCTTACCCATTGTTAAAATATTATAACAGTATTCAGACATCAAAATGTCTACTCCACACCACAGCAGGTGAGTATCACAGATGTATGCTGAGCTAGAGAAGACAGACACAGGGAGTGCCTGACGTCTTAATCTGCTAACCTCCCGCTTTGGGTATCACTGGAGAGGAGCTGCCAAGGGGAGGGTCTGGGCTGCCAGGGACTCTGACTGGAGCTCTGTCTGGTGACCACACAGCACAGTCAACGGCCTCTGCACTGAGATGGGCACACTTTGTACATGTTACATGCAATAGAAATTTACATATCAAACAAGATGAGAAAGTTGAATTGAGAAAAGAAAATCATCAAGCTTTTTGAAAGACTGACAAACAGAACCAGTGGAATAAAACTGAGAAGTGAGAAACCTAAGTACACACATGGTGACTGGATATACAACCCACGTGAAGTCACACACTGCAGGGAGAACGGGCATTTCAGCTGCTAATACAGACACCGGGACAACTCCCTACCTAAGCAGAAAAATATAAAGTTCAGTCCCTGTCTCACAACAACAAATGTGCCTGATGGATTAAAGATACTAAACTTTTAGAAGAAAACAAGGGCAAATATTTATAAGAAATCATGAGAGAAAGATGCCATGATGAAACCCAAAGACTTCAAATGGGAAACACTGATTAAAAAGACACCATAAAAAAGATGAATGAGATCTCTATTTCTGTAACATGTATATTGCACTGACAAAGGACTAGTATTCAAACATAATTACCATATAGTATATAATAAAATATTATGCTATATATAACACATGATATGTCTATATAAATATGGTTTACATATATATAGACATGTAACATATATTTATATATTTAACATATAGTATTTATGTTAAAGTATAAAATACACAAATATAAGATTTATCATATATAATATATAAAATATCTTTCTAGAATATTGATGCAGATACAAAGAACCCTTACATTCTAATAATAAAATAACAAAAACACACTATGAAAATTAAAGTGTTTAAATAAGCAATTCACTAATGAGGAAATATGAATGGCTTACAGATCTCTGGGAAGCTGCTCTGCCTTGGCAGTAACCAGACACAGACAAATAAAACTTAAAATAAAATACCATTTTATGACCATTCCTTTGGCATAAAGAGAAGTCTGATAACACCTAATTAAATTATATTGTGGGGAAATATGAAAAAATGTAAAGACTTCCTAAATATACTACAGTAGAAGAAGAATGTATAAATTATATCATAATACCATGTCATAGTTACATACAAACTATATATAAAGGCATGTGTAGATAAATCCTCAAAATATAATTCTGAGTGGAAAACACATCTCAAAAAGACAGCTACAGTGTGAAGCCAATCATGAAATAATTCCAGAACACTGTGTGATGGAAAATACCAAACTCCAGCCCCTCTGGCCTTCCTTTCACCTACGGGAGGAAAAGAAAAAGCTGGCTGGTCACCGTGGCTCACACCTGTAATCTCAGCACTTTGGGAGGCCGAGGCGGGTGGATCACGAGGTCAGGAGATCAAGACTACTCTGGCCAACATGGTGAAACCCTGTCTCTACTAAAAAATACAAAAATTAGCTAGGCATGGTGGCACATGCCTGTAGTCCCAGCTACTGCTTGAACCAGGAGG
Source organism: Saimiri boliviensis (assembly GCF_048565385.1). Classification (NCBI taxonomy): domain Eukaryota; kingdom Metazoa; phylum Chordata; class Mammalia; order Primates; family Cebidae; genus Saimiri; species Saimiri boliviensis. The sequence goes on along the minus strand of NC_133458.1, from coordinate 1,371,256 downwards.
AGGAGGTTACAGTGAGCTGAGATCATGCCACCACACTCCAGCCTGGTGCCTGGCAACAGAACAAGACTGTCTCAAAAAAAAAAAAAAAGAAAAAAAAAGAAAAAGCTGAGAAGTCCTCATGAGGTCATGGCTCGGGCATGCAGGCTCAGGGTGAGACGGAGCCCTGACCACAGGGCAGAGGATGCTGCCCCTCCTTCCACAGCAGACCACCACATCAATACCAGCAGGGCTCCCGCATAATGACAAGGAATTACAGATAGAAGAACTGCACAACTCAGACTTTATGTAAGGAGAAGTCTCTAGGGAAACCCCCCAAAAACTAGGGAGACAAGACAAGGACACCAGAGGAAATTCAGCCTCTGATGCGCCTCTAGCAAACAGTGAACTGCCTAACTCATCACCAGGTAAAGATAAAACCTAATGCTAAAGGCCAAATATGCCTCAGTTTCTTTTATCTAATACATCATATCTAGCTTTCAACAAAAAAATCACAAGCCATGCTAAAAGGGAAAAAATTATAAAGAGACAAAGAATTGGACTCAGATATGGCAGAGATATTGGAATTATCAGACCAAGATCTCAAATAACCATGAAGAATATGTGAAGTGCTCTAGTGAGAAAACGGACAATAGGCAGGAACAGATGGGTGATTTGAGAGCTGAAAACTCTAAGAGAAATCATAAGGAAATGTTAGAAATCAAAACTACTGTAGCAGAGATGATGAACGCCTTTGATGGGCTCGTTGGTAGAGTAGACATAGCTGAGAAATAATCAGTGAGAATGAGGATCTATCAATAAAAACTTCCCAAACTGAAAACCAAGGAAAAAAATGAAAAAGAAAAAACAGAATGTCCAAGAGCCACAATTACAAAAGGTGTAACATACGCATAATAGGAATACCAGGAGGAGATAAAGAGAAAAGGGAACAGAAGAAATATGTAAAGTAGTAATAGCTGAATATTTTCTTTTCTTTTTTTTTTTTTTTGAGACGGAGTTTCGCTCTTGTTACCCAGGCTGGAGTGCAATGGCGCGATCTCGGCTCACCGCAACCTCCGCCTCCTGGGCTCAGGCAATTCTCCTGCCTCAGCCTCCTGAGTAGCTGGGATTACAGGCACGCGCCACCACGCCCAGCTAATTTTTTGTATTTTTGGTAGAGATGGGGTTTCACCATGTTGACCAGGATGGTCTCGATTTCTCGACCTCGTGATCCACCCGCCTCGGCCTCCCAAAGTGCTGGGATTACAGGCTTGAGCCACCGCACCCGGCCATAGCTGAATATTTTCAAAATTAATGTCAGATAGTAAGTCACAGACCTGGGAAACTCAGAGAACAAGAAGAAGGATAACTACAGTACTCACACACACACACACATACACACATGCACACACATGCACAGAAGACACACACATACACACATGCACAGACACACATGCAGACACACAGACAGGCACACACACTGCAGAAAAATCAAGGGAATTTTTTAACAAAGCCAGGGGAGGGGGGCGGGGGAAGCTTAACCATGGAAAAGCATGGATAGAATGACTCTGGACTTCTTTTTAGGAAGAAGTGAAAAGAGAATGAAGTAAAATATTTAAAATGTTAAAAAAAACCCACCCAACTTAGAATTCTGTGTCCAATGATTTAACAATTCAAAACTAAAGAAGAAATAAAGATTTTTTTAGGCAAACAAAAAATTAAAGGAATTTGTCAGCAGTTAACCTGCCTTTCTTTTCTTTACTTTTTATTTTTCTTTTTTGAGACAGAGGCTCACTCTGTTGCCCAGGCTGTAGTGCAATGGTGCGAACTTGGCTCACTGCAACCTCCACCTCCCAGGTTCAAGTGATTCTCCTACTCAGTCTCCCGAATAGCTTGCCCAGCTAATTTTTGTATTTTTAGTAAATGGGATTTCATCATGTTGGCCAGGCTTGTCTTGAACTCCTCACCTTGTGATCTGCCCCGCTCAGCCTTCCTAAGTGCTGGGATTACAGGCGTGAGCCACCGCGCCCGGCCAACCTGCCTTTCAAGTAGTGTTAAAAGAAGCTCTTCAGAGAGAAGGAAAGTCTCAGATCAGACACTCAGGTCTACACAAGACACTACAGATACCAAGGAAAGTGTTCCAGGCATCTCCAGGAAGAGCTGCTGCAACGGCCCTGGAGAAATCTTGCTTGGCATGTTTGAGGAACAGCAAGGACGCCAGGGCACTGGGAAGAGATCTACTAGTTATAAAGGGAAGTTCATAGCAAGAATAAAAACTCATTACCTGTATTATCAATAATTTCGTATTGCTTTTTTTCTAAGTAGTTGAATAGCATTACTATAAAGAAACAACCGAGGCTGGGTGCAGTGGCTCGCACCTGTAATCCCAGCACTTTGGAAGGCCAAGGTGGATGGATCTCCTGAGGTCAGTGGCTCGCACCTGTAATCCCAGCACTTTGGGAGGCCGAGGTGGATGGATCACCTGAGGTCAGGGGTTTGAGACCAGCCTGGCCAACATGATGAAACCCCGTCTCTACTAAAAATACAAAGCCTAGCCAGGCGTGGTGGTGCATGACTGTAGTCCAGCTACTCAGGAGGCTGAGGCAGGAGAATCGCTGGAACCTGGGAGGCAGAGGGTGCAGTGAGCCGAGATGACAGCATTGCACTCCAGCCTGGGCGACAGGCAGGCGAAGCAATAGAGAAAGACTATGTTGAAAGAGAGAAAAAGAGAGAGAGTGAGAGGGAGGGAGGGAGGGAAAGAAAGAAACAACTGAAACCTACGAACAGTCAATATTTAGTCTCTTGAAAACGCCACACAGACCCCTGCACGCTTGGGTCCTGGCGCGACCTTGCTGATTCTGAGCAGCTCTGTCTTTGCTGTGTCTGTCACATGCCCCTTCCCAATCACACTGTTTCCATCCATGACTCAGTTCGTGGTGGAAAGACAGACCCCTTCAGCCGTCTCCGGCTCCTTTACTAATTCTTGTGTCTTGCAACACTCTTAGGAATCACATAGTTTTAAATTCTTTATGTAAAAAAACTACCTGTTTTATGCCTTAGCAAAGACCAATGTTGAAAGAAAGATGTCTATATTTCGGGACGCTGCCATTACAGACCCAATAGATCCTGCAGCAGGACATGACGTTCCGCGCCGTGAGGAGCCTCTACCTTGTGATGGATGCACCGCACCAAGATGCCTTGGGCATGGAAACACCTGTTTGTGGGCACATACGTCATGCCCACAGAAGCCAGAGACTGCATTTCCAAACGTCCAGAAAAATGCAGCCAGGGGAGTGAAACGCAGAGACCAGGAAGGAGCTCAGCCCACTGCTCCGCGGCACTGGACTCTTCACCCGGCAGAGGGGTTGGGAGTTCCACTGGGTTCTGTGTTCCTATCGACGGTGAGCCGCTTCAGAGCAAAGCCAAAGACAGCTCAGAACTGCACAAACTCAGGCACAGACACAGGGTGGGATCCGTGTCGCGCTCTGTAGCATACGATAACGCGCTCTCTAGCAAACGCACGAATCATTCATTCAGAAAGAGATGGAAGATCCGTAGAACCGTGAACTCATCCCGAATATAACGTTTCCATTTACTACCCCCGCGCTTCACATCTTCCCAGGATCCCGTCACCGCTGACTTCACGTTCTTGCTGCAAGCTGCTGTATCTCGCATGAAAGCTGTGGAGGACAGGGGCGTGCCAGGCTCAGCGCTTTCTGAGGCACCTGGCCGTCCTGAGCTACAGCTGGCTGATAGACACTATCATAGGAGTCCAGTGGGTCTCTGTGACAATGTCTCAGGGCCAGGGTGATCAGCATCTGCTGCCCGCGGTGCCGGGGAGGAATGGAAATGCTGGCTTGCAGAGACTTACGGCTGAAACCACTAGAAAACAGGTTTTATGAACTGCCTCTGAATGTATTTGTATTATGATGTTTCATAATTAAAAGAAAAGCCTGAAACAGTTTCCTCATTTATAAATTCCATATTTCAATACAAAGCAAAACACTCGTGGAGATTCTGGAATCCTTAAGGGTACACACATCTGACATTCCAAGACTGAGACCAAAAAAGGGGAGGAAAGTTTGGGGGAAGTTAGGCTGAAAAGCTGCTGATGGGCGTGGTGGCACGCCTGTAGTTCCAGCTACTCGGGAGGCACTCGGGAGGCTAAGGCAGGAGGATCACGTGAGCTCAGGAGTTCAACACCAGCCTCAGCAACATGGCAAGACTCCCATCTCTTGAAGAAAAAAAAATACAAAAGAAAAGTTTCTGGTGATAAGTAATGTGCCATGTGAAACGGAACAGGTTCCTGTACTCCAAGGGAGCGAAGGCCGGGTTTTAATACCAGGGACAGAAAAGAGCCTCATCTTTACTCACAACGTCCTTACCTGTCGGTTAAATCAGAGATGCGTCCCGGCTGTAGACACGGCCAGTTAGAGCAGGACCAGGGATCAGGGACGAACATCAGCAGGACTCTGCTTCATGTCACCTGACTTTAAAGGGTTGGTAAGTTTTTCAACAGAAATACTCACCAACAATAATACAATAATATCTCCCCAACACCAAGCTCCCTGCGGAGAGAATGGCATTTGGGAGGCAGACATGCCGGGAACAGGACGGAGAAGGGCCTGCCCTTGCTGCGAGGCCGTCTGCATTAAAGAGGCCAATGACTGAGCACCAGGCCAGCTGCCAGGGAAAGCAGCTTGACGTCCACAGACCCACTCAGCAGCCTTTGTCCTCAGTGCCAGGGCACCCGAGTAACCAAGCCTTCCTTCCCGGCACTGCGGACGCTTCTGAAAAGACCCAGCATTGCTTCAGAAAGGACGCTTCGCGGTGCGGCGAGAGGGCAGACGCGCAGACCATCCTGCACGGCCAGCTCCACATTTGACAATCACACAGGACGTGTGGCATTGATTTATTGTCATTCACTCAAAAAATGTGTGGAGCACCTAACGCAGGCTGACCACGTCACTGGACACGGCGGAGGGCGCAAAGCGTAGTGAGAAAGCCCACGCGCCGCGGCCATGCCGGGTGGGGAGAAAAGGGAATCTCATGCTTATGAAGTGCTCCACGTAAAAGTAATCAACTCCCAGAGCAACCCTGCGGGGCGTTTCAGATAAATAGTTTAAAATAACTCTACCTGAGGTATATGACTTCAAAAGTCAACAATGGAAAACATGCTCAGAAAGTCCTTGTTAAAGAAAAACCGTGAAGTGGCCCAGAGGCAGGAGGAGGGGCCTGAAGCTGCTGCCTCCAGGGAGTCCACCCTGGGGAGGAAACTGGACTCGCAGAACCAGGGTGGCCGCGGCCCTGGGCGGGGGGCCAGGGGTGGGGGAGGGTCCGGGGGCAGGGGCGGGGGGCGGAGGGCCGGGGACGGGGGCGTCCTCACGCTGCTGACTCCCTGCAGGACTCTGCTTCTCCATGCACGCCCTGCACCTGCACAGAAATCTACAAAAACAAGCACTCCAATGGGTTTGTCTTTTTCCTGCTAAATGAGAACACCTTGGAGCTTGGTCTAGATTATCTGCATCCCCAAAGAGAGGATGGTCTCCAGGACCCAGGCAGGCACCGAGAGCTCGGGCCGCGGTTATTTGTAAAGACTCTGCTGAAACCAAACTCTCGCCAGCAGAGGACAGGCTGCAGGAGGCTGCGTGGGGCCAGAACCCGTGCTGTGGGGACAACGGGCTGGTCCCAGGGCACCAAGACGGGGGCTCATCCTCAGAAATGGCGTCCAGGGCTCCAGAGACCCAGGTTACCGCCCTCTGCCACTCAGAAAAGAGATCCTTTCCTGCGCCACAGGCCAACAGGTGCCAGGTCGGCAATGACTAAGTACAGAAGAGTCTACCGCCGGAGCGACATTTAATTCTCAGCAGGAGCACCTGGAGGGTGCCAGGAGGAGCATCACAGACAGAAAAAGTTATCAACAGTGGAGAGCAGCCCAGAACAATGACCGCAACGTCACTTCCCTAGACACCCTTGAGAGTTACGCCAATAACCACGGCTCGGTTGTAACTTACAGAAAGCCTTTCTAAATTAAAATATGGTGCTATCCACTTAAACCCTGCTGGGCCGAACTCACACGTATGTATGATATTGACCCCTGAATTGACCAGGGATTGATGCTGAAACCATCCAAAGGTTAAAGCATGGCTGGAGGCCTGAGATCCGACCTGGCTTTAAAGAAAGCTTTGGGAAAACAGTCACGCTACACGTGGCAGCCTGGTCTGTTTCCCGCAGACAGCAGCAGATCTGTGAGGCTGAGCCAGGTCCTCTGTCGGGAACCTCGAATGGCTGGATAAATAAATGTTTTATTTAAAAAGCAATTGGAAAGATGTTTACATTAATCAGATTTCCTGTTTTTCACTTTTCCATGGTAAAGATCCCAGCTATCCCGACAAATGCCCCCCAGAGCACCCCCATCTTCCAGTGTTCTTGGCCCTGTGCCCACATCTTAAATATTCACATCCACAGCAAGATACGAGAAGCAGGAAGGAGAGGAAAGGAATGAGGAATCAGAGAGCTGTGCCCCAGGATGTGGACGCGGCTGGCACATTCAGAGCCGGTCTCTGAATTGCAGTAGATTTCGGATTATTTAGTGCAGATGTCCTGTGTTATCACTCGAAATCTAAGAAACAGAGAGTGCAAGGGGCTCGCCTAGTCAATGAGAAACCTGGGAGCAGACCCTGCGATCCTGGCGTCCTGCCCGACGCTGCCTTGTTCTGTGGCCACCCCTTGGGTGGCAGGTTCTTAGCACCACACCTTCCACCACGGCCTGAGGCCCAGCTGGTTTCTGAGAACACACTTCGTTACACGGCAGCCCGTGGCTAAGGGATTATGAGACTTTAAAATACTGCGGCTGCAGGACTGGGTGAGGATAGTGGGCTGGGTGTCAGGACAGGGAAAAGCCGCTCACCCAGGCATGCTCTTGAGCTTCCTGAAGCCAATTTCCTGACCTGACATTTTGGATACGGTGGGACGGGTTTCTCGGCAGTAATCCCTCATCTGCCATTGAGGGCCCGAGCTCGTCTTCTTTCTTGGTGTGTGTACCGCCAGCTTTGCACCAGTTCCACCCACGTGCCAAAAAGTCTGTCTAAATCCATCCATGCTTATTTTTAATTTAACCTTAATCCTGCAGTATCAGTAGAGGGCCAGGCGATCACGCGTCCACACGGGAGGCGCGCGGCTGCAAGGGAGGCCTGGCCTGAAAACGCCCCAATCCCCAGCCCAGGAATGGAGCCTCCTCCCCCACCACGGCCCGGAATGGAACCTCCAGATACGTTCCCAGTCCTCCCTGTGCAAACTCAGCGGGTCACAGAGCATTTGCTGAGTGCAGACTCTGTGTGACACGCACTGCTACTTTCTCTGAGGAACACACAGATGAATACAACCGTCCCCACGGGTGGGGCTTAGTAGGGAAAGACCCGTGGGCACCAAAGTCAGGAAGACCCAGGCTGGAGCCCAAGCACCACGCTCAGCAGGCCGGGAGCCAGGGCAGGTCACTCCGTTCCCTTTCTCTCAAGGAGCCTTCACCTCAGGGGCATAAGCAAGGACTGTATACACATCATGTCCAGGGCCAGTCACAGGGGCCATGGCCAGTGGGAGGGGAAGCCACGGCAGTCCTCGGAGAAGGAGCGGCCACTTGCACTGTGCGAGGGCTGCCTGCAGTCATTGGGCATGGGAGAGGAAGCGCGGTGTGCCCGGCATTTCAGAGCCAACAGCAAAGGGGAGCCAAGGCCGGGCTGTTCAGCACGGCACACAGCCATACACAGCTGGGCTTTTCTCCATGCAGAAGGGGAGAGCTGGAAGCCCTCCAGTGAGTCCGTGGCCCACCAGCATGGCATTCCAGGAGGAGGAACAGGGCAGTGCAAGGTGACCTGGGACAGGAGTACTAAGCACACGGAACGCAGGTAAGGCAGGTCCCTGTTTGGGCACAAGGCAGAAAGAGCCGGCACGGGGCCGAGGGACTCGGAGCAACAGGGACAGAGGGCCCTGATGGCTCTCGAGGGTGGCCCAGAGTGGTGCATGTGTGTTTCTCCTGAGCGCACTTTCTGTCCAGATAGAAACGCATACACAAAGACGCATATGTACACACACTCACACACAGATCAGGGCCATTCTTTCAACTTTTCTGTCTGTATATTTTCTTCATAAAATACCGGGGAAATGGTGCCTTTTCGTCTCTGGAACACGAGAGCCCTACAGCATCGGAACTCTCCCTCTCCTACAGACCACGTGGAAACGTGGGGGGAAAAGGACCACAGGCATCTCTAAATCTGCAGGTCCCACCAGGCACAGGCATCTCCTCTTCGTCCTCAAGTTACATTTTTTTAGACTTAAGTTTTCTTCGTAGCAGGAGAACATGACTTGACTCTAAAAACCTGAATGATACATTTTAAGGTGAATAAGTTACATAGGAATAATGTGCCCATACACCTATCATCATTTTCACCATTTCCATCATCCCCATCAATCAGCATCATAATCATATTATCCCACCAGCACCATCATCACCATCACTATCATCATCACTATCACCATCATCACCATCACCTCCCCACCAACACCATCACCACATCCCCACCACCAGCATTACCATCATCATTGTCACCATCATCAACATCACCACCATCATGGTATCACCAGCACCATGACATCACCATCGTTACCATCATCACTGTCACCATCACATTGCAACCACCCTCACCATCATCGTCACCATCACATCCCCACCACCAGCATCACCATCATCACTGTCACCATCAATCACATACCACTACCACCATCATCATGGTCACCACCATCAGCATCACACCATCACGGTCTCACCATCACCATCACATCACCCATCACCATCATCAAATCACCACCACTACCATCATCACTCTCACTGTTACATCCCCACCAATACCATCACATCCTCACCATCATCACTATCATCCCACCACTACCATCATCACCATCACTATCATCATCATTTCCATTATCATCATCACATCACCATTACCATCATCACGGCACCATCACATCACCACCACCATCATCATATTCCTACCACCATCACTATCACCATCACATCCTCACCAATACCGTCTTCATCCTCACCATCATCACTATCATCCCACCACTACCATCATCACTCTCACCGTTACATCCCCACCAATACCATCATCATCCTCACCATCATCACTATCATCCCACCACTACCATCATCATCATCACTATCATCATCATTTCCATTATCATCACCACATCACCATTACCATCATCATGGCACCATCACATCACCACCACCATCATCATATCCCTACCACCATCACTATCACCATCACATCCTCACCAATACCGTCTTCATCCTCACCATCATCAGTATCATCCCACCACTACCATCATTACCATCACTATCGTCACAACCATGACCATTATTACTGTCACCATTACATCCCCACCACCATCACCACCATCACATCCTCACTAACACCATCATCACCCTCATCATCACATCAATCATTATCAACACTATCACTATCAACGTCACCATTATTTCCATCACCATTGCCACCATACCACTGCCACTATCACCATCATTATCATCATCACTCTCACCATGATCATTATATCACCACCATCATCACCAGCAATCATCACCATCAGCATCGTATCACCACCATTATCAGCATCACTATCACTACCAAATCCCCACCAACACCATCACCACCATCATCATCACCATCGCCATTGCCATCACTATCATCAGCATCATGACCAGCAGTCATCACTGTCACAGTCACATCCCTACCAACACCATCATCACCATCACCATCATCAGCATCATTACCAGCAACCATCACCATCACATCTTCACCATCATCACCATTGTCACCATCACTATCACCATTTTCACCAGCGGTCATCATCAGCAGCATTATATCACCACCACCATCAGCAGCATCGTATCTTCACCATCGTCACCAGCAATCATCACCACCACCATCAGCATCATCAGTGCCATCACTACCACCACCATAATCAGTGTCGCATCACCACCCTCATCACCACCATCACCATCATCATCAGCTGAAGGTTGGTCCAAAAGAGTAAGTCCTGGTGTCAGACAGCAGTTCAGGAGGTGAGATGAGCACGAAGAGCCAGGAGAGGAAGGAAGATGGGGCGGAACATAACAGCGTCTGAGTGGGAGTCAGCCAGCAGTGCAGCAGATCTTCACGACCATCATGTATTCACCATCGTCACCAGCAATCATCACCACCACCATCAGCATCATCAGTGCCATCACCACCATCACCATAATCAGTGTCGCATCCCCACCATCATCATTTCCACCATCACCACCGTCATCACCACCATCACCATCATCAGCATCACCGTCGTCACTGCCATCATCGTATTTGTCATCATTCGTTACCACCGTCGCCATCATCAGCTTCACTGTCGTCACTGCCGTCACCACCATCATCGTCAGCACCTCCACCTGACCGCGGCCCTGGAACTCCTCCTCTGTCCCCTTAGGTGGCCATCTCCCATCACTTCCCCAGCCATTTCCAGTCCCAGTTCTCTTTGTCTTCCTCTCCACGCTCAGCCCTCTCTGCTGCCCTGCTGGCTGACTCCCACCCAGACGCGGCATGTTCCGCCCCGTCTTCCTTCCTCTCATGGCTCTTCCTGCTCATCTCACCTCCTGAACTGCTGTCTGAGGCCAGGACTTACTCTCCCGGACCAACCTTCAGCTGATCATTGAGCTTAGGTTCCTTGAGGAACTCAGCCCAACATTACATGTTTCCATGGCACCAGTCTCACAGCTGAGCCACAGGGTGCTCAAAGAATGCAACCTGATAGGAATTTGGTGTGGAGTACTGATTTGTTACAATGTAGCTATTACCTTTGGTTCCTGCCAAAGTTGAAAGAGGCAGGGAATGATCCAGGCACACATTAATTCACTGCTAATGACCCTCACTTTATCAGGATAGAAATAAAATACACGTAGGGTAATGTGCACATTGTGATTTATATAACAAGGGTGTTCCTGAAAAGGTATGTCTAAGTCAGAATGCTTCTGAAGTGGCCTAGAAAGGTTACTGTTTAAAACACTATTATTAGAATTACTTTAAAAAGAGTGAGAATATTCAGGAGATGCAAGCTTTTGTAGATTAAACATGATTTAAAGTGATCATGGCTATATTTCTCCGTCTGTTAGAATTAATGAAAAACATAATCCATAATTCTACTAAGCTACAGTTTGAAAATATCTTGGGTGCAATTTTCTTCCACATTTCTTTGGCTCAGTGCCCTCCAGATTTACCAGTAAAAACAAAGTGACAGCAGCCTTGATGCCTTTTTTTTTTTTTTTTTTTTTTTTTTGTAGTGATGGGGTCTTGATCAGTCGCCCAGGCTGGAGTGCAATGGCACGATCTTGGCTCACTGCAACCTCCGCCTCCCAGGTTCAAGCAATTTTCCTGCCTCAGCCTCCTGAGTAGCTGGGACTACAGGCAAGTGCCACCATGCCTGGCTAATTTCTTTTATATTTTAGTAGAGACAGGGTTTCACTGTGTTGCCCAGGCTGGTCTCGAACTCCTGAGCTCAGGCAATCCACCCACCTCAGCCTTCCAAAGTTCTGGGCTTATTAGGTGTGAGCCACCACACCTGGAAATGCCTAACTTTTACTGACTCATCTGCAGAGCCTCAAGCCAACCCCCTCTGGACCCTCCGCAGTGCACAGGTCTAGATGTAGCCCAGTTTAGGTTATTATGGGGCCATGGGGACAGGAAAAGGCAGGAAGCGCAGCCCTCACCTCAAAACTCAGGACTTCCCATGACTTCCAAGGAGCCACCGGCCAGAGCCTGGGCCCCATCCAGAGTCTGCCTGCCTGAGACTGCGAGGGCCTCATGCACCACCCTTGTGTCAGGTGAACCAAGGTTCCTGGATAATCAGCACCGAGGGCGGAAACAGGTTCTCGAGGTGGCTCTGTCTGTCTGTCTGTCTGTCTGCCTGCCTGCCTGCCTGCCTGTCTCGGGAAAGCTGGAAAACTGGCGAACTGAACCACGTCCATCTCACGCTATCTTGGCCAGCGCCCACCGCCTTACGTTTTCCCATTTCAGCGGTGCTCAGCACTGATCACAAAGTGCCTCAGCTGGTAATATGCTCACTTCATTTTTTTTCAAATGTGCTTTTTATTCAGTTCACAGATGAATCCAATTAGCATATCACTGTGACTGATTAAATATGCCTCACGTAAATTTACATGTCAAAATACATGCTGTACTTAAACAAGTAGGCCTGGCCGCCCGGCCTCTGTAAACAGCTCAGCAGGCTGGGCCAGCTTGAAACACAAAAGCAAAGATTTAAATGTGCGGTGACTACCTGGTGCAGAGGGAGGACGAGAGAAAAGGTAGCATTACTCATGCATGAGGGGAGGGAGTGAATACAGACATTTGTCTCTCTTTGTCTCTGAAGGGACGTCATTGACAAGGGGCCCCATCTGCACAGGAGGCTGCCACATCCAATTAGCTCATCAGGTGATGGAAATTTGGCCTCTGATCCAGAAAAGTCCCTGTGCACTAAAGTCAAGACTGTTTCAAAGAGATTATATTATCTTAGACAGCAGGATTAAATTAATATGGCAATGCCTTCTACTGGAGGAAATGTTTTGTGAAACATGTGCTAATGTTTATTATGCATGGCATTTCCATCACAAGTCATCTGCTTTGATGTTCTATTCATTTGTTGATTGCTTTCTGACTTTCTCTTTAGAAGGGAGCAAAGAAACCCATGTATGAAAATCGGATTGTGAAAGTTAAAGAAAGACAGAAAGCCTTAATTAGATTCTTCTAGAAGCAGTGACTACTGGTTTTGGGAGTTATTGGGGGAAATTCTTGAAATAATAAAATAAAATTAAGAGTGGTTTGGCCACCAAGAGCATCAGCACCAAAGGCACCTGGCCTCCTGGGGAACCAGAGTCCCCACCGTGTGGAGGGGAGAGGGTGCGGCTGCTGCCTTGCCTCGTGGTGGGGGGGGGGTCGCGGAGGAGCGCCGTTTGGATGTCCCAGAGACGCCTGGCCACAGCTCCCAGCTCCTCAGGGTCCAGCTTGTTCCCCTGAGGCCAGGTTTCACCCAGGCTGCCCCCAGCCTAGAACAAGACTTCCTGGGCTACAAGACCTGCCCTCCCTGGCCAGGGCAGCCCTTCTGCGATCTGCACCTCAGGGCTCCTGCCAGGGTCCGAGGCTCTGCCACCTTCTTCCGGCCCAGGCTGCCCCCATCGATCCCACCCTAGGTCTGCTTCCCAAGCACCCAGCGGGCACGTCCCCCAGAAGCACAATTGGTCCTGCCCTTTCACCACTGTCTGTCTTAGTCCTGGGAGGGGATTCTTTTCAATTTCGAATGATGTCAACAAAAGTGATTTTCATAAACTAACCTAGAGCAATTTTTATGGCTAGGGAGACACAGGCTTGCCTGGGAATTTCTGAGTGCACCTGCACGGCTGGGCCATCTGCTCCATGGAACTAAAAGGGGCTTTAAAAACACCTGACACTGCAGGAGAATCTCACAACTGGAGCAGATGAGCAGTAGTGACTGAGGGAGAAACATGAGCTGGGTGGCCCGTAGGCGACACCGGGGGGCCTGGCATCCTCCCGCAGCAGAGCGGACGCCGACGTGGCTCTGACTGTTTAACGCACAGCTAAAGATGGCAGGAAAGGGGGGAAGCTCGAGGCAGAGAAGAAAAAGAAAAATCATTCAGGACCTACCTGAGCTTCTGAGATCAGTTACGGGAAATTCCAAAGAGGAATGAATACCGTGACAACATGGCAACAGATCTTCCTGGTATGTTTTATAAGACACATAAAGAGGTAAAATGGGTTTACTGTGGTAGAAGGAGATGTATTTAAACATGGCAGGCATGTCCCCGAAGCTGCGTGTAAACAGGCCACGGACGGCCGCAGTGGAAGTTGCAGGGACCCTGCACAGCACGGGGCCCTACAGAGAAGTCACCGAAAGAAGTTTTGGCTAAAAGAGAATATTCTGCTTTCGGGCCCATGTGAAGCAGGAGTGTGCCCGTGGGGGTGACATAAAAACAGCTCTCAGACATTTTTCCACTGCTTGGGCCGATGAGACTGTGCTCTTGTCCTGAGACCGAGAGGAAGCCTGCTGAAGTCCAGCAGCGGGACAGAGCGAGGGGACGGCCCGGCGCTCCTCAGGAAGGAAAGGACACGCCCCTTCTGCAGACACTTGTGTGCGGGGAGGGAGGACAGAGGGAGGAAGACAGGAAGGAAAAGAGGCATTTATGGGTACTTCTTGTCTGCTGTTCTTGTCTGTGAGTTGAGTCTATAAAATATGCCATGAGATTGTTTTCTGCGGTTGATTATTCATGCAACAAACACGTCAGAGCACCTTCAGGTGGCCCATGGGTGAGGCCTCGCAGGGGCAGCCCTCCTCTGCAGAATCTGGCAACCATGAGAGGCCCCTCGGTGGGTCCAGTAACGGGGGTGCACACACCTCTCTACCCAAACCTCTCTGCCCATCCCACACCTCTACACGGCTGCTCCCAGGCACCACAGCCTCCACCTACCCCAAACCAAGCCCTGCCCGCAGTGTGCCCCACAGCGCCATCAGCCACCCCTTCCATGATTGCAGCTGACGTGCCTGGGGGCACGGGCGCCATTTATTCCTCTTTCCCTCTGTCCAACCCATCACCAGATTCCACTGCTGACCCCTCCAAGACACCCGCAGACTCTGCAGCCCGCATGCTGGTGCCCGAGGTCAGGCCAGTGGCTCCTGCCTGCTCCCCGTCCTTCATGCTCCGCCCAGTGGTCCCCTTCACAGTGGTTGGAGTCATGCTTCTAACAGGGCTGTGTTCCCGACCCCACTGTCCTGTGGAGAGTCTGGGCCTGGGCCCTTCCTCTCAGGTTGGTTCCTGCTGCTCTCTTCAGTCTGGGATCTTCGGAGGCTCCCGCTCAGCTCTGACACACATCTTCCTCACCCGGACGCTCCCTCCACCCGGACGCTCCCTCCACCCGGACGCTCCCTCCACCCGGACGCTCCCTCCACCTGGACGCTCTTCCTCCCTTCGTATTGGCCTCGGTAACTCCCTCGGGTCCTGTGAATCTCACCTCACTGGTCACCTACGCTGAGGAGTGCCACCCTGCCCCTGGGCAAGGTCAGCTCTCCTTAGTGGACGCCCTGCAGACAGAGCCATTGCAGTGTGACCACCCAAGCACTCCCCATGACCTCACCCAGACAGAGACTGGGAAGAGGGGACACAGCTGGCTTGTTCTTTGTCCCCAGGGGGGCGGCAGGCACCGGACTCAGTGCTCAAACAGTGGGTGCTCTCTCGGCCCTCCCATGAACCTGCGGGAAAGTTCTGGGAAAAACACATTTGCAAAAGTCACACTCGTGTGCATTTGTCAGCAGAACGGAATACTTCCATACCCCCGGGTTTAGGACGGACATGAGCAGCCCCTGAACGGGCCGCAGCAGACCGCTCTCCACCAAGCCCGGTCAGCTGCTGGAGCAGAACTGTGCCGGGCTCCCGCTGACGCTTCTGGTGTCCGGGGAGGGCTATTTCTTACAGCTACATTTTGCCAACGCTGCTTTTGAGTGATTTTTTTTCAGTGCCTACAATCGACCCAGCAGAACAGCGGCCCTCCCTGGCAGCACCTCCTGCTGACCCCCTGGAGTCCTTATACCGCCCTTTACATCCCACGCCTCAGCGCAGGTCGGGGACGGTGAGTATCCGCCACACGGTGAAAGCAGGTGCTGCTGTGCCGCCCACGCCAGGCGCGTGCTCCGCTCACCAGCCCCCCCAGGTTCACCACGTCACCCTTATCTGACGATCAGGCTCCTTGGATGTGTCCGTCAAGCTTTTGAAATTCACAAACAAAAACCAAAGATGCACCAGACCCACCCAGTGGCCCCGAGGCCACGCCCTCTGTGGTTATCGGCAAGTCGGGGCACCTGTCAGCTCCCAATTCCACACAGAGCCCATGGGCGCGGACGCATCTATCATCAATCCTTCTCAATTCTATTTTATGATAAATACAGAATTGACCCTTAACCCACCTTTCACGTGTTTTTGCTGCTTTTTCCTGCTGATGCCTGCCCAGCCACTCTGCCTCTCAGCAACCACGGAATGAACCAGAAACACTGCTCTTTTGCTGTGCCCACAGGCAACTGTTCAAATCTCCTGACAGCCTCACATGGGCTCTGCTAGCAACATCAACTTGAGGAAGACATGATTTGAGATGAACTTCCACCTTCCAGGCAGCACAGCCAATGACGACAATCTCTTCTCCAGGACAAGCACTTGGATTTCATGACCCAGCCACACCCTGCAGCACAGGCCGAGCGGGCAGACCTGAGAAACGGCCTCACCTGCGGGCTCCACAGCAGTCCGCTCTGGGTTCTTCCCTGGTCTGTGTTTCAGAAATACACGTAACACAAACCTGGAATGAGGTGCCGTGGGCTGGAGTGGGCGAGGCAGACAGAGGGCAACCCTCCCCTCCTGAGCAGAGGGAAGGGGACACATGGAGCCCCCCCTAGAGAGCCCAGGGTCTGCTTCTCTATGACGAAAAGCCCCACAGCAAAGTCTTCAAGAACCCAGCCTCAACACCCCACCGCTCCCCACAGCTCCTCAGCGCAGCTGCCTGGGGCCCCCGCCACTCCCCACAGCTCCTCAACGCAGCTGCCTGGGGCCCCTCATCTGCCTCCGTCAGCCACATCCACGTGCACGAGGTCCACAGTGGTGGTGAGACCACGGCTGGAAAGACAGGCAGTGAAAGAGGAACGCTGGCCGTGAAGAAGTTAAAGTCCTTGGATCTAGGGATGACATGTTATCTGTTTTCCTTGTTTCCTGCTCATCTGATTAACGGGAAGGTCTCCCTCCCCATAACCCACATAAAGAATCTTCCTTAGTTGCTGGCTTTACAAATAATTATCTAGAAATAAGCAAGTACAACGATCTATGATACGTCCATCTGTATAAGGAAGAGTTTTCTTTTCTTTCATGAAGACCCAGCCACTTACTGCAGAGCCTCTGCCTCCGTCTGCCCGGCCACACATCACCGCAGGGTAGAAACACCCCCGTCTCCCGAGAGTCTCGCTGTCTCACCGTGCATGCGTGTAACCAGCCTTCTCCCGAGCTCCCACGGCTGTGGCACGGCGCTCCACCTCAGCCGGTCGGCGCGTGGCCGCTCTGTCTGCGCCTTCATGAGGTGGCTCCCTCTTCTTCCAAGGACACAGTCACGTTGGATTGGGACCCACCCTCAAGTCTGACCTCCTCTTAATGAGATTTCAACGATCCCATTTCCAAATAAGGCCACGTCCACAGATAGCAGGGGTCAGGTCCTGACCATGACTTGTGGAAGACTCATTATCCCCACAGCAGGCGGCACCCAGCTATGGTTTACGGAGCCTCCACCGCACACCAGGCAGTCTGCTGGAGACATTGCACTCATTACCTTACTATATTTATGAACATGGGATGGTTTTGCAAACTGAGGCACAGTATGGAGAGAGGCTGAGCCAGCCTTGCTAAGAAGGACAGCCTGAAGGGACTGGAGGAGAGCCTGTCAAGGCATTTTGTTTGAATGGAAAGTTTCCTTTATTAAGTTATTTACAAAGTGAGCTTGTATCAAGGCTGAGCTTTCAGCGCAGTATTCGTGAGCTGCGTTTCTTTCAAAACATGCTATCAAACTGACATTTCCTTAAATCAAACTGACCTTCCACAATACAGAATAAATCAGGTAGTTTAACTCCACTGACGCTCTTTAGAGCGTTTTCCCCAACCCTAAGACAGGTGGCTTGTCCCTGTGGCTCAGGCACTGGTTCGGTGAAGTGTGGCTGCGGCGGAGCGGGCGGCCGGCAGCAGTGACCGACTACCATCATCTGTGGCAATGCATTGCAAATTAAAGGGACAAGCCCAGCCAAGCTGCACTGCTCAGAGAGTGTGCGTCTCACCTCTACAATTACGGATGTGCACAGAGGACCCGGGGGCCCCGTGAAACAACGGAGGAGGGAATCTATGCAGGGAGGAGCCACAGGCACACGGGGAGGACTGAATCCACACGGGGAGGAGCCACAGGCACACGGGGAGGATGGAACCCACACAGGGAGGAGCCACAGGCACACGGGGAGGACGGAATCCACGCAGGGAGGAGCCACAGGCACACGGGGAGGGCGGAACCCACGCAGGGAGGAGCCACAGGCACACGGGGAGGGCGGAACCCACGCAGGGAGGAGCCACAGGCACAAGGGGAGGACTGAATCCACGCAGGGAGGAGCCACAGGCACACGGGGAGGGCGGAACCCACGCAGGGAGGAGCCACAGGCACACGGGGAGGACGGAACCCACGCGGGGAGGAGCCACAGGCACACGGGGAGGACGGAACCCACGCGGGGAGGAGCCACAGGCACACGGGGAGGGCGGAACCCACGCAGGGAGGAGCCACAGGCACACGGGGAGGGCGGAACCCACGCGGGGAGGAGCCACAGGCACACGGGGAGGGCGGAACCCACGCAGGGAGGAGCCACAGGCACACGGGGAGGGCGGAACCCACGCGGGGAGGAGCCACAGGCACACGGGGAGGACGGAACCCACGCGGGGAGGAGAGACAGGCACACGGGGAGGACGGAACCCACGCAGGGAGGAGCCACAGGCACACGGGGAGGGCGGAACCCACGCGGGGAGGAGCCACAGGCACACGGGGAGGGCGGAACCCACGCGGGGAGGAGCCACAGGCACACGGGGAGGGCGGAACCCACGCAGGGAGGAGCCACAGGCACACAGGGAGGAGCCACAGGCACACGGGGAGGGCGGAACCCACGCGGGGAGGAGCCACAGGCACACGGGGAGGGCGGAACCCACGCGGGGAGGAGCCACAGGCACACGGGGAGGGCGGAACCCACGCAGGGAGGAGCCACAGGCACACAGGGAGGAGCCACAGGCACACGGGGAGGGCGGAACCCACGCGGGGAGGAGCCACAGGCACACGGGGAGGACTGAATCCACGCAGGGAGGAGCCACAGGCACACGGGGAGGGCGGAATCCAAGCAGGGAAGAGACACAGGCACAGGCCCCATGAACCTGACAGTGGCCCCACAACCTGCCTGCCTAAACAGTCGTTCTGGGGGAACCTCTCCTCTCCACATGCTGCTGTGGCTCAGACCCAGACCCCAGGCACCACACAAGTGCTCAGCAGAGAAATGGACCATCCTGCCAACACATGGGGCACTCAACCATCATTCAGGAGAGACCAGCCACCGCTGCGGCCCCTGGGGCTGCAGTGTAAACAGTCGTGGTGGAGAAGTGGCGTCCACAATCACACGTGTTTTCCACGAGCACTCTGGCTGTGGACAGACGAAGCCTGTGGCTCCAGGGGTTGTGGTGTAAGTGCCACCGCCCGTGGTCCAAGACCTGGAGGTGAGAGGCGACGGGGATGCCCTCCTCGTTGGTCCCTAGGACCACACCTGAAGGGCTGTCCTGCCAACATGATCCCCATGAGAAGGCTGTTAACCTGCCAAAGCATCAAGATGAGCCTCACACAAGCCATTCAGAGCAGGAGCCAGCTAGTGACGGGGCCCTCCCATCCCTGTGGAAGCGCCTAACAGCACTGAGTGCTTCAAGGCAAGAAAGGACACAGCCCAGTCTGACGGCTGCGCCCTAGACAGAGGGAGTGCCCAAGCAGGGTGTCCCACGAGGGCAGAGCTGGGCATGAGCACAGCCGCGGCCCCAGTCAGAGCGACCTCATTTCACGGGGTGAGCGTCTCATCCTCCGTGCGGAATCCCAGGCCCCACGCCGACCTGTGCAACAGCCTCGTACAGCAGCAGGGGTGAAGGCCATGGCACTGAGCATCCTGCACAGCGCTCATCTGAGGTCGCCAGATCTGCTCGCAGGGGAGGCCGTCAGCCCAGGTCACAGATGGAGAAAAGGAGGCTGCAGGAGACCAGCATGGGCAGCATCACAGGTGCGTGAAGACTGAGGCTGAACCTCAGTCCTGGGGACACTGGCCGCTGCTGCGGGCACTGGCCCTCTTCCTGCTGTAACATGAGGCACACGGCTGCAATGCCTGTGGGCTCCTGGTTCTCAGGCACCATCAGCGGCAGGCCAGGGAACGGGCTGCCTACACAGTTTCCAGCAGGTGCCCGTGACAAAACTCAACACCAATTAACTAGTGACCTTTCTACACACGTGTGTATGCACTCAGACAGTGAGGCACACACACTACACACAATCACTCGGACACACGCACAGACACACAGGCTCACACAACACACATACAGACAGCATGGTTGCACGAGCAGGAGCATCTCAGCGGAACGTGGCCGTGCAGGGCCTGTGCCTGCTGCTGAAGGCGAAGAGGTCCCAGCCTCCAGGTCAAGTACAAACCTTCCCACATACGAGGAAGGAGAGACCTGGGGTGAATTCCACATAGCTCACCTAAAAAACAGACACCCCAGCAAGCTGGCTTTAATCACATTGACTCTGGAAGCTGAACACGGGCTGGGTGTCCGAGTCAGGTGACTGAAGCACCTAGAGAGCCCGGGACAAGGACAGCATTCTCCTGGGGACATTTCTCAGGACCTGTTACTCAGACAACCAAGATAGGACATGCCCAGACAGCCACAGTCCCCCAGGAGAGCATGGGAGGTGCATGAGGGAGCTGTGGGGCCAGGGGCCGGGGCCACAGCTGCAAGGGTGCTCGGGGAGCCCAGCAAAGAGAGGCTGCTTGGATGCGTGGGTCACGCGGGGCACTGCCCCATGGTTTCCTGTGCAGCCATTTGCTGGAATCTGGCTGCTAAACAGGGAGCCATCTATACCCTGTGTCTGAGGAATGCCAAGGACCACTTCCTTCCCAGACGTTCCTTGTTCTCCTGAAGGCCACTGTCATCTCCCATTTCATGAAGCTCTCCTGGGCCAGTGACTTCCAGATGTTGACTATGGGGGCACAATTGCTACTTGCAGGGAAGTGGAGAGAAAGGGCCACCCCACCCTGCAACACAGTTGACTCCTAATTCTATCCCGTTCTCCTCCAAGTGCCACGACAGGGAACTGCGATGAGTGTGTGTGACTCCGTGATGAGTGTGTGTGACCCCACGATGAGTGTGTGACTCTGGGATGAGTGCACGTGACCCCGCAATGAGTGTGTGACTCCAAGATGAGCCCGCGTGACTCTGCGATGAGTGCATGTGACTCCGGGATGAGTGTGTGTGACTCCGTGATGAGTGTGACTCTGTGATGACTGTGCGTGGCTGTGATGAGTGCGTGTGACTCCGGGATGAGTGCGTGTGACTTCGTCATGAGTGTGTGTGACTCCGTGATGAGTGTGACTCTGTGATGACTGTGTGTGGCTGTGATGAGTGCGTGTGACTCCGGGATGAGTGCGTGTGACTCCAGGATGAGTGCGTGTGACTCCGTGATGAGTGTGTGTGACTCTGTGATGAGTGTGACTCTGTGATGAGTGTGACTCTGTGATGACTGCACGTGGCTGTGATGTGTGTGTGTGACTCTGATGACTGCGCGTGGCTCTGTCATGAGTATGTGTGGCTCTGTGATGACTGCACGTGACTCTGTGATGACTGTGTGTGACTCTGATGACTGCGTGTGGCTCTGTCATGAGTGCATGTGACTGATGACTGCGCGTGGCTCTGTGATGAGTGTGTGTGGCTCTGTGATGACTGCACATGACTCTGTGATGACTGTGCGTGACTCTGATGGCTGCACATGATGTGCTGGTTGGCGGGTGTCCCTGGGGGAAGGAGTGGCAGGACCTCCTGGGGATGGGGCACAGAGAAGCCAATTCCATGGATGATGGATGCTTCACCTGCTTCCAAAGGGGCTGCAGGCAGTTCAGGCATAAATTCCCAGCTTCATAAAAACCAAGGCTGAGAAACAAATAATCCAGGGGAAGACAGGCAGAAAAATGGTGCCGTGTATTTGGTAATTTACTGTAATCTGGCACATTCTGGGTGAGAGAAGGTAAGCAGGTGAGCACAATATCTGAGAGTGAGATTCCTGGCTCAGGATGAGAGAAACGTGTGATGCAGAAAGTGACTCTATCTGACGGCAGGAACCATGGGCTCACCGGGAACCACCGGGCCCAAACCATGGGGCTCACCAAGCCGGAAGACTGACTCCTCCTGCCCTTGAGCCCCAGGATGCTTTCAGCTGTGTCCCAGCTGAGAGACTTGGAGGAGCGTGCTCAGCAGCTTTGTTACCTTGCACCCCTCATGAAAACCTAGGATGGAAGGTCATAGGAGAGTCTTGTAAGGCTGACTGAAAACTCACACTGAAATGCAACGGGCATTGCCCTGCAGTGAGCCAGGACACGATTCCAGAATCTGGGCCTCCAGGGCAGCTGTGCTCAAATGACTACCTGACCAAGTCAGAGCCGAGTCTCAGGTGAGTGCCGAAAGGCCCCATATGAACAGGCTACGGCCGGAAACACAGAGGCCAGCGGGGCAGATGGAGCCCGGAGACCCAGGCGGTGGGCGGGGGCTGCCTCGGCAACACGGCATCGTCCAACAGTGAGACCCCATCAGCAAGAGGGTGGGTCCCTGTCTCCCTGCGAGTTCCCAACCACCCGCTGGGGATGGCACCTTCCATGAGGTGGATGAGTCCCCTTCAAGGTCTTCTGTACAAATAGCCACACTTCTGACTCCAAGATGAAACGAGACGCTAAATATGGACCCTACCCCCTGGGCTGCCAGACTCGCGGCCAGGGCAACAGGCACACTGAGCTACGGGGCAGCTGCGTCGGGCTCCCTCTGGAGGTTTCGCCACAGAATGTGTTGTGAGTCGCGCCGCTTCCCTTCAAAGCCTTCAGCCATCTCCCCGCTCTTCGGTATGGAAGGGCTCTGAGTGCTCAAAGGAACACAGACTTTAAAGCCTGCTTCACACGACAGTTACAAAACTCCACGGAGAAATTCCAGACCAGGCGCTGTGGAGACACCAAAAGCAGCTTTCCCTACAGGAGAACAGTGGCGCTAAGATCAGCTTTAGAAAACACACACCTCATCTGAGCGGCGGCGACTCTCACCTGGCTACGTCCGCACCCAGACTTTACAGTTTATGGGAAAATTAATCATGTCAGGCAGACGGCAAGGCTGGCCTCAGGACGTGACACAAAGGGCTGGTCCTCGTGACGCAAGCACATCCCTGGGACACATGGTGGGGGGCGCTGAGGGGCAGCAAGAGACCCTGAAGTCACATCCCTCGGGGGGCCCAGGCCTGACAAGCAGGAAATAAAGACAAAATCCTAAGCAGATTTTCAATCACCTTCCTTCATTATCAGCAAATCCGAAAAATCAGAGTAGGGAGTAGTTGCAGTTATAGGTTGAAAGCTTAGAGTTGGGGAAAGCAGGCTATCTCTTCCTATTTTCCTGAAATTTCTCTTCCTCCACCCTGCAGCTCAGTTCCTGCTCACACTGCCGCAGTCACAGGAGGGCTGAGGTATATGAGACGCGCGGAGGCAAAGGCAGAATCGGGATGAAATTCTTGTTTCCCGTACGTGATAATGCTGTTGCAGTGCTCTTCAGGGACGCCTCCCCCCCCCCCCCGCACCCAGGGCGTCTACTGATGCAGAAGTCACACTCCCCCGCACCCAGGGCGTCTCCTGATGCAGAAGTCACACTCCCCCCGCACCCAGGGCGTCTCCTGATGCAGAAGTCACACTCCCCCGCACCCAGGGCGTCTCCTGATGCAGAAGTGACACTCCCCCGCACCCAGGGCATCTCCTGATGCAGAAGTGACACTCCCCCCGCACCCAGGGCGTCTACTGATGCAGAAGTCACACTCCCCCGCACCCAGGGCGTCTCCTGATGCAGAAGTCACACTCCCCCCGCACCCAGGGCGTCTCCTGATGCAGAAGTCACACTCCCGCCGCACCCAGGGCGTCTCCTGATGCAGAAGTCACACTCCCCCCGCACCCAGGGCGTCTCCTGATGCAGAAGTCACACTCCCCCCGCACCCAGGGCGTCTCCTGATGCAGAAGTCACACTCCCCCCGCACCCAGGGCGTCTCCTGATGCAGAAGTGACATTTCCGACACCCTGTAGTCCTCCACCTTCCCTGCCACCACTCGGCCAGCAGGCGTCCCCTGGGTGTCTGCTGTGGAGGAGCTCCCAGAGGGCACGGGGCCGGGGTTTGTCTTCAGGAGCTCTGGGGCTGCAGCTGTGAGTGGTGCCCGGCTCCAGTGCCATCGAGGTCCCTGGGCGCTGCTCCTAAAGGCTTGTGGGCCTCACTTCCAGGGCGTGCTCTGAACCTCTGGGTGGGGCCCAAGAGTCTGCATTTTTGACAACCTCCAGCTGCTGCTCAGGGCCCCTCTTGGAGAAGCCCTGTCCTACAACCTTGAGGAATGCCGTGTGTAATAGGCTGGAGAGCGAACGTGTAAGGCTTTGTGGGCCGGGCAATCTCCACCATGACCCCTCAGCTCTGCCCGTGGGGAAAGCAACCAGAGACAAGGCGTGAACGAGTGAGCGTGCGCGGTTCCCACCAGCGCCTCCTTCCCAGGGCAGCATCCTGGGTCTGGCCGGGCCACGGTGTGCTTAGAATCTGGCGCTGCGGCAGCGTTGGGAAGACAGGCTGGGGTCTGAGAACAGCTGCCGAGGCTCCTCCTGTGGGGTTGCAGGGACCTTGCAGCTGGGAGGTGGCAGGACGGGGTGTGGGGAGAGGAGGGACGAAGGCAGGCACCCTGGGCTGGAGGAGAGCTGGGGCCAGGGTGGGCGCCCAGGCTGTCCAGTCCCCGGGGACAGCGGCCGGTGCCAGCGCCTGTGACTGAGCAGGGCAGGCTGGAGTGTGGGGACTGTATCCCTCGCTGTCCCGTCACTCCTTCCACAGGAAGGAGAAAGCCAAGACATGATGCAGGTGACTGTGCCATGAGGTCCACCGGGAGCTGAGCCCACTCTCCCCATGGGATGCTCATGCTCATGGCAGCCAAGGGCATGATGCAGAGCACAGGAGGCCCAGGCCCAGCACCTCTGCCATACCTCCCATGACAGGGCACCTCCCGCACCAGGACAGCTCCCACGCCAGGACACCTCCCATGTCAGGACAGCTCCCGCACCAGGACAGCTCCCGCACCAGGACAGCTCCCACCCCAGGACACCTCCCACGCCAGGACAGCTCCCACACCAGGACAGCTCCCACGCCAGGACAGCTCCCACGCCAGGACACCTCCCACGCCAGGACACCTCCCACGCCAGGATAGCTCCCACATCAGGACACCTCCCACATCAGGACAGTTCCCACGCCAGGACAGCTCCCACGCCAGGACAGCTCCCACGCCAGGATACCTCCCACGTCAGGACAGCTCCCACGCCAGGACAGCTCCCACGCCAGGACAGCTCCCACGCCAGGACACCTCCCACGCCAGGACAGCTCCCACGCCAGGACAGCTCCCACGCCAGGACAGCTCCCACACCAGGATACCTCCCACGTCAGGACAGCTCCCACGTCAGGACAGCTCCCACACCAGGACACCTCCCACATCAGGACAGTTCCCATGCCAGGATAGCTCCCACTCCAGGACAGCTCCCATATCAGGACAGCTCCTACACCAGGACAGCTCCCACGCCAGGACACCTCCCACATCAGGACACCTCCCACGCCAGGGCAGCTCCCACGCCAGGGCAGCTCCCACGCCAGGACAGCTCCCACGCCAGGACAGCTCCCACGCCAGGAAAGCTCCCACGCCAGGACAGCTCTCACGCCAGGACACCTCCCACATCAGGACAGCTCCCACATCAGGACAGCTCCCACGCCAGGGCAGCTCCCACACCAGGATGAGCAGAACAGCAGCAGTGTCTATGGGGAAGCATGGCTGGCGCTGGCACAGCTTCACTTTGAAAATGCATTGTCAAACCCCACAAACCACTGGAACCAGGTGCCTATTTGACGTGAGAGCTCGGCCCAAATCGTCACTGTGAAACTGAGATAACGATGCCGGCTACACTCTCACTAGAAAGGCAGACGACATTAGGCCAGAAGCAGCTGAGGCTCCTGCCAGCAGCATTAGTCGGGGGATGCCATTTGGCCATTCAAGGGCTGTGAAGCGGATGGGACTTGCTATTTGTACCATTTTATACCATGTGAGGAAACTGCGTAATTACTTATGGGACGACTTCTCCTTCTTAACTTGCTTTCTCACGGTTTGCAACTGTAATAAGACAAGGTGTTGATAGAGTACAAACTGTCTTTAAATGTAAAAGGTAAAATTGTACATCCACCTTTAATGAGTGCTAAAATATCAACACAGATTCAAACCTCCCTTCCCAGGCTGCCTGCCGGAGGAGGTGGTAACCCTGCCGCCGACACTGCCTTCACGTGCTCTCCGTAAGCCGTGGGCTCTGCGTGATACGAATCATCATATCTCATCAGTGAGGCGGCCTCGTCTTGACTCGAGTGACAGGCCAGCGAGGAGCGGCAGCACTGCAAGGCGGTGTCTTAGGGCCTGGTGTGGTGGAGCTTATCAGCTCAAAATCCTCCCCACTCTTTTTTTTTTAAATGTTTAGAGATGGGGTCTCACTCCATCACCCAAGCTGGAGTGCAGAAGCACGATCACAGGCGACTGCAGCCTGCAACTCCTGGGCTCAAGAGATCCCCGCACCTCAGCCTCCTGTGTGGGACTACAGGTGCACCACCACACCTGGCTAAGGCTTTAATTTTTCTGTGGAGATGGGGTCTCACTATGTTGCCCAGCCTGGTCTCAAACTCCTTGACGTAAGCGACCCTCCTGCCCCAGCCTCCCGAAGAGCTGGGATGCCAGGCAGGAGCCGCCATGCCCATTGCCTCCATTCTTCAACCACGACAGTTCCTACACTTCTAACCCCATGGAATCCTACTGTCCGCTCAAAGCCAAGAACACCACTGAAAAGAGATTTCTGCACAAGGGTTAGCACGGCAGGTTTCTGACTCCAGTCATTCCTGGGCTGCACAAAGCCAGTGGAGAGCCTGTGTGAGCAATAGCGGCCAACAGCTTATAGACTGCTCAGACTTGCAATGTTGCTCTCACAGCCAAATATTCCCACTTCATGTGATCCTGACAGCCTCGTGGAGTTAACTATTGGCCCCATCTGACAGAGCAGGCACCCTGAGCTTTGGAAACAGTAAATCAGTCATCCAAAGTCACAAAACAAGCAAGTAGCCAAGGGGGTGCTGTGAAGTCAAGTTCCAAACTCCAAGCTCCGTTCTTCCCACTTCCCTTTTGCCAACCTCAGCTGCCATGAAACGGCATGGAACATCCAGGCAGGGCTGGAGATGCTGGCACCTGACCTAGATCGGTGCCTAATGGATGCAGCAGTGTCCTACAGCCAACACAGTGGACACTTCAAAGCAGGGACTAGCCTAGAGTCAGGCGATTCCATCAACCCCAGCTTCACTAGGTAAGCAGCCAACTGCTGTGGAGGTGATGGAGCTGCTCACGGTGGGATGTGATTGCTGTGGAGGTGATGGAGCTGCTCAGGGTGGGATTTCCTGCTGTGGAGGTGATGGAGTTGCTCACGGTGGGATTTAAATGCTGTGGAGGTGATGGAGGTGCTCACGGTGGGATTTAACTGCTGTGGAGGTGATGGAGCTGCTCATGGTGGGATTTAAATGCTGTGGAGGTGATGGAGGTGCTCACGGTGGGATTTAACTGCCATTCAGTTGAACCCTTCTAGTTCTGCTGACCAGGGTGCATTTAACCTACTCATCATCACCCAAGGACTGTTGTCCAATAATGCAAATATCTAGAATACTGTTTGGGTGAGAAGTTGGAGGCTGCTGGTGTGCAGTGCCCTCCTTATTAAGAAAGATGACAGTGAACTTGGGGACCAGCCTTGCCATGTGAATCAGCAGGTAAACTTTCAAGAATAGGCCCTCAGAGCTTTGGCATTCCCACACTGGAAAGAAAAGTCCAGAGTGAGATGCAGGGACTGAGAGCCCAGCGGCCTCGGCGGGTATAACCAGGTAAGACCTGCCTGTGACAAGTGTCCCAGCAGATGAGTTTCTGAGTGACTCTTTTTCCAAGTGCTGAAAATGCTCGTGTGGGTCCCGAATGCTCAGGGACCCACCCCCACCCATCCCAGGCAGCTCTCAGTCCTGAGCCGTCACTGGACCTCCTCTGCCTTCCAACCGAGAGCTGCCTCTCCCAAGCCCCTGGGCTCACCAAGCTGACCTGTGAACTCTCAGGGGCCATCGCCTGCCAACGAGGGGTTTGTGCCCCACGCTGCAGCTGTGGTCTAGTCCTGCAGGGTCCCCAAAGCACAGTGAGACAGTCAGGGGAGAGTTTCCAGTGCCAATGGGCTGCTGCAAAATAATTTTTCAAATAATTGAGCCTTTCAGTCTCTCAAGTCCTAACATTTGGACCATTCATGCCTCAAGACCTGAGCTTGGCCGAGGGGCCATCCACATGGAAGAGCAGGAGAAACCTCGTGTCCTGCCCGAGATGGGCCAGACTTGTGACCTGGTGCAGCTGCAGGGCAGGACTCCTGGGCCGACCTCCAGGGACCCAGGGCAGGGGCTGGGCCGCCGCTGGGGCAGGAGCTGCTGCAGGAGGTGGGTGCCCAGCACGTCTTTGCACGCGGCACCATCTTTGCCCTCAGCATCATCTGCTCCTCTGCCCCTCCTGCTTCTGTCGAGTTGCCATGGGAACCAGAATTGGTAGAAGAACTCCCAGGAAGGGCTTCTGGCAGACACTGGCCTCCCCTCAGCTCAGAGGCAGCCTGTGAGCCGCGGCTGCAGGAGGAGGAAGCGTGGTGGGCCAGTGTGCCGACTGGAGTCCGTCTCCAGGGCCCGGGGAGGCCGTGGGCCCATGCAGTGACTTCAGGGCCGCACTGGCCTCTCCCTGCAGGCTCCGAGTGCCCCTTCCTCAGGCACCCCTTGTGTTCCTCCTTCAGGCCTCAAAGCAACACCATGCCAAGCCACTCTTAGCACACAGCCCTGATTTAAAATGAGCCACTTTCTACTCAGGCATGAAGACAGTGCCCTTTCTCTGCAGAGAGGAGGGAGGAAGCAGAAGCAGCATTTGTGTATGGACAAAGAGCAAAAGGAAAGGGTGTGAAAACAGGCACAGTGGCCTGGCATCTCGAAAGAACCAGGGCTTCCACGCTCAGCAAACAATTGCCCAGTGGACAGCAGGCTCCTCCAGCAAAACCCAAGGCCTCGCCCCCAGGCCCTCAGCCCAGCGGCAGCTCAGCCGGCGGACGCGGCTTCCCTGGGACTCCCCCCAGCACAGCTCCCCTCCAGTGGGCTGGCACGGCCACCACGGGAGTGCACACGTGCCCTGACCACGCTGACAGCCACCCTGCCGTCCTCCCGTCAGTCTCTAACCCTACAGAACCCAGGACAGTGAAGAGAGAGACCCACGTAAACCCATGTGCGGGTAAGAGAAGCGCTCAGGAAACTCGGCGAAGTCCGCAAGTGAGCAGACCCCCAAACCGCCAGCAGCACCCCACTCCTGACATTCAGGGTGCAGGGCCTCCTGCTGGATTTCACTCCCAGGCAGCCAAAGGTCCTGCCAGACCCGTTTCCACCTGGGAACATCTGGCCACACCGCGCTCTGGGCTGGAGGGAGTTTCCCCGAGATCACAGAGCTTTGCAGGGCTCAGCCAGACTGCAGCGAAGGCCATGTGGGCCCAGCGGCTCCCTCAGCACCAGGAAGCACCGGGCAAGCTCGCCCAGAAGAACCAGCTCAGAGCCACTGGTAGGAGCCTTCTGCCTCTCCCAATGCTTTTTTTTTTTTTTTGAGTCTCACCCACGCCACCCGCCTCACACCATCCTCATCCCCGTCAGTGCCCCTCCTCGCCCACGCCACCCGCCTCACTGACATCACCATCCCTGTCAGTGCCCCTCCTCACCCACGCCACCCGCCTCACACCATCCTCATCCCCATCAGTGCCCCTCCTCGCCCACGCCACCCGCCTCACTGACATCACCATCCCCGTCAGTGCCCCTCCTTGCTCACGCCACCCGCCTCACACCATCCTCATCCCCATCAGTGCCCCTCCTCGCCCACGCCACCCGCCTCACTGACATCACCATCCCCGTCAGTGCCCCTCCTTGCTCACGCCACCCGCCTCACACCATCCTCATCCCCATCAGTGCCCCTCCTCGCCCATGCCACCCGCTTCACTGACATCACCATCCTCACCACCACCCTCGCTCGTGACCGTCTTCATCTGCTTCGTCACTTGCTCGCTCTCCTGTGCCATCCACGTCACACCACCACATGGCTCCTCCAGGTGCCCGGGTGTCTTCTAAGCCCTCTTCCCAGCACCTCTTTACCATTTCCACCCCATGTTTCCCATCTGAAGCAAAGGAGCTTTTACAAATGCAAACCAGACTCCCTTGCCCTCCTTGAGGACTTTGCAGTGATGTCCCATTTGATAACAGTAAAAATTTCTGCCGTTTGTCTTTGAGACAGTTCCTTCAGGAAGCCCTCCCGCCTTTTCAGACTAAGTCTGGGCCCTGCTGTTTGAGCAGTCGTCCAAGTCCCTCTCATCGCACAGAGTCCTCATCTCCCCGGAGGAAAACAGCCAGCATCTCTCTGGAGCACAGCCGTGGCCCTGGCACAAAGCAGGCGCTCAGAGGGCATTTACGGGAGGGAGGGGCAAGGAGGAGGAGTTCAGGGAGGTCGGCAGGGTCCTCACTGCCCACTCCCAAATTTGAAAGATCAGTGGGGCCTCTCCCTTCCCCACAGATTTGCACATCCCACTGCCAGTACCTGAACGTCTAAGAGGAAGTGAAACTGATCCCACAAACCCGAGCACCCCCAAATGTGCTTCCCCATCTCCCCATCTCACAACCCCAGCCTTCCAGTTGCTGGGCGTCCTGACCTCTGTCTCCCTCATCCACATCCACCCTCTGCAAATGGTGTCAGCTAAATCTTAGCCATATCCAGAATATAAGCACCCCACCCTGTCACCATCCCAGGCCGTGGCTGTCACCCATCCCAGGCCGTGGCTGTCACCCATCCCAGGCCATGGCTGTCATCTGTCCCAGGCTAAGACCATTCCCCATCAGGATGACCTCAAGTGCCACCTCCAGCCATTCCCAGCCAAGATGGCCCCGAGCACTGCCCCCGAGCACTGCCCCGAGATCATTCACCACGTCAGGACGGCTCCCAGAGGTGCCCCGAGGTCATTCCCCACGAGGTTGGCTGCAGCACCCCTCCCTGACCCCGCTCTTGCTTCTCTCCCTCACAGCCCAGCTGCCGTGATGTGCTCCCGAGGCAGCAGCCGGACTGACTCTCCCACACTCTGGTCATGGCACTGCAGGCCAGAGTCCTCCTTAGGTTGTTTTCCCCAGAAGCCAGCCTGAGATAAAGATTTGTGGGCGGAGCTTATGTCGGGGGACATGGCAGGGAGACGAGAGGAAGCAGGAAGTGAAGGGAATTGAGCAGTGATGCTGTGGGAGCAGCACGGGCCACGCAGCAGCTCAGGGAGATGAGCAGAGCGTCCTCAGAGTCACCGGAGGGTGGGAACGCTTGGGTGGTCCTCCAGCTCCATCTGTCCCTACTGTGGCAGCTCCCTGGGCACTAACCCTGCTCACTTCCAGCCTCGGGTAAGGGATCACGTGCCACAGCCTCCACGCCCTGCTGCCCCAATGTGCTGGGTACCCACGTGAGAGACTTCCCTGCCATCCCTCTGCTGGGAGGCTGGGCGATCCGTGGAGAGGAGGTGGAAGCCCCTTGGCAGCCTCCTCAGCATCAGAGGGTGCACGGAGGTGGCGTGATTCAGTGTCTCTAACAGGTCCTCTGGCCATGGAAGTCCCTGCATATTTTGTGGAAGTCTACAGAGTATCCTGTGTGCACTCAAAACTCTCACTCGTGTGTTTCAGAAACAGGTTTTACAAGTTTTGGCACGTAAAGTTCTTAGCTGCATTTCTATGGGTGTTTGTCTAGGCTGCCCGCAAACCCCAGGCAGCTAGGTGTGACTGCCTGTGGCTCCCGTGCACCACCTGTGGCGGTCAGCCCCACACAGTGGACGTGCCGACGTGGCTCCTGTGCAAGGTCAGCCCCACACAGTGGACGTGCTGACGTGGTTCCTGTGCAAGGTCAGCCCCACACAGTGGACGTGCCAATGTGGCTCCCGTGTACCACCTGTGGCAGTCAGCCCCACACAGTGGACGTGCCGACGTGGCTCCTGTGCAAGGTCAGCCCCACGCAGTGGATGTGCTGACATGGCTCCCGTGCACTACCTGTGGCGGTTAGCACTACACAGTGGACATGCTGACATGGCTCCTATGCAAGGTCAGCTCCACGCAGTGGATGTGCCGATGTGGCTCCTGTGCACCACCTGTGGCAGTTAGACCCACACAGTGGATGTGCTGACGTGGCTCCTGTGCAAGGTCAGCCCCACGCAGTGGATGTGCTGATGTGGCTCCTGAGCACTACCTGTGGCGGTTAGCCCCACACAGTAGACATGCTGACGTGGCTCCTGTGCAAGGTCGGCCCCACGCAGTGGACATGCTGACATGGCTCCCACGCACCACCTGTGGCTCAGTCAGCCCCGGTCAGCCCCACACAGCGGATGTGTCAACGCGGATCCTGAGGTGGGAAGAAAGCTGGAGGCCCCGGGGGCCCTTCTCCCTGCTCAGGGTGTGACTTCTAAATAAACGTGTGAGATGAAATGGAACCTGCTCTCCCTGGCAACGAGTTGGAGGGGGGCCAGGTGCCACCCTCGGCCAGCGGGATCAGCACCGCTGGCTCATTTGCAGGTGAGAATGAGCTGCTCCCATAAACCCCCTGCATAAAAACGAAATCGGAAAAGTGACAGTTGAGCTTGACAGTTTCCCAGCACTTAGTTTAGCAGCCTCCCCGAGAGGCCCCAAACGCTGCTCCTGGAGTTCCACACGGGCGGCCCTAGAAATGATGGCAAAGCAATTACTTTCTACCATGGCGTCGTGTGTGCTCGGGCTAAAGCCAGGATGAAGGCGGCTTTCGGGACTGGTAATTACAGAGCCATGGGTGACCTCTGTCCTCACAGCAGGTTAGATCAGCACAGGTCCTGGGTGCTGCCAGCCCCGAGCTCCACTCCCGCAAGTGCTTGTCAAAATGCCAGAAGTAATTACACGGCTGTTCAGAACAGAGTAACGGGGTTCAGCTCCTACCGTCTCCTATTCCCTAAAGCCTCCAGCTCACACACTGCAGCATCCACCCCCACCCGCCACGCAGCAGGTCCAGCAGGAGATGGACCCCATGCACTGAGCCCGTGGGGCAGCAGTGCAGGCCCCCAGCCCCCCAGCCCACCCTTCCCACGCGCACCCACCACTCCTTTGTCTTTCCTCCCAGAGGCTCCTTTTTAGTTGCTCCTCGTCACCTGTTTCTGTAACGTGCCATGAGTCAGGAACGCTCCAAGAGCAGGAGAGCCTGGCATGTCCCCCCAGCATCTCCCTGGCCCACCCTCAGCCACGCCTCAGCAGGGCGAGCTGTGGATCCTCCAGCTAGCGGCTGTAGAGCGGCAGGATGAGCGTGAGCACTGCACCAGCGCAGCTGAGGCCCCGGCACCCCCAGCACGGGCTGATCCTGGGCGGCAGCTCAGCTCCACTGAGCATGTGACACAGCAGCCCACACGCAGAGGAACCCGGAACCCCAGGCCGGGCTGCCCAGGCCACCCCTCCAGCCCCACTACTCTGGTGCTGTTTCTGGGCTGTGCCCTGGGGATTGGGTGAAGGGGAGCACTGGGATCATGTCCCTGGAAGACCCTCCTAGGAGAGTGCGGGTCCCTGAAGTCACTTCCGTCAGTTTGACAGGTGTCTCATTCACCTGCATGTGGGGACAATTTTCTCAGCAAGTGGCTTTTTTGAGCATTTCCAAAGCATTCTCCTTCATTTCCAGTAAGAGTGCAACTTCCTTTCCACACTCATGGCTCAGGAGTTCCTCTTGTTCCAATGTATTAATCATGAGCGTGGATGGGCCCCACCAGCACGCAGCTCCACCCCGCGTGGCCTCTGTGGGGAGTGGGTGTATGGGAGCGTGGATGGTTTTGGGCCCCACCAGCACGCAGCTCCACCCCGCGTGGCCTCTGTGGGGAGTGGGTGTATGGGAGCGTGGATGGTTTTGGGCCCCACCAGCACGCAGCTCCACCCCGCGTGGCCTCTGTGGGGAGTGGGTGTATGGGAGCGTGGATGGTTTTGGGCCCCACCAGCACGCAGCTCCACCCCGCGTGGCCTCTGTGGGGAGTGGGTGTATGGGAGCGTGGATGGTTTTGGGCCCCACCAGCACGCAGCTCCACCCCGCGTGGCCTCTGTGGGGAGTGGGTGTATGGGAGCGTGGATGGTTTTGGGCCCCACCAGCACGCAGCTCCACCCCGCGTGGCCTCTGTGGGGAGTGGGTGTATGGGAGCGTGGATGGTTTTGGGCCCCACCAGCATGCAGCTCCACCCCACATAGCCTTTGTGGGGAGGGGTGTGTGGGAGCGTGGATGGCTTTGGACACCACCACCCCCGCTGGTGACCAGCAGGCAGCTCCACCCCACGTGGCCTCAGTGGGGAGGGGGGTGTGGAAGTCAGATGACAGACGTCTGCTGCTTGTGGACCAATACTGAGGGAGGCACTCTCCCCGTCCCCTGTGGCCACCCTGCCTGTGTCTACCTCAGCAGAGCTGATTTGACCAGCTGCAGCAAAATGCAGGCCCAAGTCCTTCTTAGTGGGTGCTGAAGACAAGGTTCCCACACTACGAAGTCTGATTCTGAATCCCACCTTGCCAGCCTCTTCCTGGCATGTCCTTGGCTCACCGGACCCCACACCCAGGATACACCGATTCACGTTCCTCTCTCCATCAGCCCCCAAGACCCGCACTAGCCCCGATGCTCTGCCCAAAGCCAGCTTCCCTGTGGAGCCTTGTCTAAGTCCTGCCCTGACCTCCCAGACGTGGCATCCGGTGCCCCAGAGAGCTCCGGTCTGAACATCCCCGGCTCCAGGCGGAGACCACTGACTTCCAGAGTGACACTGCCTTCAGGAGGTGCGACGCTTTGCCGGGGACAGACTCCGCACAGGGTGGATCCGACCGTGGAGTGCTGATGCCTGCCTGGGGTCCACAGTGCAGGCTGGCTGGATGGGAAGTATGTGTCACAGAGGACTTCGCTTCACTTCGCCATTACACTTTTCAAACTAAAAATGTTTTGTCTGCTTTACCCGGAAGCCAGAAGCCTGGGCAGCCCTTGCTCCAGCAGAGAGGCCTCTGACTAACCCCGGACACTGCCGGCTGCGGGGTCCAGCCATTGGCACAGAGTCCATTTATGAGCCGGGATTCAAGGGAGGTTCCCGAGAGAGGAGGGCAGCGTCTGCCTCCATGTGGACACCCTACGTATGAGACGGGGAACACGGAGAGCAGCACAACAGGGGAGACCCTGCTCCGATGCTCAGCAGCTTCATGGGGACGCTCAGCAGGCGGAAGCAGGAGAACGTCACGGAAAGTCACAGAGGCACCGCTGCTGAAATGATGCAGGGCACCTCTCCCCAGGCTGAAACAACGGCAGGTGGATGCTGTCTCTGAGGCTGTTGGGTGGAGGACGCTGAGGTCAAACAGGGAAAACACCAGGACGGGAGCCCCCATGAGCCTCATCCCACCACATGGGGTCAACCCACATGGGGTCAACACGGGAGCCCCCCGTGAGCCACGCCCCCACCATGCAGGGCTGAGGGTGGGACACACACCCTCTGTGGCTCCCGAGAGGGAACATTTGAAGACACAGCCTGAACTCGGCCGAGCATGCGCGGGGATTCCTGGCCACAACGCGGTAAACCATGGGCAGCCCCACAGGTCACCAGTGGGATCTCTGCAGAGTGGGAGCCAGGAAAAGCAAATGCTGTTTCTGAAAATGACTCCTTCCCTTTTCTTTGAAAGGAGCAATGCGAAGATTAATCAGAAATATAGTATTTAAGAAGAAACTACCAAAGAAAGAGTAGAAAGGGCTTTTCTGTTCTGCCAGTTAGACTGGACGGCCGAGCCGTGGAGATTCGCAGTGACTCCCAGTCCCTGCCGTGGACTCTGTGGTACGGTAAGTGCCTCCTTGAGCAAAAGCCACTTATTTTAATATTCACTAACACCCTGTGCTCCTGCCCGGGTCCACAAATTAGCAGAATTCCCAGAAAAGCATCGCCCAGGATGAAGCAGAGACTGAGTAACGAAAAGTGGCTGCTCTTCTCATTCGGCATCAAATCCGCATGACGTTTGATGGGGACTAATGTGGGATTAACTACACACTGATTCATTAGGGTTTGTATCATTCTGTATAAAATCAGAAAAATGAGTGCCTTCTGAGTTCTGCTGCCAGGGTGGTGTCTCCTGCATTGATAACAGCAGGAGCTGTCAGCAGCCTCGGGTCCGCAGGCCCGCGGGGGAACCAGGCTCAGGCAGCCACTGGGCTCCAGGCAGCTGGCAGGTGCACGCAGCGCCCAGCACCCCCAGCGGCTTCAGCAGCGGCTCTGCAGTTCTGCACGCTGGTGACAAGCACAGGCAACATGACTTGTTCTTCCAAGTGTGTCCGCCAGCACCGGAGGGCGTTTGTGACAACACTATTAGGGTTCCACGTCATCTTTTATAACTCGAGATCACAAGAAACTCCTTTCGAGGTTGGGACTCTTCCCTGCGCTCACGTCAGCCTGTGTACGTCTCACCTGAAACGCCTCTCGGTGAGAAGCCCCTCTTCACCATGACAAGTGCTCTCCCGAGGCCACCACACGGGGCATGTCCGCCACCTGACTCACGGTCACGTATTCTTTTTTATAATTTTTTTTTGTGTGTGTGAGATAGGGTCTCCCTCTGTGGCCCAGGCTGCAGTTCAGTGGTACAATCTTGGCTTACTGCAACCTCCGCCTCTTGGGTTCAAGCAATTCTCCCACCTCAGCCTCCCGAGTAGCTAAGATTACAGGTTCATGCCACCACGCCCAGCTACATTTTTTTTGTATTTTTAGTAGAGCTGGGGTTTCACCATATTGTTCAGGCTGCTCTCAAACTCCCGACCTCAAGTGATCGGCCCACCCTCGCCTCCCAACAGGCTGGGATTACAGGCGTGAGCCACTGGGCCCAGCCAATCTTTTCCTTATACATCATAGAATTATGGTACATCCATAACACCATAGAATTATTCAAAATATTTAAAAAACTAATTCTTTAAAAATTATACATGAGTGTAAACAATTCTGCACATATACAACAAGCAGGAAACATGCTGACTCGCTCAGCCACGGGAGCTCCCGTGGATGCACTGTGCCAGGGCGCAGATGCGGGTGTTTAGAAAGTTGTTGACACAAGACTCAAACCCACATTTCACATGTCACTCCCCCTCGGTGCAGCACTTTGCTAAATAACATGAACACTCGAAATGACCGAGAAACTAGCTTTCAAATAACCAACCTCATTTTCCCTAGAAAGCCATGAAATAAATCAGAGGCCCCTGACTGTGAGTATGTCCTGATGATTTTTAAAAAGATAACAAGATGGCCATTCCTAGCATCAGTGAGTCCAGCAAACCTAATCCCGGTGGCACCGCTCCCCTGTACTGGAGAAACAGCCAGGCCTGCAGTGACTGTCGGTGCATTTCTGCATAAAACCTGATCGCTGATTTGATCTTAAACATGCTCAATAATCATGTCTGACGGGGAGCTGGTGCAAGAGACACAGGCTGTGGGGAGGAGGCACTAAGCTGTGGCTGGGACTCCACTCCTTCCTTCGTGCAGGGTTTGGCGTGGAAGCTGCTAATGTCTTATGCTGCACCGCGCAGCTGGAGGGAGGACAGTGGGCTGCTTTGCCAAGTTGTACCCCAGCTTCACGGGCCTCACAACCAAGCATGGCAGTGAAATGAAGACAGCGGATTCAAATCACAAAGCTTCAATCAGACTGCAGAAGTTTAGCACAACTTTGCAAATAATTGTATTTCGACCACAAATCCTCAGCCCCCTAAATCACCAGCTTGAGGAAAGGAGTCACTGAAGGCACAAGGACATCCCATAAGTGAAACCAACAGCAACCAAACCAGACAGGACCAGAGTTTCATGCCATCCACAGAACAAGGTGGCTACCCCATGCCTTGATTACTGGTACTAGAAAAAGAAACTTCAAGTTTACAGGTGTCAGGACAGTGATGCTTCAATCAATGAGAACTAAATATTGAAATCCCAAAATGAACCAGAGTATCTTGCTGCATTTTACACTGGGAAAAAAAGACACACATTTAAGCAGAAAGTAGTTCAGGCTCAGCAGCAGAAAGTAGTTCAGGCTCAGCAACAGAAAGGATTCGCTAAAACCAAGAGTCACGCGCTGCAGCGGCGGGGTTGGCCGCTCCGCCCACCTTATCAGCGATGACAGAACACCAGCGCCCTGCCTATGGCGCAGCCCTCACGCACTGAGAACCATTGGGCTGACGTTCTGTAATGCTTCCTGGACTTTTTGTACTAGGCAGGAAGATTAAACAATTTGCTCTACACGAGTTTTCAACAAGCTAAAAAAAAGAAACGTCAGGTTGAGGAAAATGCAAATGTCACATCCACCCATTCTGCTCCTCGAGGCTCCGGTGAGTGAAGCTTCATCTTTTTCACTCAATGACCATTTTAATCACATAACAAAGATCACTCAAGCTCTATCGGTAAGTACATCTCAGAAATGTGTGGTTCACAAAGCCCAGAACCCTGAGCTCTAAACGGTGAGACCGTCTGGAAGTCGGCCGGTTTTTATGCAAACCTCCCAGATCCCACATGGCATCTCTGCCCACCAGATGGGACGGAGTGGGGCCGGTTTGTGTTCCTGGTCTGGTACAAAATGAAAAACCTCAAAGCAAAATTGCAGGTGCTCTGCACACAGTGGGGTTACTACAGACAGTAAATCTTGCTTTTCCAAAAGCGGGACTTGTTCTCGGTCACACGCAGCCCCATGTCTCCTGCCTCCTGTCTGAGCCAGTCCCATGCACCAGGGCGGTCCAGTCCCTCTCCAAACAGTGACGTCCCAGACGGTGCCCGCAGAGCACCAACTGTCCCTTCCCTGCAGGACACACCAGCTTTCCACGGAAACGGTGAGCTTCGTTTTGGGTTGTTCCATGTGCACTGCCAGGCCCTCTCTGCCCTGGCTGTGCGTGCGTGCATGTGTGTGCATGTGTGTGTGTGTACGTGTGTGCATGGAAGGAGCCTCACCTGTGGCCTTCTGCACATCCGCAGTGGTCACGTTTTGGACATTGGCGCTCACTTTGAAGGTCACTGCTGGTCCAAGAACCCTGGAAGAGATGATTTGAAATAAGTTCACAACAAAGTCCACGTGCCACACTGCTTTTCTGAAAACAACATGGAAAACACGGGTATGTTTTTAAAAACAAACATCCGAGGCCACTGCTGCTCCGTGAACTCCACAGGACGTCTGTTTTCATTCACACTGTGATCCTTTGTTTCCATTTTCCAGTAATTCCATTTCCAAAGCACACTTCACAGTGTAATATGTATCCTAAAAAAACCAAATCAACCTCCAGACCCAACAATAGCAGGCAGATATTCTTGCCAGGAAAAAAGGAAGTCGCTATAGAAATAGATTTTAGTCTTTGTCCCCAAGGGAGATGTGCGAATCAAGAGCAGAGAGGAGAGATACTCACATTTAAAAAATTCTTTTGACAGGAACCATTTTAAAGACTACCAAAGTCATTAGGAAGTCCTCTGTATAAAAACAACTGGCAGGGAATTGCTAGGCAGGAATTATCAAAATTGTTTGAAGCTTTTTAAATGCTATGTCAACCACAATTTTGAAAAAATAATTCCTTTTTTAACCATTTAATTCATCTGAAAACCCCACATGCAGCAGGAAGTGGAT
This sequence comes from Saimiri boliviensis, assembly GCF_048565385.1. Lineage (NCBI taxonomy): Eukaryota > Metazoa > Chordata > Mammalia > Primates > Cebidae > Saimiri > Saimiri boliviensis. The sequence goes on along the minus strand of NC_133458.1, from coordinate 1,331,517 downwards.
ATCGTGCCTAGCTGTCTCAAAATGAATTAGGAATGCAAGGTCCGTTCCCAAAGGCAGGCAGACCCCATGTCCACAGATGACAGCCATGGATAGCTCTTCCCGGAACAACCCCTTCCGTGTCTTCTAAGGGATAAATCCCAGGAACAGACAAGAAATGAAAAGGACCCAATTTAGGTGGCAGACGGCAGCTAAGGCTGTTGGCTCCTGGGCCCTGGGAGGTGCCTGTGCTCCCATCTAAGCTGTGAAACTCTGCCCAAGTGGATACCATGTAGCCCAGGGCCCCTTGCTGTCCCCACTGCAGCCACACAACCCTGCTGACGGGTACGAGCCCAGCTGGCGGGAGATGCCACAGGTTGGTCGCCTCCTCTCTCCCCCAACCCCTGCCTCCCCTCCTCCCAGGCACCCACCTACCTGCCCCCCACCCCGTGCCCGCCTCCCCTGCTCCTCCACCACAGGCTCATCCCAAGGCAGCACAGGACACGGGGCCGTGGATTTTGCACCCAAAATCCTTTCACTCTCACACATATTTGCAATTCAAGTATCTCTGCTCATGATACTTTGGTCCCAAGCTCTGGTCTTCCTCCTCGGGCTTTTGCTCACTCTCCCGGCTGGCTCCTCTGCGTGCAAACCCCTGGTGAAGGGAGACTGCTGAGCCATTCAAGGCAGCACCATTATCACCCTAACACCGCGGCTGAATATTCCACGCAGAAGTCTCAGTATCACCTTGAACTCAACAAGGTCTCCCCCAAAACAGCAGCTGCTCTGAGGGGCAGACATGTTATAACCTTACAGATATCCCCTTTGGCTTCCTTTTGCCAGAAATGTCCAGCTAGTCACCAAATTCTGCAGAAAGCCCTGGAAAATGCACCACGTCCATGGCTGTCTCTTGGTTCCCACTGTGATCCTTCCTGCCTAAGCCTGTGCTGCCTCACAGTGGAGCTGAGTGACTTCCTGTGTCCAGCTCTCCTGCACACAGAATGTCCCTGGGAGCTACCTCCAGGGGCCGACCACGGAGCAGGGACTGGTGCCTCCTTCTCCAGCCCAGATTAGTCCCAGCCCCCAGCCCCCGGCCTGTCTGCAGTGCCTCGGCTGGGCCCTTAGACAGGAGGAGGCCACTCCCTTCCTGGACCGCAGTTGTCCTGCCCAGGACATCCCCTCACTCGTGAGTGCTGAGTCCTGCCCCCTGTCAAAGCCCTTCTCCCGAGTGAGCACCATGATAGTGGCAGATTCTCCCTGTCTGCAGAATCTTCCAGAAGGGCCCCAAAGTGCCTGATATTTCGGCTCAAATGGTGCACGGGACACTTTATAGATGTTTCCTCCTTCCTGAGTGGAGCGTGGGCTCTTTGAGGCACACGGGATGACTCCTGCCAGGACCTCACCCACGCAGGAGATGGTCAATTCATATTGTAACTGGTTCGACGCTTGGGTTGAATGGCTTTCTAAAATTAAGAGAAAGTCCTCATCAACACAAGCAGCATCCCTCTGCCCCTGAAACAACACTGGGAACAGAGTGCTCAGTCACACGGCTTCGAGCTTCTGTGAAACGGAATCTAAACCACATCCGAAGAGTTCCCTGACACATGGGACTCAACGTTCCTAAACCCAACGTTCCCTCAGGTGCAGAAAGTTTTCTCTAAAGTCTAGGAGCTAGTACTTGGTTTCTCAGAGTCCAAAGACCCAGCCCCTGTGCTAGGAAGATGCATGTGATCCACGCGTGGCCCCGTATTGCACGGTGAGGGCCGCGGGAGAGGCCCACGCAGTGTGTCCTTCCTCGCACGCAAGCTGAGCGCCACTGTCACGTGAGGCCGTGGTCATCAACAGGGAGTGAGTGCTCCTGCCACCCTGGGGGCACACCTCACACGTGGTGAGCACCCAGTGACCCTTGCCACCAGCACCAGCCAGACCCAGATGCCCGTGGCCGAGAAGCGTGGAGCCCTGGCCCCAGCCCTTGTGCCCTCAGGAGCCCGCGGGAGGACGACGCCATGAGGCCCATTCTAGAGGACACTCAGAGCGTCGGTAACGTGACCCAGACTGCATAACCTTCCCTAGCCTGAACACACACAAGCTCTTCCCCAAGCCCACAGTGGCTGCTCTGATGTGGGGAGAAGTCTCCATCCCGAGGCCCCCCTGCGGGCCTCATTCTGTGAGCCGCTGTTCTGTGGCCCTGCTAGGCCTTTCAGTGGGCCTCAGTCCACTCAGCTGTCAAGTGTGGCAAGGCCCTGGGGCCTCTTGGACTGGCTCTGGTCCGGGAGACTGGCTTAGGAGACTGTTTTCAATAAACTCTGGTACCCAGGCCCAGAGGGTCTCCGAGTAAACAGGGCGACTGGTGGCTCCAGAGGTGAGCTCCTGGATCTGCCCCTGGCACCATCAGCAGCAGAGACTCCTCCCCGCAGGAAGACCTTGCCCTGTGCTTGCTACCAAGCCCCACACTTCTGCTGTGCAGGAGGCAGGCAGCTGAGTGCTGTGTGTCCAGGCGAGAGGCTTCCGGGGAGGGAGGCCAGCAGTCCCACCACGAGAGGCTCCCGAGGGGGCAGGCCAGCAGTCCCACCACGAGAGGCTCCCGAGGGGGCAGGCCAGCAGTCCCACCATGAAAGGCTTCCAGGGAGGGAGGCCAGCAGTCCCACCACGAGAGCCTTCCAGGGAGGGAGGCCAGCAGTCCCACCACCTTCCTTCTAGCACCAGGGAGCCCTGGTCTGCCATCTTGTTTAGCTTTCTGGCTCTTTAGACGTTTGGGGAAAGCTGAATAAATCCCCTGTGTATATTGCTGGCATAAAAAGGGAAACTTCTGTATTTAATCAGGAAATAAAAAGTAAAACAGAGATGTCTAGAGCCTTACAGTCTCTTAGGAGCAAGTGGAGCACCTAACATCACAGCTCTCGAGGAGAAAACAAGCTTTTCGTGAGCAAGGTGCTTCCTGACAGCTGGCATTTGTCACGCAGGGCATGCCAGGCATCTGTGTTACACACATACCAGCTCTACTATGGTTAAAACAGCAGCAAAGAATGAGGACTAAGACTGGCTAGAAATTACCGACGCAGACATAGAGCTGGACATTACGTTACATGGAGGTATCGAGGTTTAACGAAGAAACAGATGCTAATTTTGACTTTTGGTTTTTCATTCAGAGGCAACAAATAATTGCTGAGGCCACATACAGTCAGTTCTCATTCTTCCAGGGGGCCACGTTCTCGAAAGTCATTGGGAGCAGACACTGACCGAGCCAGTGTTCCCACGAGAAGCAGAGGGCGAGGCTCCTGTGAGCCTATGGACACCATGTTTCTGTCAATTGATCGACATGTAACCTTGTCTTATGTGTGTTTCTATTCAAAGACTCATTTAACGTACGTGGCTGAGTTATTAATGCTGAACTCACAGCTGCCCACACAATGCCCATCCACACGTGAGTTTTCTCCATGAAGCATGTTGTCACCATGTGTCCCCGGCCCAGTGTCTGCTCCATGAAGCATGTTGTCACCATGTGTCCCAGCCGGTGTCTTCTTCATGAGGTGTGTTGTCACCATGTGTCCCAGCCGGTGCCTTCTCCAGGAGGCACGTTGTCACCACGTGTCCCTGGCCCAGTGTCTTCTCCATGAAGCATGTTGTCACCATGTGTCCCAACCTGTGTCTTCTCCATGAAGCGTGTTGTCACATGTCCCGGCCGGTGTCTTCTCCAGGAGGCACGTTGTCACGTGTCCCAGCCGGTGTCTTCTACAGAAGGCACGTTGTCACCACGTGTCCTGACCCGGCGTCTTCTCCATGAAGCATGTCATCACCATATGTCCTGGCCTGGTGTCTTCTCCATGAGGCACGTTGTCACCACGTGTCCTGACCCGGCGTCTTCTCCATGAAGCATGTCATCACCACACGTCCCGGCCCGGTGTCTTCTCCATGAGGCACGTTGTCACCACGTGTCCCTGGCCCAGTGTCTTCTCCATGAAGCATGTCATCACCATATGTCCTGGCCTGGTGTCTTCTCCATGAGGCACATTGTCACCACGTGTCCTGACCCGGTGTCTTCTCCATGAAGCATGTCATCACCACACGTCCCGGCCCGGTGTCTTCTCCATGAGGCACGTTGTCACCATGTATCCTGTGTGTGCCAGCCTCACATGCACTTAGAGCATTTCCTTCCCTTGCCTGCTTTGGCCTTGAAGCACATGGTGAAACGTGTCGTGGCTCCCTTTCCCACCAGGCACTCCTGTACACAGTGCTCAGCCATCTAATTAGGGACCTGCTTAGAAATTCCAGGGGCCAATTTTCAAACGGAACAGATAGAGCGACCCAGCTGCAGAATCTTCCCGCTGAGGGGGAGTTAGGAACATTTAGCCCAGTGCTCCCGGGCTGAAGTTATGATGACACCAACCAGGCCTCCACCCATGAAGAGACAGACGCCCATCAGAACACACAGCCCGGCGCCCTCCCGCAGTGCTCCACATAGCCCCATGCCTTGAACCCCTCACTCAGCCAGAAACGGGGAATGGTCTGTTAAAGGCACGAGCCCGGCCGCGCCCCAGCCGCCAGCATTTGCCTGGTAAAAATGCTTTCCTTCCTCACACCTCCGTCTCCTGTTTTTGGCCTCTGAGTGCTGAGCAGGCAGACGAGCGGGTCACGACACTAGGAACACCATCAGCCCTCAGCACTGTGCTGGGCCATTTAAACAGCAAAACCACCAATGAAAAGCACAGAACGTGGAAAATGGGGCGCTCAACAGGCCTTCAAGCGGAGCCTTGTTTCACAGTCTGAGCTGAAACGAGAAGGCAGAGCTCTCCTCCCCACCCGGGCACAGGGGCGTCAGGCAGCTTGAACTTCACGGCTCGCCGCGTGGCCAGGAATGACCTCGGCATGAGCATTGATTTGGAGGTTACAGATTAATTTGCAAACACAGAATCTGCGAATGAGGATCACCCTCCGCCCAGCATCTGTGTTGAAGCGTTTTCACACACAACCTTGCTGCCTTCGTCAAATTTGACAATTTGCTACTGCAGAGAGGACGGGAGCCCCGGAGCTGACCCGGCTGTGATCCAGCTGCTTGCTGAACTGCCACTTCCTTGCCGGGCGATTCTGCCCGTTCCATTATTCACCCTGCAAAATTGGGGGAACGGGACAAGCCCTGCAGGGCCGCTGGGCGACTGGGTGGGCCACCTGGCACGTGACAGGACTCCCTCTGAACCGAAGCTGCTGGTCCCTGCTCTGCTCACTCAGGAGGGCTCTGCGCCTCCCGAGTTCCTTATGTGGGTTCATGCAGCCGCCAACACTCGCTGCTTTCTGGGGGAGCCTGGTCGTTTTCCTTCAGGAATGACGTGGTTGAGATAAGGGAGGAGGTCGTCTCTGCTCTTTCAGGACCCTGGATGGTGCAGGGCAGATCTTGTGAGGAGTCTGTCAACAGCCACGTAAGGGCAGACCCTGAGAGCGCCATCCTGAAGGCCACGCCAGGCACACCTACGGTGGGGAGCGTCTGCTGTGAGTTTCTGAGTCCCTGAGCCATCCACCTTTTCACAGTCAAATTCACTTACTGTGAAAGGCGACTGCTATGCATAGTGGAAGAAATGCCAGAGGAATGCCAGTCACTCTGCGGGAAAGCCTTCTTCCCCAACGAAAGAGGTCTTCACCACATGTCTGCAGCCTAGAGCCCTGAGGGGTGTGGTACTTGAAAAATGTGTTCACATGGGTCCTGTGGAGAATAAACTAGGAGAAACCAGAGCTTTTTATTACCACGAGGAGTCATCTTCCGATTGGGCTGGAAATAATATGAAAAACTATATCCCTGAGATTCTACAGAATTCACCGATTTAAAGCTACCTTTAACCAAAATAAGCAAACCATAGATGTGCACATAGATAAGAGATCATTTCCTGTCATTTTAGCTATAGTTACCTCTATTTTAAATTCCACTCCATTTATTCCTGAGTTCTTTATTGCTCAGTGGTTCCATTTGATATTTTACTACATATTGATAATTACTCATTTATTTTTATGGTCATAAAATATGCCAACAAAGAGGAGAAGTGACATCCAGCATTTTAATGCTGATTTTATTGCTTGTGTTCTGGAATACTCCTCTCACTCAAGATTTATGAGACAAACACACCATCCCACCATCAACCAGAGTGTTGAGTGTAAGAGTTCCGCCTTAAAGGTCTTTTCTTAATGGAGGACTAGCTGGAAATCATTTTCCCCTACTTTTATCAGTGAAATAATTTAAAAATGCATATAATTATCTGCCTTTAGAACATCAATATAGTGATATACTGATACATGTCTTCTTAGCAATCATGGATCTCAAGATCATTTTTTTAATATTAATTTTCATGGCATGACACTTTAACCACAGGAAAAAAGGCAGAGCTCCATCTGTCCTCAGATCAACCGTTCAGTTGAGAATGAAGATGAACAAATCTCTGACACAAGCTTCCATGTTTTAGAAATGTTTTTTGTTTGTTTGAGACAGAGTCTCTGTCACCAGGCTGGAGTGCAGTGGTGTAATCTCGGCTCACTGCAACCTCCACCTCCCTGGTTCAAGTGATTCTCCTGCCTCAGCCTCCCTAGTAGCTGGGACTACAGGAGCGTACCGCCACACCGAGCTAATTTTTTCATTTTTAGAGAGATGAGAGTTCACCATCTTGGCCAGGCTGGTCTCGATCTCGACCTTGTGATCCACTTGCCTCGGCCTCCCAAAGTGCTGGGATTACAGGTGCGTGCTACCACCCCCAGCATAGAAATGGTTTTAAATAAGAATCGAGGCTTCTGTTTGGTTGGGTTAGTCTGGGATTTGCATTGCTAGATGATAAGGACTTACACCTGACACAGGGTGATTTGTATCAAGTCAACCTTTCAGGTCCACCATAAATGTAACACATTTGACTCGAGTTTTCCTAATAGACACTGCCTGAGCAGCAGTTAACTTTGTAGTCAGTTTAAATAGAGACAAGCCTCAGGTACTATATTCCCTTGACTTCTTGCAGATAAAAGGAAGATAGCCAAGGCGTGTATGTCGACAAATACAGTTTTAAAGTTAATCATTTAATGTGGATGCAATCAACATAAAAGTAAACGCTGCTCTTTCTAACTGGTCAATTTTCCTGAAACTTGTTTAGATATGAAAAGAAAAACTTCTGTAGACAGTTTGTTTATTTTACTAGTATGCTCTCAGCTGGCTTGGCAGACTGACCTGTGCTTTGTCTGTTTGACATCTGGATTTGGGGCGAAATCCATAACATGAAGGGGTGGGTGAGTAGAGAGACGGTGGGTGGGTGGGTGGATGAGGGGGTTGATAGGTGATGGGTGGGTGGGAGGATGGATGGATGAGTGCTGTATGGGTGGGTGGATGGGTGGGTGGGAGAATGAATGGATGGATACTGTATGGGTGGGTGGGTGGATGGATGGATGGATGGATGGATGCTGTATGGATGGGTGGATGGGTGGATGGATGGATGGATGGATGCTGTATGGGTGGGTGGATGAGTGGGTGGGTGAGTGGGTAGGAGGATGGATGAATGAATGCTGTATGGATGGGTGGATGGGTAGGTGGGTGGATGGATGGATGGATGCTGTATGGGTGGGTGGGTGGGAGGATGGATGGATGTTGTATGGATGGGTGGATGGGTGGGTGGGAGGATGGATGGATGGATGCTGTATGGGTGGGTGGATGGGTGGGAGAATGGATGGATGGATGCTGTATGGGTGGGTGGGTGGGAGGATGAATGGATGGATGGATGCTGTATCGGTGGGTGGATGGGTGGGAGGATGGGTGGATGGATGCTGCATGGGTGGGTGGATGGGTGGGAGGATGGATGGATGGATGCTGGATGGGTGGGTGGATGGGTGGGTCGGTGGGAGGATGGATGGATGCTGTTAGGGTGGGTGGATGGATGGATGGATGGATGCTGTATGGATGGGTGAGTGGATGGGTGGGAGGATGGATAGATGCTGTATGGGTGGGTCAGTGGGTGGGTGGGAGGATGGACGGATGGATGCTGTATGAGTAGGTGGATGGGTGGGTGGGTGGCAGGATGGATGGATGGATGCTGGATGGGTGGGTGGATGGGTGGGAGGATGGATGGATGGATGGATGGATGGATGGATGGATGCTGTATGGGTGGGTTGGTGGGAGGATGGATGGATGCTGTTAGGGTGGGTGGATGGATGGATGGATGGATGCTATGTGGGTAGGTGGATAGGTGAGTGGGAGGATGGATGGATGGATGCTGTATGGGTTGGTGGATGGGTGGGTGGATGCTGTATGGGTGGGTGGATGGGTGGGTAGGTGGATGGATGAATGCTGTATGGGTGGGTGGATGGGTGGGCGGGTGGGAGGATGGTTGGATGGATGCTGTATGGATGGATGGGTGGGTGCGTAGGAGGATGGATGGATGGATGCTGTGTGGATGGGTGGATGGGTGGGTGGGTAGGAAGATGGATAAGTAAATATATGTATGGGTGCAGGGATGGCTGGATGGGGGTAGGTAAATGGATGGATGGATGGATGAAAAATGGATGGGTGGGCAGTTTGGTAGATAGAGATATATAAGTACTTATTGTTTATAATAATTCAAACATATTTAGATACTTTCCCAAAATGCTGTCTATGGGTTAAGAATCATTTTGCATTAACTTTTCTCATCCTGTGGACTATACATTTAGTGAATTGCTCATTCCATTTCTTACTCAGTATTATGTTCAGAGAAACAAAGTGCTAATTAAGGTCTCAAACTTTTCAAACAAAATCCTGATGATTTATGAGACTCTATCTGGCTGTATGTAATTCGAGGCCAGGTAAAACCTGCGAGAGCTCACCATGCACAGTACATGTTTTTAGGGGCTCCCTTAGCCAGCCCGTCAGCTTTGAGGCAGAGGCACCGGGACCTCCCACGAAGCCGGCCCTGCGTCTGCCCTCGAGTGGACGAAGACCCAGGAGTGGGATGCTGCGGTGCTGAATAACAATCCCGAAACTAAAGCAATTCACTTGACAATGCCCTATTTTACAGCTGAATAAACGGAAACCCTTGGAGTTTTAGGTACTAGCTGCAAATCATCCAATTTTAATGTCAGTGCCACCACTGAAATCATGACTTCAGCATACTCAGCTGAGGGCCTTCTGTGAGGCACGAGGACAGCTGTGAACCCACATACAGGCCAGCTCCACTGCCCCTTCCGACTGCGTTGCTGGGCCGAGCCCCACACTCTTTGTGCGTTCGCTCCCGGAACTGTTCCTGGTGATCACCCACCTCCTCCCAGCTATGTCCCTTGTTCGCTGGCATCCCTGACTCTAGGGAAGCCCACAGCTTGGTGCCAGGCTAATCCAAGCTGCCAACAGAAACCAACAGAAAAATGAGCTCACATGCAGAATTCCCTTCGCATGCCTCATTCCAGCTGTGTCTTCCTGCAGAGGAGACGGTGGGACCATGAGACTCCAGAATTCCACGTGGATGGCATAATGCATACGTACTTTCCAAACCATACTTTTACCACATTTTCTGCACAATCGTGTATTCCTGCCTCCCATACACGAGGCAATAACTTCCCAAAGTATCTAGCCTGAGGGCTTACAAAGGAGTAGTATCAGAGGGTCAATTGCTATTTGAAGGTATGAAGAAACAGACTCACAGGGTTATTGCAAGATGATTTAACATCATGCAAGCCTTAACCAAAATGTGACTATTGCTGAGGCTTTGCGTTCTAAAGCACTGAGCAACTGCATTACTGTGAAGGTTGTGTCTTGTTTGCAAGTACTTTGTCATTACATATGATTTGGGAAGTCCTTGCTGTGCCAGGGAACGTCTTGCCCCACACTCTTCTCATAGAGCATTTGGAAGAAAACAGATTGTTCAATATTTATGCTTTGCCTTTGAACTTTGGAAGCATTTGCCTCATTTTAAGTTCCACTGCTACCTGCTTTCCTGCTACACCTGCTGGGTGGCACGGCCGGACCCAAAAGAAGACCTTTGTTCCCCCAGCACGGGGGTGGGCCAGGTCTCACAGGAGTGGCAGAAAGCTCACCATTTCCGAAGGACCAAGGCCCCCCGTCTGTCCCCATCTGGGCTCCCCTGCAGCTCCACCGTCACAATGCTTAGGGATTAATGAGCTACACAAACAGAGGACCAAATTATTAGTGTGTAACATGTAGAAACAGAAGCGCTGACCCAAGAATTAGGACCAAGGCTTTTTCCCAAAGCCTCAGCAGGTTGGCCACAGCCTTCCATGGTGTAGGACATGTAGCAAAGGTGAGAACCCGCCCTCGCCCCCAGCATGCGCCTGGGGGCTCCACTGCTCGTGCCCCCACCATCCCCCAGGGTCTTCTGGGCACCGTGGCTCACTCTGTTTTGTTCCTTGTTTCACTTTCGTTTCTCTGGTCACTCAGGCTGCTCACTCCCGAGGCCACCTGCCAGCCTTCAGACACCTCTGGTTTGCAATCCTGAATGAAATGTGATGCCCGCTCATGGGCCAGCATCCGTGGAGGGAGGAGCCGCTGGGGCCCCTACCTGGGGCGGGTTTATGTTGCTCCCTGCCCTCTGCGGCAGGTCTCAGCCTTTCCTGCAGGAGCTGAGTCCCGAACAAACTGCCCCGGCTCATCTGCCCAAAGCCTCCTGCCATCAGCTCATCCGAACGTCTCTGACTGAGACACACACTCGGAAGAGTGAAGCAATTTCTGTTTGGTCCTGGTGAGAAGAATAAGAACAACACCGAGCAGGGGTGTCTCCTACAGATGGCGCAGGTCATGAGAAAAATGCATATTTTACCAAACTGTTCAGTGTCATTTCAGTATAAATCTAACTTGTTCATGTTTTTACATATTTCTTGGCTTAAACATTTTGTTATTTTAATAATGCGTCTAGAAGGCTATCCTTTATCTAGCGCTAAGTATCTGCATACACACGGCATTTAACTCTCACGACTCCAATGTACTCATCATCATCTCTACTCCACGAGGAGCCCGCTGAGGTCAGGGTGGCTTCGGGAACCTGCCCAGGGTCTCATGGCAAGTTGAGAAAAACAGAGTCAAACCCACGTGCCTTTGAATCCAGAGCCTGTCCATTCTTCCCTGGAATAATTCATTCACTCACTAACACATAAGCCCCGTTATGGTCCAGATGCTGTTCCAGTCACTGATGACACATGACATAGCAATGCAGACCAGGACCCGCCTTCGAAGAGCACAAAAGTGCATATATATATACCTTGGAATACTACGTAGCCATAAAAAATGATGAGTTCGTGTCCTTTGCAGGGACTTGGATGAATCTGGAAACCATCATTCTTGGTAAACTGACACAAGAACAGAAAGCCAAACACCGCATGTTCTCACTCATAGGTGGGTGTTGAACAACGAGAACACGTGGACTCAGGGAGGGGAGCATCACACACAGGGGCAGTTGGGGGGGGTAGGGGAGAGACAGCAGGGGATGGGGAGGGAGGGGAGGGCGGGGAGGGATAACATGGGGAGAAATGCCAGATATACTATGCACCTAAAGTAAAATAAATAAATAAAAGAGGGTGCACTTTTCGGTTTTGGTTCTGTAGAGACAAGGTCTCACTATGTTGCCCTGGCTGGTCTTGAACTCCTGGCCTCTAGTGATCCTCCCGCTTCAACCCGCAAAGTACTGGGATTACAGATGTGGGCCATTGCACCTGGCCAGGTGATAAAGATTCAAAGTCCTATGGATGAAAGTGCCATTAAAAGAAAGCTCAGAGCGGAACGCCTCATTACCAGGTATCCAGTTCAACACCCAAATCCAGCCTTTTCCCAGAGCTCCACACTGGGAGTGCATTGAACAGTCTGGAGAAAACCATGGGTTCTTCCTGCCAATCTGAATCCATTAACAGTGGAAATTAGAGTGGTTTTTTTCCTAACAACAATGAAAATAGTGGAATTCTCCAGCTAACATGTGTCACAAACTTCAGAGCAGGCACTGTTCTAGCTTTTCCCATCGTCTCTCCAACCCTGTCGTGGCCTGACGACCACATATACAATTTGTGGGGCCCTCTGTTGAAGAAGCGTAAGAGTCTCAAAATGGCGCCAGCAAAGTGTGGACCACATGTGGGGCCTGCTAAAAGCCAGTCCCAGCCACATGCCCAGGCCACCCTGGATCCTTGTGAGGACCCAGAGGCTCAGAATGATGACGAACCTGCTCTCTTCCTAAACGGTCATATCATTTCACACTAGGAAAGGAGGCTCCATCGATATTTTAAACACAAATATCTTCAACCAAAGCATGGGGCTCACTTAACATGAGAAATGCCACCTTTCACCCAAGCAGGATTCTTCTTTGCAAATCCACAGGGGTCTTCCCTTGCTGTCTCATCTGAAAGACAGGCCGGGGCAGTTTGGACATACTGTGACATTTCCTTGACATGCCTTTCCAGGAAAACCTCCTGTCACTGTGTGGAGCCACTAGCATGCACCTTTGCAAGAGCCTGCAATATTCAGAGAGGGCATGGAAGACGAAGCCTGTGCTCCATCTGGGAAGGAGAGTCACATAACATGAGGCCACCACTTCCCCACCTTCCTCAGGCAGCATCGTTTGGCAAATCCAGAACACAGGGACAACAGGTAGCAGCGTGGCCAGTGATGGCCAGAGTCCGCAGGTGGTGGGTACGCGGCATCAGGAAAGCAAATGCCATTTACCAAGACCCTCCCTGAGGGCTCCTGGGACTTTTCACTGCTGGGGGCTTATGGCTTGAGTGATATCACTAACCGACGGCACTGTGTCTGCAGTTGCAAATCTGCACTGCCCTGATGTGTAGACCAAATTTTCCAGGGCTTCATAGTCATTGAGGCTACAGGGAAAACTAGAGCCAACCAGGGAATTCAGGACCATTCTCACCCCTCACAGGGTTCCTGCTGCCTGCAACATCTTCATACATGCCTTACGCACAGAGACAAGACTGTGGCAAGGAATCGCAGTTCTGCCCCAGGAAACTGAAACATACTTTCCAGAAGCTTCCCTGCGAGCCCCAGGGACTTCCCCCCCTGGCAGGGTGGGAGAGGGACAGGCACTGTGGGGAAGGGCCTGGGCAGCCCTGGGACTGTCACAGGATCCAGCAGGCACAGGCATCTCCCACGCCCTGTGCAGAGAGAAGACCCTAACGAGAGGTGTCAGGGTTGAGAGTTCCCACGGCTGCCTCTCGGGTAACCGTCCTGGAGAACAACACCACTGCATTCATCAACCCACTGAATCACACGGATAAGAAAGTCAACGCTTCTTCACCGGCAGAGCGCATGAAGATTGATCACAGAATTAGGCCGTGCACCACGATGCCCGGCGGATCCATGACTGCACATGGCTGACGCCGTCCGGAAGAGAGCTGACACTGAGCTGGTCTCACTATGGACTCAGAGGCTCGTGGGAATGTGCCTTTGGCGTTCGTCCCAGGAGTGCTGCCCACCTAACCGAGATTCTGTGGAAGGCAGCCTGGCATCGATCACTGCGCCGCAGACAGCCATGAGTACATCGTGAAACCCGGCTGTGGCCACTGCAGGTCTGCTGGCATAATCACATCACAAACTAATGCAGTTTTAATGGTCTCTAATGATGTAATAAGAAACAACGGAATTTACTTGACAGCTACATAACCACTAACAAAACGTATTCAGCGTAACTAGTCCTTCCATAAAGCCGCAGGAGTCTGAGAGCGACAGCCTGCACATCCCATCCGCCTCTTCCTTTCCCGACACAATGAGCCGCTCTGCAAATGGCCCCGACATGCAGCCCCGCATGACCGTGGTGCCCGCCCGCCTGCCAGAGCGGCTGCCCTTCCCCAGGCACCAACCAGGCACAGCCCACGCCCACGTGAGTCCCTGGAGCCCACACATTTGCCAAGTGTGTGCCCGCTGCTGCCAGGCCCAGGGGAGGCACAGGTCATGGAGGCAGGGCTGTGTGTTCCGCTACACGTGAGCACAAACGCACACGGGCACCGTAACTCAAGAGCAGGTGTGGGCAGCCTCCGCCTGGCCAGGGCGGGGACCTCGGAGAAGGTGCTGGACGCAGAAGGCTCAGACTTCAGCTCTGACACATGGACAGGGGAACCGGCGAAGGAACGCAGGTGAGGCCACCGGGGAGGCTCCCGGGAAGGAGGCGCAGTGGCTCTCAGGGACGGGCAGTGGGACTCAGGTTTGACTCTGCAGGAAAGAGGGGGCCTCCAGTGTCCTGAGCGGGGAGACAGTGGAGAGCCTCGTTTACCAGCGACTGAGCCTGTGGAAGGCCAGCCCTGCTCCCGCAGAGCTGAGAAGCCCTCTGTGCTCAGAATCCACCCTCAGACAGCGAGGGCGGTTGCTGGGAGGGCCATGGGCAAGGAGCGGGCATGGGCGAGGTCCAGCTGCTGTGTGACACCAGCGGCTCCCCAAGGCACACACCTCCCCGCCCCCGCCCCGGCCTGGCATCTATCGGTCCCACCATTTTGCTGAGACTGTGAAGGTGAAGGGTCGCTTGGGCTCTGTGATGGGAAGGAGGACGTTTGACCTCGTGAACACGTGATGCCCTTCGTGGGAGAGGAGGGGGAGAGATGAAGCCAAGCGAGACCACCGGGGAGCTGGGGACGCAGCGGGGCATGTGGAGCGGGGGCAGGGCGGGAGGGCCGGAGAAGACAGCAGAGGACCAGCATGCGGGGTGCAGGGTTCCGGGGCCCTCGGGAGGAGCCGGGCTTCTCAGCGCAGAACACCCGCTTCTGCTCTGGCCTCACGCCGGTTCCACATCCCGGCTGCCTTCTCCTCCCCTCCCCCATCCCATCGGTGGTCACGCTTCACTTCCACTCTCCACTCCTCCCTCATAAGGACCACGGTGTTCATTAAATAAACTTATTCCTTCTCATTTTTATTTCCATAGGTTTTCAGGGAACAGGCGGCGTTTGGTTACATGATTATGTTCGTAACAGGTGATTCTGTGCACCCATCACCCAAGCGGTGGCACTGACCCCAGTGTGGAGTCTTTTAAACCCACCCTCCTGCCACCCTTTACCCAAGTCCCCAAAATCCACTGTGTCATTCTTAAGCCATGACATCCTCATAGCTTAGCTCCCACTTATGAACGAGAACACACGATGTTTGCTTTCCATTCCTGAGTTACTTCACTTAGAATATTGGTCTCCAGTTCCATCCAGGTTGCTGACAATGCCACCATTTCTTTCCTTTTTATGGCTGGATAGTATTCCATGGGGTGTGAGAGTGTGAGTGTGAGTGAGTGTGTGTGTGTGTGTGCATGCCATAATTAATTTATCTTTATCCATTCACTGACTGACAGGTATTTGGGTTGGTTCCATGTTTTTGCAATTTTGAGTTGTGCTGCTGTAAACGTGCGTGTGCAGTTATCTTCCTCATATAACGACTTCTCGTCCTGTGCGTAGATGCCCGGGGCAGGGCTTGCTGGATCTGACGGTAGTTCTACCTGTAGTTCTTTAAGGAACCTCTACACTGTTTTCCTTAGTGGCTGTACTAGTTCACACCTGATCACCACATCCACATCAATATCTACCGTTTTTTGATTTTCTGATCACGGCCATTCTTGCAGGAGTGAGGAGGTGTCGCACTGCGGTTTTGATTTGTGCTTCCCTGATCATTAGTGATGTTGGGCATTTTTCATCTGTTTGTTGGCCATTTGTATGCCTTCTTTTGAGAACCGTCTATTCATATCTTTACCCCTTGTTTTGATGAGATTGTGTGTTTCTTGCTAATGTGAGTTATATTTAGAGTCTGGGTATTAGTCTTTTGTTGGATATATAGATCGTGAAGATTTTCCCCACTCTTTGGGTTGTCTGTTTACTGCTGAAAGAAATCATAGATGACACAAACAAATGGAAACACATCCCATGCTCATGGATGGGTAGAATCAACATTGGGAAAATGACTGCATTGCTGAAAGCCATGTACAAATTCAATGCAATTCCATCCAAATACACCATCATTCTTCACAGAACGAGTAAAAACAATCCTAAAATTCAGTGGAACCAAAAAGCCCTCATAGCCAAAGCAAGACTGAGCAAAAAGAACAAGTCTAGAGGCATCACATTACCTGACTTCAAACTATACTACAAGGCCATGGTCACCAAAACAGCACGGCGCTGGTATAAAAATAGGCACACAGACCAATGGAGCAGAATAGAGATCCCAGAAATAAACCCAAATACTTACAGCCAGATGAACCTGGACAAGGCAAATGAAAATGTAAAGTGGGGAAAGCATACCCTGTTTCACAAACGGTGCTGGATACCTGGCTCGCCACACGTCTGAGAATGAAACGGGCCCTCACCTCTCGCCTTCCGCAAAATTCAACTCAAGGTGGATCAAGGGCTTAAACCTAAGACCTGACACTGTTAAAAATTCTAGAAAATAACATTGGAGCCGGGCGCAGTGGCTCACGCCTGTAATCCCAGCACTTTGGGAGGCCGAGGCGGGCGGATCACGAGGTCAAGAGATCGAGACCATCCTGGTCAACATGGTGAAACCCCGTCTCTACTAAAAATACAAAAAAATTAGCTGGGCATGGTGGCGCGTGCCTGTAATCCCAGCTACTCAGGAGGCTGAGGCAGGAGAATTGCCTGAACCCAGGAGGCGGAGGTTGCGGTGAGCCGAGATCGCGCCATTGCACTCCAGCCTGGGAAACAAGAGCGAAACTCCATCTCAAAAAAAAAAAAAGAAAATAACATTGGAAAAAACCCTTCTAGACACTGGCTTAGGTAAAGACTTCAGGGCCAAGAACCCAACAGCAAATGCAACAAAAACAAAGATAAATAGCTAGGACTTAAACGAAAACGTTTCCTCACAGCACAAGAAACAATCAGCAGAGTCAGCTAACTCCTTCCAGACATCTGGACAAGCAATCCCATTGAATGTAAAGAAAGACCTCACACCTTGCATTGCACCAAGAGTTTAAAACACAGCTCACCATGAAAGCCACGGAGACTTTCAAACAAGCCCCAGCTGGTGTTTAAGAAAGTCTCACGTGCTCCTGGCACAGGAGTGCACCTGTCGGCCTCAGTTCCACTCCAGTCAGAGTGGACAGCAAAGCTCCAGCCACCCTGACCTTCCAGTTGTTGGCCAGGTGGCCCACTGCTCCTCCCTGCTTCATTCTGGCCCACCCCGTCCCAGGGGATGTTACTGAGGGAGGCAGAGGTGGCCAAAGCAGTGAGCAGAGAGGGGCCCATCTCTGCCCATCAGTGACACTGTGCTGGGCCCTGAGGTCCCAGGAGCCGCTCTCAGAGGGCGGCCATGGAGCTTGCAGCTGACCCTGTGGCCTCTTTCTTGTCCTGAGGATGAAAGGGTTCCTCTCTCAAGCCCCGGGTCGCCAACTGGCCCCATGTGTCAAGTGCTAAGCCCAGGTGCCAGGAACCCCCAGCCCACGCCTTCATCCTGGAGCCAGGATGCGGACTGCGTGGCAGCCATCTGCAGCAGGGTGGCCGGGAGGGAAGCTTCAAACACCACGGAGCCCCCGTGCACCTGAGCCACGGCCTTCCACGTGCCGACAGCCACCACAGAAGGGCTTCGCCAGAGGAAAATGTGCTGGACACAGTGCATGTGTCCCAAGCTGGCGCAAGAACGTTTTATTCCAAAGCTGCCACGTGCGACTGCCCGCCCTCTGCGCGATGATCTGTTACGTGTCTGGGTGCAACGGCCTCCTCGCTCCCACGGAGCAGCCTCTCATGGTACCCAGGCTTCTTCCTGTCCACAGCCCTCAGATGTCCCCCACAACAATCTCACTTCTAACTGAGGAGGCGCCCACGCACCCACGCGTGCATCGGTACCGCGGGCCTCGGCAGCAGCAGGCGCATCTCCCAGGGCTGCAGATCCACGGGGGGTGTGGGATGGGTGCTGCAGCTCTGTGGGTGTCAAACGATGAGGCCCTCGCTGCTCACAGACTCACCGCTTCAGGCCTGCCTCACACTTGCACTTAACACGCACCCCTGGCAGTCACTGAACCAGGTTCAGAACAGAGAGAGGAACCGAGGGGCTGATGGTCTGGGGACAGCACCCGCCTAACGTGCCAGGGGCTATGGTTCAGGGGAGGCAGGAGACCCAGGAGAATGTGCCCCAGGACAGTGCCTCAGGCTCCTCAGCAGCATCAGAGCTGGTCCTAGACTGGGAGCCTGACGGGACAGGAGCTGGGACATCAGCGCGTGGGGAACCCCTCCTTCTGAAATAAGCAGGACTCGGTCAGGCCTGGGTGTCCAGACACGCACCCGTCCCTGTCTGACTGCACAGGCAGACGCAAGCGCCTAGAGCAAAGGGCCCGCCATCACTGGCTGCGGTCAGTGCGAGGCTCCCACTCAACCATCTGTGGCCTCATCCTCCCTGTGCGCTGGGCCTGGGCCCAGGGCGAGCTCCCGAGTCCTAAAACCCGGCCCCTTCCTGGGGGCCTTCGGGAGGGACAGTGCCAAAGACACAGGCTGGGGTGGAATCCTTCCAATCCAAAGTAAGAAGTAAAAAGGTTCAAAATAAAATAGCAGCAGTGGGAAAAAGAACGTGAAGGGCTCTGCACAGAGGTGAGACTCAAAGACCATCAGGAAAACGCTCCTTCCTGGACTAACATTCCTGTGGCCAGGGAGCGGCAATGCCCAAGGCGGGGCCTGCTCTCTGGGCCCCGGACAGCCCCTTCCTCTCCAGCCTCACTTCCCTGCCTGAGATGTACTTGGAATGCCTGAGGTCACCGGCACTTCTAGAACCTTCTCTAGCACTGTCCGACTTGTTTGTCTCATAAGCCAGGTTGCGAACAGCTCAGCAGCAAGGACGGGTGTCCCCTTCTATGTCCTGCTCTGTGCCAGGTCACTGCAGGCCCCCACGGGACAGGATGGTCAGCACACGGCACGCTGCCCTCTGTAACAGCGGCAACGTCACATCGTCCCGCTCAGCCCGGGATGTCTACAGCCTGGACACATTTCCTGCCGGTTCTTAGAGACGGATTTAAGGCAGTGGAGCATCGGGGCATCTGTCCCTGAGGTTTCTTTTCTGTGCTGTCACTACACCCTTTCTGGAGCAGCCTGCGGCATCAGAAGGCCTGAGGAAGGTCAGGATGAGGGCAGAGGAGGTCGGGGGAAGCTCAGACTCAGAGACTCCCAAGAAAGGCCCCAGAAGACACATCAGGATCAACGCGACTGAGGAGCAAAGCTACTGCTGTGACAATCAGGGATTTGTGGATGGATAAAAAAGTCATAGATGAGGAAATAGAAAGACACCAAGATCAGCAGCAGGGCCCTTCACAAGATGAAAGAGGAGATGAAGACTGCAGGGCTCACCAAGACAGGGAGAGAGAGAGAGAGCAGAGGGGAGAAGACAGGGCAGGACTGACGGAGGCCTTGTCAGCAGTGTGCGGAGCTTGGGGAAGAGCCAGTAACCACTCATCGTCAAAGCCATCCCAGCTCCGTCCCAAACTCCATCCCAGCTCCGTCCAGCAGCAGCCACAGCTCTATCCCAGGTCCTCCTGGAGATGCACCTGCTGCTGCCGAGGCCCGTGGTACCGATGCACGGGGGACCTGGGATGGGATACACTGCTTCCAGCTCCATCATCAGCTCCACCCTTGGCTCCATCCCAGCTCCATCCAGCTCCATCCAGCTCCATCCAGCTCCATCCAGCTCCATCCAGCTCCATCCAGCTCCATCATAGCTCCATCCAGATGCATGCCCTGCTCTATCCCTGCCTCCATCAGTCTCTATCCTGGCTCCATCTTACTCCATCCAGCTCCATCCAGCTCCACCCAGCTCTATCCAGCTCCAGCTCCATCTTCAGCTCCATTCCAACTCCATCCTACTCTATACCCAGCTCATCTCTGCTCCATCCTGGCTCCATCCAGTGCCATCCCTCCTTCACCTAGCTCCCTTTCAGTCCAATGAACTCCATCCCCATCTCTGTTCTGTTTTATTCCCAGCTCCTTCCAGCTCCATTCCAGCTCCTTCCAGCTCTATCCTAGCTCATCACTGCTCCATCATAGCTCCATCCTGCTTTGGCTCCAGATTCATCTCAGCTTCTTTCTGAGCTTCACCCCATTTCCATTTCCAGTTCCTTCCCAACTCTGCCTTAGCTCTATCCCAGTCCATCCCAGCCCCATCCAGGACCATCCTCCGCTCTATCTAGCTTCCTCCCAGGTCCATTTCTGCTTTATCTCATTTTAATCCTTACTCCTTCCAAGTGGCATCTCCAGCTCCTTTCTGAGCTTCATCCCAGCTCATCTCCCTTCTATCCAGTTCCACCCCAGTCTCCATCTCTGCTCCCTCCCAGCTCTAGCCCAGCTTCCTCCAAAGCTCCACCGTCACCCCTGTCCTTGGCTCCAGCTTCTTTCTTAGCTTCATCCCTGCCTCCACACATACACCTTTGTGTATCATCTGGCAGAAGCAAGTTCTCCCTTTCCTGACTCACTGTTTATCACTACTCAAAAGTGTACCACTCTGGGATTCCCCAAAACACTGATAAAGAGGGTGTCTCTCAGGGCTGATGAAATAAGCCTCTCCACACAAACACCTGCCTGTGGGACTGCCCTTGGAGATATAACCCTGTCACACTTGTGCCCTGCTTCCTGGAGGTGACAGTGTGCCTGCTACATGATTTCGACCAGTGTCCCAGGTCACAGATTCACAGAAGATGAATCCTTGAATAATCACTAAAGATCAAGTAGGCAAATACCTCTAATTTTCAAAATAAAATTATGGCCTCAAGAGGAAAAGTCACTTTCCCCTGATCCCATAAAACCAGATGATCTAATTCTCCTTCAGCATAAAGAGAAACACTTTAAGAGCCTGGAAGCATCTCAGTTCTTTCTGGTCTTGGGAGTTTCTTCTATTTTCAACTTCTGTGAAATTTGTCCAGTGTGGTTTCCCTGGAGTTAATATTTCTTCCCTAGGAACCCAAAACACCGACTGTGGGAGCTGCCTCACAAGAAACCAAGGTGAAGCTGACACACAGGCTTGTCTCTGTTTTCACGCATACCTAAGGGTGTGCTCACACCGCTGCCCCTCCTCTCTTCCTTTGCCTCCATCTGCTGATCCCATCAGAAACTGGGACCTCCCTGTCCACCGTACATGGAAGTTACGACATCTACACCTACCCAGATCTGTCCCGAGTCACCTGGACAGCACCCCTTAGGAGTCATCCAGGTACCTGACAGACGGTGTCTATTAATCAAACCCTTGTGAAGTTCCCTCAAACCCTCCCCACTCCTAAGTCCCCGCTGTGCTGAAAACCACCCGATACGTATGCAGTACCATCAGTCACACCAGAAGTTAAAACACCGATGCATTTCCTATCAGGTGGGAGACAGCCGCAGCCGCTGCCCACCTCCACCCCCAGAATCCCGGGCACCCAAACACCCAGGCCGCCCTGGGACAACAGGCCCTCCCCATGGTAAGCCACGGGGAAAATGCTTGATGCCAGGGGCTGCCAGGACGTCTGCCTGAGGCCCCGGCTGCATGCGTTTCCACGGCAGGCGTCACACTGCGCAGGTCCACACATGCTGTGCACTCAGACCCATCCCCATCCCTGAAGCCGCCATTCTGCAATTCTCAACTCCTGCCTCCCAGGCAGAAGTCACTCAGTGGCCACCCACTGCAGTCACGCTGTACCTGCTCTCTTCCTCACCTGTATCGCCTCATGCCTCCTGCCCACAGCAGCCCATGAACACGTCCCCTCTCACGTGGACATGTGCATCTGCCCTGCGCCTGCCCCTCTGACACGTGGATCCGGACAAGTTCCCTGCCCACTGCAGCCTGATGCGCCTGCCCCTCTCACACACGGATCCGGACAAGTTCCCTGCCCACTGCAGCCTGATGCATCTGCCCCTCTCACACATGGATCTCTGCACAGCCCCAGCCCACGGCAGGCTCATGCACCTGCGCCTTCACACATGGATCCGGACAAGTTCCCTGCCCACTGCAGCCTGATGCACCTGCCCCTCTCACACATGGATCTCTGCACCTCCGCTGCCTACTGCAGGCACATACACCTGCCCCCCAAATACCTGCATCTCAGCATAGCCTCTTCCCATTGTATTTATACCCTGCACCTGCTCTCACTCTCACGTGGATCTCTGCAAACCACCTGCTCACTGCAGTCCCAAGTATGCGCCCCTGTGCTCACCTGGTATGAGCAAATTGGCATGACCCTGTCACTTAAGGCCCCAGGCACCTGCCTGTCCCTCACCTGGTCCTCTGCAGCCCACTCACTCACTGCAGCCCCACCCAGGCCCCTGGCCCCTCTCTCCCCTGGATCCCTGCGATTCCATTCCCACTGCACCTGCCTTTAACTGCACCCCCTTACCCGGATCTGCACACGTCTCCTGCCCTCCAGTCTTCCCTTTCCCAGGTGCCCTCAGGGCTGCTGTCCCTCAGCTCTAGTCAGACCATCTCACTATGCTCATCCTGTAGGTCCTCTTGCTGTATATACTGGGTCCCTAGATGGCCTCTCTGTCCCTGCTTAGAGTGCTACCTGGGCTGCCCACCGGGCCACCCCATGTCAGGGAAACCCGCTAGAGTCCCACCATGTGAGGGGCCGCCTCTGTCCTCCAGATCCTTTCTGCCCACAGACATGGCCTTGAAAATGCTCTTTGCATGTGTCTGTGCCCTGGGAGTGGTGTGACCAACCCTGGGCGCATAGCACATCTCTCAGACACCTCCACGTGGCTTCAGATTTCTTCTAGAAGCTTCTGGTCCCAGGCTGGCTGGGGTGCTTCTCATGCATGACCCCTAGTGCCCTCCATGCTAATGATACATACACTCTACTGTCTTTTCTAATAAATGGCAGATTTGAGACAGGGACAATGTGTCTCACAGAGGATGTCCAGCTGCTGGTGTGAGGCCAAGTTGCCCCAGGTGCCCAGTGACCATCTGCTGAGAAGGGGACAGTGAGTGAATGACATCATCCCATGTGAAGGGGTCAGTAAATGACATCACCCTGGTGTGAAAGGGACAGTGAGTGAATGACGACACCCCGTGTGAAGGGGACAGTGAGTGAATGACGTCACACCCATGTGAAGGGGACAGTGAGTGAATGACGTCACCCCGTGTGAAGGGGACAGTGAGTGAATGACGTCACCCCCGTGTGAAGGGGACAGTGAGTGAATGACATCACCCCATGTGACAGGGATAGTGAGTGAATGACATCACCCTGTGTGAAGGGGGTCAGTGAGTGAATGACGTTGCCCCCGTGTGAATGGGACAGTGAGTGAATGACGTCATCCCGTGTGAAGGGGACAGTGAGTGAATGACATTGCCCCCGTGTGAATGGGTGAGTGAATGACGTCGCCCCTGTGTGAAGGGGTCAGTAAGTGAATGACGTCACCCCGTGTGAAGGGGTCAGTGAGTAAATGATGTCACCCCCGTGTTCTCAGGAATGCTGCCACAGCATTCTCTAGGGAGGGTCATCCAGAGGCTCCCACACATTGGCACAGGGTATGTGCAGAAGGTTCTAGAGCTTGGGTGGTTCCTGCACTACCAGTGAGAGGCTTGGCTGCACTGACGCCGCCCTTCAGGAGAGTCTCATTCTTCCCCTTAAACACAGGTTTCCCCTGTCTCTAAATAACTTAGCAAAGCTGCTGAAATCACCCTTTCACCTCTCGAAACAGGTTCCCTAGTGTAATTAACAAGAGCCTCGGGCTGGCAGCTCCTTCCCTCCCATGCAGTCCCTGCGACTGAGCCCCAGGAGCCCAGGAGCCCAGGAGCCCATACTTACTCCACGTCAGCGAAGGTGCTGCTGGGCACCTGCAGGAGGCGGGCGACGTCCTCCACCAGCCGCCTTCCTTCCTCGGGGCGCAGGGGGCTGCGGAGGACAGTGGGGGAGCAGTCACCACAGGGAAATGTCCATTCCAATGTCCACAGAGCCATCAGGCTGGAGCACTAAAGTGCCATGGCCCCACAGCCCTGCTTCCTGGTTCCCGCACACACCTTGCTCTCCCAGCCTGGGGTCAGCTGCCCCTCAGGCACGAGGGGTCAGCCGAGTTTCCAGCCGTCAGACAAACGGTGCAGCGCGGACGGGGCTGTGGGCAGCCTGCGTGGCCCCCCATGCGGACATTGCTCCTCTCAGCCTTCAGTAAAAGTCCACTAATGGGGAGAATGGAGAAGGCAGGGATGGGGGGCGCGGAGGGCGTGGGCCTCCGGCTGTGGATGGGCGGGCGGGGAGGGCGTGGGCCTCCGGCTGTGGACTGGCGGGCGGGGAGGGCGTGGGCCTCCGGCTGTGGATGGGCGTGCGCACCCAGAAAGCACCTGTCTTTAATGGGCTCATCTCTGACGTGAACCAGGCCCCAGTAAGAGGTGATTTAACCACCCCGTGGAGGCAGCACGTGGAAACCAGGCAGCCGGCCCCTTGGCAGCAGCTCAGGGAAGGGGGCAGGGGCATTCCCGGAAGACACTGTGGCCGCAGGCTCCCCTCAAGGCCACCCGGCTGGGGCCTGTTCCGTCAAGAGCTGCGAGCCATTGCCAGGGCAGTGTGCAGCTCCCATGCCCAGTCTCAATGGCCAGCATTCATGTTGAAAGTCACGGGCTGCCTGTGAAATCCTGTTAGTGCCACTTTAGTGGAGTATTAAATTACACTGTTACGTAAAAGCCGAGCTGTAGGGCTAAGGCTTTCCCCCAGTGGACGAGGCACCTGCATTCCTCATCCAGTGACCATGCAGAACACCTGCAGGGCGCCAGGCCCTGCTTCCAAAAGCAGCAACGGACAGCAGATCCAGCCCTGCCCTCAAGGGGTTCACATTCCAGGGGAAGGCAGTGAAGAGACGTTAGTGAACAGAAATTGATCCTGCTGTGATGGGTTAAATTACATCACCTAAAAACACATGTTGAAATCCTAAAACCCAATAACGTGAATCTATTTGGAAACAGGGCATTCACAGATTCAGTTAAGTTGGGTCGTTAGGGTGAACCCTAAGCCAAGGTCCCTGGTGTCCATGTAAAAAGGAGGGTCTGGACTCAGAGACAAACACAGAGCGCAGGACGGTGCAAAGACACGGGAGGAAGCTGAGGTCGTCTCAGGCCAGCGGCAGCGGGGCGAGGCGGGGAGAGACCCTCCCCAGCCTCAGGGCGCCGGCCCTGCCCACTTCTGGGTCCTGGACTTCAGCCTCTGCGCTGGAGCGTCTAAGACGGAGCCCTGGTTCCCCCCAGCATCTAGGGTCGGGGTGATGGGAGGAACTGGCAAAGAGAAAGGAAAGGGCTGCCCCAGAGGCAGGCAGTGAGCTCGGGAGAGCTCCAGGCAGGAGAAGGGCCGGGCGCCAGGCCGGGCGCCAGACCGGTCCAGAGAGATGAGGATGGGGAGCTGGCGCGGAGCTTCGGGTCCCGGGGCTGTGGTGGACCTGCAGGAGCTCTTCTGCAAGGCTGTGGGGACCGGCCCGGCAGCCCATTCCGCGTTGGCAGGAGGGAGGGTGGGAAAGGAGAGATGGGCCAGCACTGCAAGCGATGCCCTGGGCTCTGGGGCAGGAGGGGAGGTTTCTGTGAAGCTGGGAGACACATCAGGACCACAGCATAGGGATGGGAGTGACGAGACGAGGAGGTGCCGGGTGTGCGGCACGGCCCTGCACACCCCGGAGCAGGCAGAGGCCTCCGGCAGGAGTGTGGCGCTGGTAACGGAGCTGGCACCAGGACTGGAGACCTGGGCATTCTCTACTCATGACTTCCACTCAGGGCCTCTGGGGAGACCCCAGCAGGGCCTGCAGATTCAGACGTGTGAGCGGGGACACACAGTGACTGGTCCAGCCTGAGTGCTGCTGCATCAGCTGGAGAGAGCTTAGTTATTGGGGTTATGAATCCTTCCTGGGGACAGAGAGGCACACTGAGGTGGAGCCTCACAGGCCTTGCACCCAGCAATGGGAAAGCCATCCGATGCCATCAGTGCTACAAGCTGTGGTCGTGGCCACCAGGGACACAGCCCACCATCCTTCACCATGACCTTGAGGCACGCAGCCCTCTGGGACCAGCTGGGGCACTGGCCGCCTTCCGCTCAGGGAGGAGCCACATGTGGGCTCAGGGTGGGGCCTGTCGCAAAAGCCCTGTACCTCCGGGGAGGCCGGTAGCCTCCACATCTAGGTACCCCTCAGAGCCACCCAGGGAGGGCGTCCAGGCCCATGCCTGTCCTGCCCAGCCAGTGCAGTTGGAATTGGAGCCAAGGGCAGTGTATTTAAAATCAAAATATAAAACCAAAACAATCCCTTGCAGGCAAATGTGACGACTGGTCCGGTTTGGGAGCCCTGGTTACAGCAATGGAAAGATGACGGTGTACCCTGGTGCCACACGCCTTCCCTGCCCAGTCCAGGGCTCCGGGACCTGAGTGGGCCAAGGACTCACCAGGAAGGCTGTCGGAATGCAGATGCCCCAGCCCTCACCCTCAGAGTTTCAGTCAGAAGGCCACAGGTCAGGCCTGGGGATCTGCATTTCTCACAGATTCCCACCAGTACTGACACTGTTGTCCAGGCACCTGCTTTGGGAACCCCTGGGCCAAACTCCCACACCATAAAACCACTAGCAAAGCCACATGACTCCAACCCTAGGCTAACGTAGGTCGCTCGGCTTCAGGCAGTCTACACGTTAGCTGGGAGGGACGTGGAAGACCTGTGTGGGAATGTTCTGCTCTTCATCTAACAAAGATTTCCTGAGCACCAGGGGTACCAGGCTGAGCCAGGAGCTATGGAGACAGAGATGGAGGAGGAGGAGCCCGCGGCCCCAGGCAGTCTCCAGTCTGGCAGGAGCAACAGTAAAGAACGTGCATAAAAACCCACGGCACACCCCAGGGAAAAGAGAAGCCGGGGTCCTGGGGCCTACACGGGAAGCTGGTCCAGGCTGGGGTAGGGGCACCCCAGAAGGGTCCCCAGCTACCACAGGGCTGAGAGGATGGATCGTGTCACTAGTCTAACGCACAGAGTGAGAGAGGCGGGCACAGGGGTGGAAGGAGAAGCAGATGCCTGAGGCTGCACAGTCACTTGCAGAACCTGAGAGAAGGGGCTGGGGGGCACGGACGGCTGGGGGAAGGGGACCACCTGCACAGTGCTCCTCATCCCAGATAAAGTGGCGAGCTATTAACTGGGCCTAAGCAAGGGCACCGTGCTGATCAGACATTTAAAAGTTGTCTCTCCTGGTCCCAGCTACTCAGAAGGCTGAGGAGCCCAGGAGCTCAAGGCTGCAGTGAGCTATGACCGCACCTGTGAATATCTGCTGCACCCCAGCCTGGGTGAAAAGCAAGACCCCATATCCAAAACAGCAACACCAACAATGAAAGTTCACTCTCCTGGGTAAAGAACAGGTTGGAGACCAGAGGAGACACAAGGGAAGCAGCGGGAGGCCTCCAGAATGTCTCAGTGAGACTTGAGCTCATGCAGCGTGGACCACGGTGACAGTGACTGAATGAACATGGTCACAGGCAGCAAGATGTCAGCAGGCAAGGTGTCCAGAGCTGTGAGTGAGGAAGGTGGGCTCTGCAGGGCAGAAGGGATGGCAGAGGCTGACGTTGTTTTCTGACCCAGGGTGCTATGAACTGGTTGTGACCCCTAAAATCTGTATGTTCCAATTGTTAGCCGCAAGGTGAAGGTGTGAGGAGGACAGGCCTATGGGGGGTGGACAGGTCTAGAAGGCGGAGCCTCCTAATGGGATCAGTGCCCTCTACAAAAGGCTCTGTAGCTCTTTCTCCTCCACGTGAGAAAATGCCATCTGCAACCTGGAAGTATCCACCAATAACCCAAAATCTGCTGGCATCTGGATTCCAACCTCTAGAACTGAGGAAGAAATTCCTACTGCTTCTAAGCTGCCCTCTCCATGGTACTTTGCTATGCACTGCGAGTGGACTCAGGGACAGGCCCAGGACAGAGGAAAGGCCCTGAGGTCAGCCTCAGACACAGTGAGTCTGTGTGGCCTGCAAGGCATCAGGCGGCTATGACAGGACTGTCTGCACTGAGCCCACCCCTCACACTCCACCTGCGCCACCCTCAGATGGAAGAGGGAAGGAGCCTGGTTAGCACAGGTGAGTGACTGGGAACTGGGGTTCTATAAGCCAGGCCCACTCTGCGCAGCCTGCATGGAGTGGGGGAGTGAAGACCTCACCCACGTGGGGTGGGCTTGGCTGCTGCACCACCCACCTCTCCCTGCACACGGGCACCACTGGTACTCACTCCACCAGCAGACTATACCTTGGCATTAACTGCACGAATGAATGAACAGGAAAATGTCAAGAATGTTAAAAAAAACCCAACATTTAAAAAATTATTAAAATATAAACTATTAAATGAACCCCACTCAATTTAGAAAGTTTCTGTAAAACTTAAGTAAACCAGGAATGAATTTTGGGAAGATGATGAGTAGGAAACACCAAGAATCTGTCTCCCACCTGATGACATTGTGCTAGTCAGATCTGTCTGAAGCAACCAATCCTTGAACTCTGAGGCCTAATAAAGGCATCCGACTTCTAGGGGAAGGTTTGGATACACCTTTCAGTCAACATCAGCTTTTATCACAGAAGGAGCTACACCTACGTCCCCTCCAGCCCTGTGGCAGGCAGCTGTGCACAGGTTCCTGGAGCCACCTACACACACTTGCAGGAGCCAGAACAGGCAACACAGACTTTGCCCTCCAAATACCGGCAATCTGTGGTCTCACTGCTGACTGCCGCTTCTCATCACTGAGGCACAGGCAAGGAGGGTGCCATCCTTCAGCCACCTCCTCATTGTTGCTGCTTCTCATCCTCTGGTCAAAGTGACTTACAGGGGATTTTAAATGCTAACGCCCATTCTTCCCACCTTCATTTTTCTCCTTTTCCCATTTTGGGAGCCATAAATTAAACACAAGAATATTCAAAAGTAACTGAATGTACAGGGAAAACTACAAAGTCACCACACGTGCCCAGGGGAAAGGCTCAAACAAGACCACAGGTTTACACCTCAGGCTGATCCCCGGCACAGACACAGCCTACAGCAATTTTAAAAGAAAGAGAAACAACCAATAGTAAACCTATGGAGAGACAATCTGATTTCCAGAGCTAGATTAAAATTTCTAGTTTTCAACAAAAAATTGCAAGGCATACAAAGAAACAGGAAACTACTGCCCATTCAAAGAAAAAAGGTAAGTCAATAATAATAGTCTCAAGAAAAGACCAGATGGCAAATATACTAGGCAAAGACTTTAAAGCAATTATCATAAAAATGCTTGAAGAACTAAAAAAAGATGTAAAGAAAGGCAAGAAAACTATGTATGACAATATCAATAAAGAGAAAACCTAAAAAAAGAAATTCTGAAGCTCAAAATATAATAACTGAAATTAAAAAGTTCACTAGAGAGATTAAAAGGCAGATTTGAGCAAGAAAAATAAAAACCAGTGAACTTGAAGATAGGACAATAGAAATTATTGAGTCTAAGCAAACAAAAAGAAAAAAAGATTGAAGAAAACTCACAAAATCCTAAGGGATGTGTGGGCACCACCAAGAAAACCAGTATATAAATTGTAAGAGAAAATTACCAAAAAGAAAAAAGAAAGATAAAGGGACAGAGAAAATACTTGAAGAACAATAGCTGAAAACTTCCCAAAATTTGATGAAAGACATGGATATAAACATCCATGAAGCTCATTGAACTCCAAGTAAAATTAACTCAAAGAGACACATTTTAGCTAAATTTTTCAAAGATAAGAACAAATGGAGAATTTGCCCTTTACATTTGAAAGCAGCAAGAAAGAAGCAGTTTATCACACACCAGGGATTCCTGATAATATTATCAGCAGAAAATTTTCAGGCCAGAAAGCAGTGAATCAATATATTCCAAGTGCTACAGAAAAAAAAGAAAAGAAAAAAAAAAAAAAGAAAGAAAACCTGTCAACCAAGAATCCTATATCCAACAAAATTGCACTTCAAAAGTGAAGAGTAAATTAAGACATTCTTAGATAAACCAAAGCTGAGAGAGTTTGTTATATAAG
Source organism: Saimiri boliviensis (assembly GCF_048565385.1). Taxonomy (NCBI): domain Eukaryota; kingdom Metazoa; phylum Chordata; class Mammalia; order Primates; family Cebidae; genus Saimiri; species Saimiri boliviensis. The sequence goes on along the minus strand of NC_133458.1, from coordinate 1,301,668 downwards.
AGACAGCACTGTAAGTGTATTATTGCTACATTTTTAGTTTAATGTAAAAATTCCAATTTTTACTATTAAAAGAAAGTGAAACACATCACTATTTAAGAAATTTCATACTGTATCTAGAGTATACAGGGTACTCTTAAAACTCAATAACAAGAATACAACAATACCATTTAAAAATGGGCAAAGGACATGAATAGACATTCCTCCAAAGAAGATATACAAGTGACCAAAAGCACATGAAAAGATGCTCAGTGTCACTAATCATTAGGAAAACACAAATCAAAACTACAGTGTGATACCACCTCATACCTATCAGGATGGCTACTATAAGAAGAAAAAAAAAACAGAAAATAATAAGTGTTGGCAAAGATGTGGATAAAGTGGAACTCCTGTGCATTGCTGGTGAAAATGTAACACGGTATATTGAGTGTGGAAAAGAGAATGGAGATTCCTAAAGGAAAATGAAACAGAGAATTACATTATGAACCTTGCTATATACAGTAGTCCCCCCCACTCCGCCCCACCCCATTAGGTACAGTTTGTTTTCTATGCTTTCAGGTACCTGAGGTACAGTATAAGAAGAAACTTGAAAGAGTGAGAGACCACATTATACAACTTCTATTACAATTTACAACAGAAATTGTTGTAATTGTTCTATTTTATCACTAGTTATTGTTGTTACTCTTATACTCTGTCTAATTTATAAATGGGTCTTTATCATAGGTATGTATGTACAGGAAAAAAAACGTTTCTATAGAGTTCTGCACTATCTGATGTTTCAAGCATCCACTGGGGGTACTGGAATGTCTCCTTTTGGATAAAGGGGAGACTACTTTACCCAAAAGAATTGAAAACAGGGTCTCAAAGTGATGTTCGTGCCCCACATTCACAGCTGCATTATCTCGATCACTAAAGCATGGGAGGCAACACAAGGGCCTACTGGTGGACAAATGGAGGAGCAAAGCGTGGCCGGCACCAACAGTGGAATATTACTCAGCCCTGAACAGGAAGACGTTCAGACACATGCAACAATGTGGATGAACCCCGAAACATGATGCTAACTGAAATAACCTGGGGATAAAAGGACAAATCCTGTCTGTCCAACCACGTGAGGGTCCTAGAATCCTCAAATTCACAGAGACAGAGAGTGGAGTGAAGGGTGCTGGGGGCTGGGGTAGGGTAGTGTTTAATGGAGACAGAGCTTCAATTTTACAGGATAAAAGAGCGCTGGAGATGGACGGTGGCGACAGCACAGATGTACTTAAACCCACTGAATTCTATGCTTAAAAACGGTTAAGACGGTACATTCTACGTTATACATATTTTAACACAACACAAAAAGTTGGAGGAAAGATCACATAAGGCGGTGAGTATACAGGTGCCATGAAATGTGGCTGCTTTCCACATCCAAGGCGGCGGCCCAGTCCTGGTCCTGTTTCTGCCTTAGCAGAAGCCTCCTCGTGGCTCACAGAGGAAGCTGGGCCAGGTTCCTGCTGGGTCCCTGGTCAAGCTCCCTTCACTCCATCTCCCAGGAACGCCTGTGGCACATTCTTTAAAGTGGATTTTTCAAGGTATCTTTCTGTGTAACTTTACGATTGAGAAACAAGCAATTTTCCTTTAAAGAGTGGCCGCTGGAAGGGGAGGGTCTCAGGTGTCCTCTCTTTTCCTGCACATTTTGGATGTCTGCTCTAACCCAGGTCAGCCCCTGCCCCAAAACATCCTCCAGGGCCATCTGAACAGCTTGTGAAGGGCACCGGTGTCAGAAAAGGCCCGAATGGCCGGATGTTGGGTCAGAAGGGAGGAAACAGGGAAGGCAGCCAGGGTGGGCCGTGAAGGTGAGCCCAGGCTGCAGCTGGACAGGGCAATGACTCCCCACAGCCAGGTCAGCTCCCCCGGCTGAGACCGTGCCAGGCTGCCAGGAACTCCAGCCTCATCCAGGCAGCCTCTCTGCTCCAAGCCAGCCCCTCCTGGCAGGCAAGTTCCCAGAGAGCCCCTTGATCCTTTCCTGAGACGCTTCCAGATAAGCCCTTGCTTTCTTCCCTGCGGCTACAGGTCCCTCCTCCTGGCTCCTGTGCTCCCACGAGGACTGGGCTTTACTCTCTGCCTGGCTCTGGGGGAGCCTGCTCCCACTGCTGAACTGCCTGGCCTCAGCCCCCTACACCCCAGCCTCCCTGAGCCTCCCCACCCCTGGAGCCATTAGGAAGAGGGCAGGTGGAGGGGCAGGGACTGGCCACACCACTTGGATGGACGACAACAGAAAATTGATCCCTTTGGCCTTTCCCTAAAACTCCCTCTATGCTTTGATCAGAACCACTCATGGCCTATTTTAAAAGGTCTCTAGTAGTTTCATATTGTAACCCTGCCTCCCCCAATAAACTGCAAACTCATCGAGGGCAGGAGCCACGTCTCATCTGAGTTTGTTTCTTCCAAGCCTACTGCCCAGTGAAGAGAATAAGCCAAGTTCCCAATCAATGTTTGCTACCAAATTCCATGGGTCTCCTTTTCCAGCGTGTTTCAAACCAAGGGGACAGAATGAGGACGCAGGAGGGACTGTGCCATGAATCCTGGGCCCCGCTAAGCCTCATGAGTGCCCCCGGCCCTGTCCCCGCCATGGTCCAATATGGAAACCAACGGAAGCATCCACAAGAAGACTCTCAAAACACCTTGAAGACAATGAGGAAGTTCACAAGCCCAGAGTGTGTCTGTGAACCTGCTGCCTCCACAGGCTGATGTCCCCAGTTACAAAAGTGGACAGGACGTGCGGGCCACCCTTGCTACCTCAGCCTGGCAAAGGTGACGGTGCAGCAGTGGTGGCTCCACTCTGGGAAGCAGACAAGACAGGGTGGACTGCCTACCATGAGCACACAGCCATTTCCATTTCATTTTTAAAAGACATGGCCACACCTGTCATTCCAAGGTCTCAACTTCCTCAGAAAGCTGTTGGACGCAATCTTGAAAATCAGTGGACAGATCTAGCATGTGTGACGTGCCGTGTCTGCATGTGGCAGCTTTCGCCCTGAATACCTGGACGCTAGTACTGCCGTGGAAGAGAAACAGGCATGAACACGGGCAGTGAGAAGGAATTTCAAAGCTAAAGATGGCGTCTCCTCTCTCCAGAGCAACTCAGTTCTGAAGGACAGTGGCATGTTTGTGACATCTCTAAGTTCAATCACTATGTGGGACAAGCCTGTTCCTATGGACTTACGGAATCAGCCACACAGGAGGCCCTAATGCCTGGGCAGGCACTCACTGGGGGGAGGCTTGGGATGAGAAGTGGCAACGTCCTCCTTCCACGGAATCAGCCACACGGGAGGCCTTATCCACAGAATCAGCCACACAGGAGGCCCTGACACCTGGGCAGGCACTCACTGCAGGGGGACTCAGATGAGAAGTGGCAACGTCCTCACCCTATCCACGGAATCAGCCACACGGGAGGCCCTATCCACGGAATCAGCCACATGGGAGGCCCTATCCACGGAATCAGCCACACGGGAGGCCCTATCCACAGAATCAGCCACACGGGAGGCCCTATCCACAGAATCAGCCACACGGGAGGCCCTATCCACAGAATCAGCCACATGGGAGGCCCTATCCACAGAATCAGCCACATAGGAGGCCCTATCCACAGAATCGGCCACAGGAGGCCCTATCCACAGAAACAGCCATACGGGAGGCCCTGACACCTGGGCAGGCACTCGCTGTGGGGGCCTCAGAAGAGAAGTGGCAACATCCTCCTACGGTGTTCTCTCAGCGCCGGCATGGCACTGGGGCTTCCGTGGAGCATCCAAATCACCCTGAAATGAGTGCACACATGGACAAATAGGCAGAAAATGAATACGTGGGATGACTACAGGAGTGTTACCCCTAAAAATCAGACTAGTGAAAGGTACACAAGGGTTGGAAATATTAAGAGTAGTAAAAACTCAGGGAAGCTCCCTGTGCTGGCGCCACGCTGAGGCTGCACACAGCGGTCACATCTGGCGTTCATTGCCCGAGATTACACTATTGGTAAATTCCCAGAAGCAAAGCTCAAACAGAAAAGCTTATCATTAAAGTGATGCTGCAACCCAGGTCCCCAGAAAGGTGGGTGAGCTGGGACCTGCTGCGACCTACACTCGTTCCTAGCAAAACCCACAGGTGCTGACACGGAATTCTCCACGTCTCACTGTGGCAACCTTGTTATCGCCTCTTCCTTAAGGGCCAGATGAATCAAGCCGAGAACTGGACCCGCCGTGGCGGACACACCTGCTGACCACGTGCACATCTGTGGCTGCCACTCCAGAGACCAGGAAACCCAAGCACAGGGGCGTTTGCCACCTTCCGGGTCTTGGGGCTGCTGTGGGAACCTGGCCCTGGATACCGGACTTCCGTGGGTCAAGGGGCCCATGCCGCCTTCTCCAGCAGCACTGTGGCCGCCACCCCAGACCCAAGCCCCCACCTCAGCCTCCATGTTTTCCTGACTGCACACTTCACTTCCCCAAATTCCGTCCCATCGGCTCAGTGTGGGAGTTCCATGGGAATACACCCCAACCCAGAGGGGTCTGAGGTAGGCAAAGAGAGTCGTGCCTGTGTGAGCCAGGCATCTCCGAAGCTCGGTCTCTGGATTTAGAAGGCAGCTTCCTCTTTGCTGAGAGGTAAGGGGCTCCCTCCTCTCCATACCTGGCATCCGTCCTATAATTTCTCCTGGCAACCTAATGTGAAACCATTTTAAAGTTGTCTCGGGAGGACTGGGGCAGCTGTCCTGCCCTTTGTGCGGTCTTAAATGCTCCCTCTAGTTTGTAAAAAGGATAAAATGTAAATGGCAGCCAGGCGCAGTGGCCCACACCTGTAATCCCAGCACTTTGGGAGGCCAAGTTTGGATCACAAGGTCAGGAGATCAAGAGCGTTCTGGCTAACATGGTGAAACCCTGTCTCTACCAAAAACATAAAAAATTAGACGGGTGTGGTGGCGGGCCCCTGTAGTCCCAGCTACTCAGGAGGCTGAGGCAGGAGAATTGGTTGAACCTGAGAGGCCAAGGTTACAGAGCCGAGATCGCACCACTGCACTCCAGCCTGGGAGACAGAGCAAGACTTTGTCTCAAAAAAAAGAAAAAAAATGTAAATGGCAAAGATTACTTTGTCCATCAGAAAATGTGAGAGAAAAAAATCATGCCTGGAAAAGCCAAGCCCCCTCATCCTCCATCTGAACCTCAGCCTGGCAAGGCCAAGCCCCCCCATCCTCCCATCAACCTCAGCCCGGCAAGGCCAAGACCCCCTCTCCTCCATCTGAATCTCAGCCCAGCAAGGCCAATTCCCCCACCCTCCATCTGAGCCTCAGCCCGTCAAGGCCAAGCCCCCCCATCCTCCAACTGAGCCTCAGCCCAGCAAGGCCAAGGCCCCCCATCCTCCATCTGAACCTCAGCCCAGCAAGGCCAATTCCCTCATCCTCCAACTGAACCTCAGCCCGTCAAGGCCAAGCCCCCCATCCTCCAACTGAGCCTCAGCACAAACAGCATGTGGACACTGGGGTGACACTGAGTTTTAAACCACATTCCTCTCCTTTCTGTGGGACAATTAAACACACAAAAGTCCCCCACTTGTAAAGAATGGCATCTGTGTCTTACAAATCAATAGCCAATCTGTTAAGGTTTAAGCTGAAATCTGGTGAAAACTTGCCCCAGAGAATCACAAATGATTAGTCCAATAATACAGCAAAAACCTCAATCTCTGCAAGAAGAGAGGGGACCTGGCCGAGTGCACTGTGCCTCGCACAGCTGCGCAAATTGCCGACAAAGCTGTGCTGTCTTCACCAGGGATCTCCCAACCAACTGAAGTTGCAAAGGAAAAGAAAAGAAGTCAGCCAAGAAAACGTGGTCATTTTTGTTCTTTAACCCACTGCTTGTTGGAGGTACACATTCCAGTCCCAACGACATTAGCAAACGCACTACAAGAAAATAAATTCAAATGCAAAGAAACGCCCGGCCTGTTTCTACTGGACGGTCACAGGCGCAGAGAGGAAATGAGCAGATGTGAGTGGCCTCCCTCCCCAGAAAGCGCCAGGCTGAGCAGACAGCGGCCCCTCTGTCCCTCCCTCCAGGGTGAGCTCAGGAGCAGGACCGCCCTGCAAGTGCCCCGGCAAACCACAGCGGCCTCCTGCTCTCTGGGGGAACACCTCGGTGTCCGTTTGGAAAGCCCTTAAACGACCGGGTAACGGGGTTCTCTGGGGTGCCTGTCGCTCTCCTACCCTGGGGGAGGGGGCGGGTGGCTGTCCCACTGCAAGTGTGGCTCAAGTCCCCAGGACACCTGCAGGGAACCACACAGTGTCCACAAACACAACATGGGGGCCTCTGGGAGAAAACAGGGCTCCAGCACAGGGTGAGGAGGAGACACAGCCAACCACACACACACACACACACACACACACATACAGAGCACACAATGCATATACAACACACCACACAGGAAATACATAGCACACACCATGCAATATACTACATGCCACACACACCACATATATAACACACTCTGCACCATGCACACAACACACAACACACATACAATACACACCACACAATGCAACATACTGCACACCACACAGACAACACACACCACACACTACAAACAACAGACATGCAAAACATACCATACCACACATACAATACACAGCACACATACACCACATAGCAAACACACAACACAAATACAACACACACCACACATACAACACACCTACACACAACACACATGCAACACATACCACACCACACATCACCACTCATCACTACCCACCACACACACCTCACACCACACACGCCACACACATAGCAGTGTTTCCTAGGGAGGGAGATGTCACAGCATGGGGCGTTTCATCACACGTGGGAATCAGTCATGTTAAGGGTCTGTGTCACCAGGCACTGAGGCAGGGACCTCCCCTCGGCTCTGCTGGTGCAGACACACAACCTCAGAACACAGACACGCAAACTCAGAACGCAGACACGCAAACTCAGAACACAGACACACAAACTCAGAACAGACAAACAGCCTCAGAACACAGACACGCATCCTCAGAACACAGACACACAACCTCAGAACAGACAAACAGCCTCAGAACACAGACACGCATCCTCAGAACACAGACACACAACCTCAGAACAGACAAACAGCCTCAGAACACAGACACGCAAACTCAGAACGCAGACACGCAAACTCAGAACGCAGACAAACAACCTCAGAACGCAGACACGCAAACTCAGAACAGAAAAACAGCCTCAGAACACAGTCACGCATCCTCAGAACACAGACACACAACCTCAGAACACAGACACGCAAACTCAGAACGCAGACACACAACCTCAGAACGCAGACACGCGGCCTCAGAACACATTACTTAGAACCTGCCTGTGCTCCTCTGAAGGGCTTAAGAGCAAAGAAACAAACAGCCACAAGGGGTTCCTGACTCTACAAATGGGAGAGCGAGGCCACAGGCAGACACAGGGGATGCCTCATGCAAGCAAAGGCCACAGGCAGACACAGGGGATGCCTCGTCCAAGCAAGAGCCCGGAAACGGGAAAACTCATCCTGGCTTTTTATTTAAAGCACTCTTGAGAAAATGGAGTCCATGTATGACGGTGAGCTTGAAATTTCCACTGCTTACAACTCACCTAAAAATACAACGAAGATAATCATCTACTGCTGAACACTGTCTTTTAACTTGGCTTTGATATACACTCTGTGGTTTGAGCTCAAGATAAACTATTTCTGCCCAATTATGATATGCCACCAGTTCTCCCTGATGAACGTGGCATCGCCAGCAGAGTGACAGCCAGCACCAGGCGGAGCACAGGGAGGACCTCAGAGTCCGCAGGACAGATGGGTTCCAGCTGTAAGGCAGCTCCCACCTCCACTGTGAATGATCCTTGAAATGAGACGGACTTCTTGACCAAGGAGGAAATACCTGAACAGACACACATCAGAACCGAAAGGCAAAATTACTGGATACATATGCACAGATACAGACACACACACGCACAGATACACACACATCTACCCAGCACACACACACACACACGCATGCACAGATACACATCTACCCAACATACACACTCACATACGCCGATACACATGCACATACGCATAGACATGCATCTACCCAGCATACACACTCACACACATACACAGATACACACACATCTACCCAGCATGCACACTCATATATATGTACAGATACACACACATCTACCTAGCACACACACATACATATGCAGATACACACACATCTACCCAACATACACACATACATATGCAGATACACACATCTACCCAGCATGCACACTCATATATAGATGCACAGATACACACATATATGCATACACACACATCTACCCAACATACACACTCACACACATATGCACAAACACACATCTACCCAACATACACACTCAAACACATATGCACAGATAAACACACATCTACCCAAAATATACACTCATATACACATGCACAGATACACACATATGCATACACATGCATCTACACTCACACACACATGCACACACACACATCTACCCAACATACACACATACATATGCAGATACACACATCTACCCAGCATACACACTCATATATAGATGCACAGATACACACACATATGCATACACACACATCTACCCAACATACACACTCACACACATATGCACAAATAAACACACATCTACCCAAAATACACACTCATATACATACGCACAGATACACACATATGCATACAAATGCATCTACACTCACACACACATGCACAGATACACACACATCTACCCAACATACACACATACATATGCAGATACACACATCTACCCAGCATACACACTCATATATAGATGCACAGATACACACACATATGCATACACACACATCTACCCAACATACACACTCACACACATATGCACAGATAAACACACATCTACCCAAAATACACACTCATATACATACGCACAGATACACACATATGCATACACATGCATCTACACTCACACACACATGCACAGATACACACACATCTACCCAACATACACACATACATATGCAGATACACACATCTACCCAGCATACACACTCACATATAGATGCACAGATACACATACACATGCATACACACACATCTACCCAACATACACTCACACACATATGCACAAACACACATCTACCCAACATATATACTCACATACATATGCACAGATACACACATATGCATACACATGCATCTACACTCACACACACATGCAGATACACACACACATATGCACAGATATACACACATCTGCCCAACACATACACACTCAAATACATATGTACAGATACACACACATGTACACACTCATCTACCCAACATACTCACCAATACACATGCATCTACCCAACATGCACACTCAATATGCACAGACATACATCTACGCAACATACACACATATATATGCAAACACACACACACATCTACCCAACATACACACTCAAATACCCATGCACAGATACACACATCTACCCGACATACACACTCATATACCCAACATACTCACTCATATACATATGCACAGATACACACACCTACCCAACATACTACCCAACATACACACTCATATATATATATGCACAGACACACACATCACATCTAGCCAACACACACACACGTATACACACACACATACACACACGTGGGTGTATGTACAGCCATCCAGACACATCCTTCCCTTTGAAACGCCGCTTCCATCACTTGAAGAAAACACAAAACTTGTACAAAGCAAAGCATAACATGTCAGATTCGTTAACAGGGTGACCTGAGAACGGGCCGACCACTTGCACCTTGCTGGGCCAGCGATGCCTGAATTCTGAGCCTTCTAAAGTTCAGGTCGATGTGAGGGTGGGAAAGAGCGCTGCTGTGAAGCCTCTCTTCCCTCTGAAGGGCGCCCACACCGGGATACTGGGGCCACTTTGGTGCAACACAGATAAAGCACCTGGAGTCCTTCCTGACTGGCAGGAGTCTGACATGGTGCAGTTTTGGGGTCCCACCCCATCCCGCATTCCTGCACGGGGCGTGCTGGGAGAGCCACCCGTGCCCAGGCCTTGCTGTAGCCATGCCTGCCCTGAGCGCCCACCTTGCCTGGTCCCCGCTGAAGGTGATTCTGACCTGCAGAGAGGTGCTGCCTGCAGGTGACCCATCAGGTCCAAGAACCCAGGAAGGGAGTTGCTTGGTTTGGTTTTGTTCAATGAACTTCAGAGAACGGCCCTCAGGCTCTGGAGCCCAGCTCAGAAGCACCAGGAGGAGCCACCGGCCAGGTTCCTGGCTGCACCTAAGACTCCGGGGATGCCTGCACCCCATTATTCAGTTAAAGACACTTACAATAAAAGCATAAGCTTCCCTCACAGCAAGTAGGCGCCCCACCTCCAGCCCCCCGGACGTGAGCCCTCCCTCCGAGCACAGGACCTGAGCCCAGGCTGCTACTCACTCTCTGTCCGTCACGATGTAGCCCCGCACGTCTTCCTCGGCAGGCTTGACCTCCAGCTGCAGGCCGTCGCCAAGCACCTCCCGAGCACCCGCTGGAAGGCTCTGCTCCTCCTTCGAAGGCCCGGGCGTCGGGCTTTGGGGCTCCGCAAACCCGCCGGCCCCGGGCTGCGAATGCGGCTGCGGCCCCAGCAGGTCTCTGGAGTACGTCAGGCTCTTGATGTTCTCCACTCCGGCAGTCTCCTCTTCTGAAGACAGGGAAGCCTCGGGGCGCTCAGATTCCTTCCGCTCCATTTGGAGGGGCTTTGCAAAGGGGAGGGCTCCAGGTGAGAGGTGAGACCCATGCTCCTGCAGGAGGTCCCCGAGTGTGGCACTCAGACGATGGACCTGGCAGAGAGGACATTCCGTGAGGAGAAGTTTGCAAGATGGACGCTGATGTGACATGTGCCATCCCTGGCTGGCCGGGGACACAGTCACCCGTGGGGCGACATGGCAGCCTGGAAGGAGGGGGGAGGAGGCGAAGTGTGTGTGGTCTATATTCAGAACGACGTCCAGGTGAGCATGGAGCGTGAGGGCCCTGAGTATCCGAATCACTTACGTGGTATTCTCTTTCCCCTGCCACTCCCTCGCACACACGTTCACACGCACACACCTCCCTGAAGAATCAGACTTTGTAGAGTCTGAGTCGGTCTATGGCATTGATACTTTAACAAATAAACGGTGTGATACCAAGATCCCACTCCTGCCCTCTAGAAGCAATGGACGCTTCATCATAATGATAATAACAAATCTGCATTGAACGAGCTCTGTACTAAATGCATTATATGCACGAACATACTGGGGCCTCACGTAAGCCCATAAGCGAGGAACCCTCGGTAACCCCAATTCACAGAAGGGGAAATGGAGGCACAAACGGATTAACCCACGAGTGGGCGTGTCACAGGGATGTGAAATTGATTCCAGCAGTATCTGGGGGACCTGTGGTCCTCACGTGGGCCACGCTGTCCCAACCACGTCCCCTTTTCCTGGACGAGACGTCCCTCAGAGCCCCTCAGCACCTCTGCTGACGACGAGTCGGATACAGACTGCTTCCTGCAGGTTGTCTCATTTAATTACTACTCCAACCCCACAAATAAAGGGTGAGTTCCACCTTTAATTTATAGACCGTGGGGTTTACAGAGGCTAAATATTAAATTATTTGTACCAGATCACAAAGGTCGTGATGATCAGATCCAGAATTAGAACTCAGGTCTAAGGGGCACCAAAGACGTGTCTCCACCCTGGGCCACGCTGCCCTCCCAGGCACCCCAAGCTGCTTCCTACTAAAGACGGGGCTGCTCCCACTGCGGGCATGTGCCAGGCAGCCCATGGACACCTTCTGGCACCTGTGATGGCAGAAGTCTTATGCCCACTTGGCAGGATTTTTTCCAACCACGAAATCACATCTTCAATATTTTATTAGACGGAAACAGGAAAATCTGATTTGCTTTATGACTCACTTTGCCAAAAGACGCTTTTATGAAAATTAAGGAAGGGCTATAAAGTCAATTGTTCTCATTTTGGCTACAAATGACATTTCCTTTTGCATTTTTGAAAATTTAAACAAAATAGTCATGTGATAAAAACATTGCTCAACTTGGATCCTCAGTGACAATAGGATGCAGGGTTGACATCACTCAACAGAGCCAGGAAAAGGCATAATATTCTAATACTCGCACTTAAATTGGGCTTCATGTGAGAAGAAAAAGAAAGGTGTTTTTAAATAAATAAGAACACAGAAAATACGACACTCACGTGCCCTTTCTGAAAAACAGAACTGCTTGAATAGAGAACAGCAGAGGACTCAATCAAAGTTCCACGCACGGAGGACGGAGAGGCTGCGGTCTAAAGTCAGGGAGTCTCCGGCTAGGGTGGGCAGGCTGGGTCCCTCCCTCTCCCTAAGTGAGGAAACGTGTTTCTCAGCCCCACTTCTCCCTCCACAGCTCAGAGGGCAGGTCCCATCATTTCTGATGGATATTCAAAACGAGAGCCGGAGAGGCTTCCTTCAGTCCTCGCTGACAGGTACGGAACCACAACCCACGAGGGATCTGAGGAGAGGCCCAGCCGAAGCTCCTCGTGCAAGGTCACTGCTGATACCAAGGCCGGGTCGTCCTCCTTCGGCCTCATATGAATGACCAAAGGTTCTCAAAGTGGGGGGACTAAGAGGTGAACAGACTTAAAAGGGAAGACCACGGGGAGCGCGTGGACGTCGCCTGCCACCACGCCCTTCTCCTGGCTGCCTCGGAGCCGCAGCGCCCGCAGGGGCTCTGGGATGGCGGAGGGGTTTCTCCATAATTTTGAGTGGGGGGGAAACTTTTGTATTTCATCAAGTGTCCCCACAGCATGAACAAAAAAATTACCGACTTCCACATTAACATAAAGCAAACACCAGAGATGTCATCTTACCTCTTGGTACAGTCTGTCATCGTCCTGTGCTCTGTCATCTGTAAAAGACACCAGTGTTACCAAAGCCCCCATCAGGATTCATCGCAGGCATCGCAGCCGTGAAAAGGGTGACCGTGCAGACCCCTCCAGGCAGAAGGCGAGGTGTGATGACGCTGGCATACACCAGTGATATGTCCTATCAGAGAGTCACACTTCCCTGTTTACAACATAAAATGGCATTCCACAAACTTCACGGAGGAGGAGGGGCTGAGCTAGGGGCAGCCGTGACAGCCTCACCTGGCTCTGTGGGTCTCCTCTCATTGTTGACGTTAGCTCGTACCCAGCAGCAGTTCACGTGGTGAAGGCTCTGCCTTCACCGAAAGTATCTCACAATTAAGATGGCTTCAGGGCCCACTGACAGGTGACTTCACTGTGGTCAACATTTCTGTCTACATAAATATCCTGGCTGGGCACCGTGGCTCACACCTGTAATCTCAGCACTTTGGGAGGCTGAGGCGGGTGGATCACATGAGGTCTGGAGTTGGAGACCAGCCTGGCCAACATGATGAAATCCCAACTCTACTAAAATTACAAAAAAGTAGCCGGGCATGGTGGTGCATGCCTGTAATCCCAGCTACTTGGGAGGCTGAGGCAGAAGAATCCCTTGAATCCAGAAGGCAGAGGTTGTAGTGAGCAGAGATCAAGCCTTTGCACTCCAGTCTGGTGACAGAGTGAGACTCCATCTCAAAAAAATAAATAAGTAAAATAATAAATAAATGAATATCCTACTTGCAATGGCCAAAGGTGCATGACTCACAGCACCTGAACAGTCACCCCTGGGAGAGCACACACACCCGGGCCTCCTTTATCCTTCCTATCCCTAGTGAGGGTCCCAATGCCTTCAGTCACTGGGCAACCACCTAACACAGGCCCCCGCAGGGTACAGTCCCACCCCTCCCCTGTGCCCCCCACCCTTCCCCTGAGCCCCCCACCCCTCCCCTGTGCCCCCCCACGCCTCCCCTGCATCCCCCCACCCCTCCCCTGCACCCCCCCACGCCTCCCCTGCATCCCCCCACCCCTCCCCTGCACTCCCCCACCCCTCCCCTGCACCCCCCACGCCTCCCCTGCATCCCCCCACCCCTCCCCCGAGCCCCCCCATGCCTCCCCTGCATCCCCCATCCCTCCCCTGTGCTCCCCCCACCCGCCCCCTGAGCCCTGCCATCAGCCAAGGCAGCCCTCCAGCTTCCAGCACGCCCTCCTCAGCACCCGTGCGGACAGAGAGAGGGGTGCGTCTGTCATTCGGTTTTCGGCACACACTCGTGGGCCTGCCAAGTGTGGGGAGCTGAGCGAGGTGCTTTCTAGCAGCTCCACGCTGGGAGAAGCAGTCAGGCTGCAGATGTCCCAGCTGGCCCACGGGCCTCTGCAGGGCTCAGATGCCTGCCTGGGCTGGGGTGCCGGGGGCTGCTGTCCACTGTCTCAGTGGCCTCAGAGGGCCGATGCATGCCCCAAGCAGACGTTTGAATGATCCCCTCTCACTCTGCTATTCAAATATTTGACAATATTCACTGTACACAGTCCAAACACAACACTTGCCATCACGCCTGTTTCCCTGGCTCTGAGCCTCAGCATGGAGGAGTGGAACCTCCTCGCAGAGAGCAATTTGCCATTCAACATAATTGCTCTGGTAGGCTTAGCCTGTTAAGAAAGCTTTTAGAGGCAAAAGTTCAAACAGATAAAAATCATCAGTACAAATCCTCATCTCCACAGCAGAAAGCCCTCCGTGCACCTGGTGAGCCTGCAGCCTCTGCACAGCCCTGAGGGGTCTCTGTCAGCCCCGAGGGGTCTCTGTGCAGCCCTGAGACCTCCCCTCCTCACAGTGCCCCTGGCTGTGGGCACTCAGGATGCTGGAGTTACCTGGAAAGCTGTCTCCACGGAGAGCAGCCTTGGGACCATCCGTCTGTTCTCCAGACTCTCCCAGGGCCATTCTCCCAGGGCCGCCTCCAGGTCCTCTGTGGTCCCCGCCCTGCATCAGGCCAGCCATCAGCTCTGCCATGCCATCCAGCTCCAGGGCACTCAGGCCCCCCGCCTCAGCCGGCTGCCTCCACAGGTCCTTCAGGACGGTCTGAATCCGCGCTCCTAGGGGCACGCACACAAACACAAGGACGTCATGGGTGGACAAAAGCAAAGGCGAGGGCTTCCCGACCTCAGGGGTGTGGTGGGCATCCACAGTGCCCAAGGCAGCAGCCCGCTAGGGCTAGGTGCAGGCCGGCACTCAGTGAAGGCTGGGACACTGGGCTTGAATCTCAAAGCCCACCTAACGTTGTGGCCATCACTAGTTCAGTTCCACTGGAGATGGAAAACCCGTAGAACAGAAGAACAGACTCATCTACCAACTCAGGCGGATGGAAAGCAGTTTCCCGAGCCAGTCGGAGAGATGGGCTGGGCAACTTCACCGTGTCCTCCAGATTACAGAAGAATGAGATGAGCTGTGTCCCGCTCACTTGTCGGACAGCAAAGCAATGTGTGGCAAGGACAGTGTCCTGCCCGGTACACCTTGCCCAGGACACCTGCCAGGCACACCTTGCCCGGGACACCTGTCCGGCACACCTGCCCGGCACACCGTGCCTGTCACACCTTGCCCGGGACACCTGTCCGGCACACCTGCCCAACACACCCTGCCCGACACACCTGCCCGATGCACCTGTCCAGAACACCTGCCCGCTCAGCACGGGCCCCCTCTGCTCAGCCCTCTCTGTACAGTTTGTCCGTGTTTTGCTTGTTTGTTCACTTGATAATGACAATGTTTTACTTTTATAATCAGAGGAGATGCAACAGAAATTCTCTCCTGGGGGTGTCTGTCCCTGGTGCCTAACCTGGGCGCTCCTCCCCAGTGCTCAGTCTCAGTGAGTGCCCAGGAAGATGGGGTGGAGGGTGGGGGCCTGCCTTGGGGCCAACACCCCAGGGTACCCTGGACAGAGGCTGGCGAGGCAGGGGTGCTGGGGGAAAGGGAGCCCAGGCCCTTGGCTCCCATGCAGCTCAGCCGTCTCACACACGGCAGCGGAGATCACTGAGCAAAGGTGGTGAAGACGCCCTGCACTGACCCACACCACGATCCACAGTTTCTGAACAGGTTTGAGGGCAGGGGTGAAACACTCCCCCAGCTGAGGCCAGGATCAAAGGTGGGGCTGGTGAGGCGGATGGAATCGGGGGACGGAGCACTCGGTCAGGGTTTTTGCAGAGGGCGTCACGCACACAGGACAACAGTGGCCCCCAGGCTGAGCGCTGGGCATGGCGTGGGGACAGGAATCCTGCCTGCCATGCAGACACACGGCAGAGCCCCTCTCACACGCAGGTGAAAACACAGAGGCCGAGTCTTCAGAGGAAAAACCATCAGCGTGGACCGACTCTAATTAAATCTGAACACAGCCACAGAGGGCCAAGGCCTTGCCCAAGAATGTGCCTGCTGCCGGAAAAGCCCTTCCAAGGAAGAGGGCAGGGCCTAGGCCGCCGCTTCCACACGAGCAGCAGCAGAAGCTGGAGGAGGCAGAAAAACCGAACCTGAACCCGAGAATAGGGCAACGGCTGATCACAGCGAGGAGATACGGCCACTCGAGGGTGTGACGGGCGCACCCTGACCCAGCAGCGCAGTGGGGATCACAACAGAATCCGGCATGCACTGTCAGTGAAGAGCAGTGTCTGAAATTTAACACCTTACGGATGGACTGAACAGCAGGTTGGTTTGTGAATCTGAAGACAGATTAGAGAAGCGATTGTCATTGGATCATCATCACGGAATGGGAGACGCTACGCAGAACCTCAGTAACCCGTGGTATTCACTTAGGGACTCAAGACAGACACTCACGGAGTTCTAAGATAACAAAATGCAAGAACCACGCCATGACTTCAGCCAGGCTGCTGAAAGTCAGAGGTGGAGAAGATCCCTGGAAAGCAGCCTGGGTGAGGGCAGCGGGGAGACACGCTCCACACAGGATTGGAAAGGGTCCCCGGAGCACGGAGGCCGCCAGACACACCACATGTCCTGTAAGAACGACCCGTTTGATACAAAGTGCGTAGTCAGGCATATGATGTTATACATCATGAACGCCACATTTGAAGGGTTGAAAGAAAGATCGCTCAATCCAGGAGTCTATATCCAGTGACAATATCCTTCACATCCCGTGTGTGAACAAAGCTGAGACAGTGCGTCCCAGTGGACCGGCACCACAGCAGATGCTGGGAGGAACCAAGGCTGAAGAGAAATAGACAGAAGCTCAGAACTACCGGAGGGGCCAAAAGGCTCCCGAAAGGGTAAATACGTAGATAAACAAGCAAGACCGCCTTCTTTCTCCTCTTACTTTATCTAAAAAGCAACGGATTGCTAGCAAGGAAAAATTATTACCACTTTTAGATGGAGCTCATAAAACAGCTGCAGGTGTGAACTGGATGGCACAAGAGACCAGAGGACCTGGGGCCTCCTCAGCGCTCCCAGGAAGTGGCACAGTGACAGCTCCAAGGAGGGTGTTTCCATCAAAGGCACCAGGGTGTTTCAGTGGAGAAGGGAAAGTCTTTTCCAAAAAGGCGTCTTCCGTGTTACCCAGAAATTGTACTTGTAGGTATTTACAAAGAGAAGTGAAAACCCATGACCACGAAAAGTCACAGGAGACTGTGGGTAGCAGCCTGACTCCTAACAGCACCACAGACAGAGCCTGAAGGCCACGTGCCCAGCAACAGGAGAGCGACGAGGTCACATCCACACGAGCCCTGACCCAGAAGGAACCACAGAGACGAGAAAAACGAAGAATAGACCTAGAACCAGTCACGCTGCATGAGAGCAGCTGGTCAGCAGAGAATCCACAGAATCCTGTCAACAGAAGATGGGGTCCAAGGGCGGGAAACCAAAGCCACAGTTGCCTGCTGGTGGGGCTGGGGCGGAAGGAAGCTCGGGGTGTGGGGGGTGTGCCGTGCAGCGTGGCCCACAGGTTCCAGATGCACCCGTGTCCAACACACCATCATGTCCCCTGGGCGTGCCCTGCAGCGTGGCCCACAGGTTCCAGGCACAACATCCAATGCACCGTCGTGTGCACCAGCCTCTCTCCGTGGGTATACTCCACCTCAATGGCAGCAATAAAGACCCCGCCCTAAATAAGGTTGACAGGCCCATTTCTTGACTTTCCTAAGTGTTCAGTGTTGAAATCTCTCTGTCCTCATAAAGGTTTATGTAAGACAGTTCCTGGCCATGTCTCTACCTTCCTGAATGACACCAGCAGAGTGATGCAGAGGGGACACAGAATGTCCTGGACCTCAGTGGGGTCTCACCACGACCCTCCACCCTACAGGGGTCCCAGCGTGACCCTCCACCCTAGAGGGTCTCACCACAACCCTCCACCTCAGGCCTGTTGAGGCGTCTGCTGGCTGCATCCCGGGCCCACTGATGCATCGGCCGGCTGCATCCCAGGCCCGCCACTGCCTCTGTGGGCTCACACCCCAGGACACTGTCCATTGCCCTCGTCACCCTGGGGCAGGGACCAGACACAGGCAGGCCCCGGTCCCAGAGCAGCTGGAACTATTCTAACTGGGCAGTCCTGGGCCTGGTGACCCTGCCTTGCCCTCCCCCAGCCTCCTGACTGACCCTGGTGCGTCCCTGTAGGGACCTGTGGCATGGCCTGGGTCTGGAAGTCTGTAAGCAACAGATTGTTGTTTCAATGGCAGCTGTACCCAGATCTCTTGGCCTCACTGTCCTGCATCACAGTAAAACCTGCCGTTCTAAACAGAAGAAGGGAACTGCAGGACCAGCACAGAGGCCGTTTACTCTTCTGTGTTTTCATTAGCCTTGAGCCTTGGAGGCGAAGGCCAGCCTCCCTTCTTCAGGGGAGAAATCTCCCCAGAGCCTATCAAACCCACACGTCAGCCCCCACCAAGCTTTCAGTGACAGAAAGCTGCCTTCAAAGATAACTTCCAGCAGCAAACTCGGGAAAATACGTCTCACTTTCTTACAAACAAAAACATGCCTAAAACCATAGCAAAGCCCATCTTCCCCACCACTCCTGTCTGCAGGTGACGAGGGCTGCAGGGCTGGGCCGCCCCGGTCAACAGCACCAGTGCCCCAGCTCCTTCCAAGCTGACAGGCTCCCGTTGTTCGCAGGGAAGGTGAAAGATGTGCTCGGAATCAAAGGCGCGTGCCCATCACAGCCGTCGGTGCTGTTTTGAAACGTGCCGCTCGTTGTAACTTTCAGAACCAGAAGAACCACCTCTGCCCCGCCACTGAGCCACCAGCCACGAGCCCAGCACAACCTTTTCATTTCACTCACTGCAGGCTCCTCCCACCCCGGATCCTCTTCTTTCACAGTGATTATGATCACAGCAACGTCTTACCTCGCTCGCCCACGTCCATGGGTCCAATGCTGGCAACAAAGCGCTCACTCATCCCAAAGAAAATGGAAACGAGGAAGTGTGGGGATGGGGAGGCGGAACTGTGTCTGCAGGAGCCTGAGTTCTGGAGGGTTCCGGGCTCTACCAGGCAGAGCCCGGTAAACCCAGTGTCTGCCCCATGAGTTCCTACAGCCCCAGAGAACCGGGAGGAAGCACCCCGAGCCCGCGGCAGGAGCCGGCACAGCTGCAGGGAGACCTGCAGGGCCCTGGGCATGGGCTCAGTCGTCCCCAGAAGTCTGCATCCTCCGTGCTTGGAGGCGAAGGACGGTCCCGAACATGCCTGGCACTGGCCCAGATGTGTGTCAGAGTCAGCCTGGCCACAGCTCTCAATGGGCACCTGTCCCCATGCCGGAATTTCATCCGAGGGAAGGAAACACGGAGGGGAGCAGTGAGTGGTGGTTCCTAAGAAAAGCTCCTTTCTGCGGACACGAACCAGTGAACCCAGGCTCGGCTGTCCAGCGGCCTCCTCGTCAGGACAGTGGGACAGGAGGCCCCAGGAGTACCCACCTGACTGCAGGCCTCCTATGGGGCAAAGTCCGTCATTTCTGATGTCACAACTCGCAGGAAGTGGTGGGGCCTCCCAGTGTGGTAGAACCATCCACTTCCAAGTCCAGAGATCCCTCCCAAAAAAGACAAAAAGACTCTCCGCACACCAGCTCAGTACAGCAGGCCCCGCAGGGACTGGGAAGCTCCACCTGCATCTGCAGACACCGCCTTCCTGAGCTCCCAGTGGCCAGAGCTGCCCAGGGCAGCCATCCCTGGCGACCCCACTGCGGCTCCCGAGAAGGTAGGGTGGTCCCTGTGGGGGAGTCTGGAGTGGAACTCCGCTAACCATTCTTCTGCAAGGCCCTGTGTCTCTGAAGGGCTGAAAAGCTGGTTGTGATATTTTGACCAATGGTGAAAGAATAAAAATTCTGTGACTTCTCAACAAAGACGGTTAAATGTTCTCGAATGTGGGATTTCCAGTGAAAATGAATCATGTTTTGCCATACTGATCTGCAAATAAACTTTTCTGAGCCCTGCCTAAGGTTTATAAAAATGATGTGCACAGGCTGGCATTCCACTCAGAGTGGCTACAGTGTCACTAGCAGGAAAATGCTGAAAGAAAGAGAATGCAGACATCAGGCCAGGCATGGTGGCTCACACCTGTAATCCCAGCACTTTGGAGGCCGAGACGGGCCGACTGTTTCGGCCCAGGAGTTGGAGACCAGCCTGGGTGCCTGGGCAACATGGTGAAACCCCATCTCTACTAAAAATACAAAAAATTAGCCAAAAGAAAGAGAAAGCAGACATCAGGCCAGGCATGGCGGTGGGCACTGTAGTCCCAGCTACTCAGCAGACTAAGCCAGGAGAATCACCTGCACCTGAGAGGTGGAGGCTGCGGTGAGCAGCCGAGATTGCGCCACTACGCTCCAGCTTGGGCGAGAAAGCAAGACTGAAAAAAACAAAGACAGACAGAAAGCAGACGTCAGCTCGCATCCCGGGGTGGGGTGCTCGCCTCTCCCTCCGGGGCAGGCCGGCGCTTCTCCCACCACCTCCAGGGGAAGAGGCTGCGGTCTGTGCTTCCAACAGCAAACACCATCACTGTGAACACGGGCGAGTCACACCTAACACAGAGAGAGAGGCGTGCTGACACACCCTGAACTTGTTTCCCTCTCAAACCCACGCAGAGGCCAAGCACCTGCTCTGAAGGAGGAATTCCACAGCTAGCCATGTTTCCAGAATTCCACGGCGTGGCGAGGCCTCCCTCCCCAATGGCGAGCAGGGCCAGCAGTGCCCGGACGTCCTCAGGCCGCGAGCGCCACCCTCAACCATGCGAACCGCCTCCCTGCTTCTACGGAGAGCAGCTGGGGACGTAGAGTTCGGGGACCTGGCAGGCGTCCACCCCTGGGAAACCGAGGCTCTGCGGTGGGCACGAAAGCAGGAAGAAACCGCAACAGGAGCCGAAAGGCCAGCGCGCATGGCAGCAAAGCCAGAGCCCCCTGCATGGCCAGGCGCGGCGTGCAGCTCTCAGCACCGAGCCACGGGGCCCTCTGCGGTGGGCTGCAGTGGCCTGCCTGCCTCCTCAGCCTGATTATCGTAGAATCTGGAGGGCACTGTCTCACATTCCTCTTCCCATGATCGCAGCTAGGACCTAGGTTTCCACGGACGTATTTAAAGTTCCCATCAATCCGATCATCCATCCTTGCGCTGCCCTGCCCTGGCGTGGCCAGGCTGGACTCCCGTGAGGAAAGGCTGACCGTGCTCCCTGAGTCCTGGCCCTGGCGCCCACAGTCTGTGGCCTCGGACAAGTTCTCTGATTTATTCATGCCTCGGTTTCCTTATCTGTGAAATGGTGACACATGAGGCATGTGCCCAGCATGCTGCAAGTGCTTAATAAATTATAACTATTATCACAGAACAAGGCAAGAGAAACCATTTTAGCTTTCTGCTCTCTTCCCTCTTTCCCATCCATCCTAAAAACAGATCCCTGCTTCTGTGTGAGAAGCTCTGTCCACAGCTCATGGTGATCCTTTGGTGACAAGCAGAGAGCGTAGTCAGAGAGCCCAGAGACGCTCAGCCACATGAGCTGGCAGCCCCTCCAGCCTGCTCAGCATCCAATTCAAGATTGTGCACTTTGACACTATTTTCTGCCAAAATATTAACCTATATTAAAAAAAATAATAAACCTCTCATTAAAGTCAAAGCTCCACCCACCCACCCACCTTACCATGTACTGCATCGACCTGCACCGGGCATCTATGTGACCAAGCCAGTCTCCATGCTCCCACCCACCCACCCCGTCACCCTCCCATGTACTGCATCGACCTGCACCAGGCATCTACTGTGACCAAACCCAGTCTCTGTCCACCCACCCACCCCCTCACTCCCCCATGCACTGCATTGACCTGTATCAGGCATCTACTGTGACCAAACCCAGTCTCCGTCCACCCACCCACCCACCCCCTCACCCTCCCATGCACTGCACTGACCTGCAATGGGCATCTACTGTGACCAAACCCAGTCTCCGTCCACCCACCCACTGACCCCCTCACCCTCCCATGCACTGCACTGACCTGCACCAGGCATCTACTACGACCAAACCCAGTCTCCGTCCACCCACCCACCGACCCTGTCACCCTCCCATACACTGCATTGACCTGCACCGGGCATCTACTGTGACCAAACCCAGTCTCCATCCACCCACCCACCCCCTCACCCTCCCATGCACTGCATCGACCTGCACTGGGCATCTATGTGACCAAACCCAGTTTCCGTCCACCCACCCACCTACCCCCTCACCCTCCCATGCACTGCATTGACCTGTATCAGGGATCTATTGCAATCAAAGCCTTGGAACAAACATTATTCTAAGAAACAACAGAAAATTTAAAGCTTAGTTTTCTTGATGGCTACGATATTGTTCTCACACCCACACAGACACAGGAAAATGTTTTGGAGGCCAGAAAGACGTGACCAAGGGATAGTACAGGCAAACTTAACGTACAAAGAAAATGAACCATCGACCTGTATTGGGCAGAGACTGCATGACCGTGAAGAGACTGAATGACAGCCCAGCTCACCCCATGTCTCTTTGCTCCTCAGGTGGACCAGCGTCTGGGCTGACACCTCCAAGCTGCCACCAATTACCGTACGTGGAACGCAAGTGACCTTCCCAAATTCCAACCAAAAACCTCAAAACTTTTATAAAGCAATGTCATCAATTTGTGAATCATTGCCTATATTTTACCCCTGGAAATTAACAACTAAACTGACATAAATTTTAATCAGTGTCTTTTCATTATAAACTCTTAAAACATAAAAAGTGTTAAGATGTGACCTTTTTTCAAGAGGTTAAAAAAAAAAGGCTTCTTATTTCTAATCTCAAACAAAGGCAACCCAATTAACTCACTGATTTTTTAAAATATAAACCCAACGGGGCACAGTAGCTCATGCCTGTAATCCCAGCACTTTGGGGGCTGAGGTGGGCAAATCACCTGAGGTCAGGAGTTCAAGACCAGGCTGGCCAACATGGTGGAAACCCCATCGCGACTAAAAATATAAAAATTGGCCAGGAATGGTGGCCAATTTTTATGCCTATAGTCCCAGCTTCTCAGGAAGCTGAGGCAGGAGAATCACTTGAACATGGGAGACAGAGGTTGCGGTGAGCCGATATTGTGCCAACTGCACTCCAGCCTGGATGACACAGCAAGTTTCCATCTTTTAAAAAAAGATAACCCCAAGTGACGTCTCTTGAAAAAAACAAACAAAAATACCACATAATTTTGGGATCTAAGTTATACTGAACAAAAAGGGCAGGAATGTACTTTGAATAGAAAATAAATAAAATAGATGAAAAATCAGAATACAAAGTAAGTAAAACAATCCTTCGCTGTTTATTAATCCTCATTATGGACACGTCAAATTTAGGTGCTGCAGTGTGGCACCGGGGCATGAAGATAAGGAAGCCGTCACGTGAAGGAAGAGGCGTGGGGCGGAGGTAGTGAGGCTCACCCAGCAACAGCGCTGTTCCCCGCAGCCACTGACACCTCACGGGGCAGCGTGTGCGGGACCCACCTTCATGCCTCAGGAACACCAGCCAAGGCGGAAAAACAGATCCATGTATTCATGAGAGATTTGTAAGCAAGCGTGGAATCCACACTGTTTCTGCTGAAGGCTAACGTAACCAGAACATTCCATGGACAAGCATGCTCCATTTCCAAGCACCTGGGCTCACCAAGGCTGTGCCTGTCTCCATCCACAACATGCATCCACCCTAGGGAGCTCAAAAGGGGCATCTCTGCCACCTGACCTGGCACGGACCCAGCAGGCAGGTGTTTCTGTGTGCCCTGCACCGACTTTTGCTGTTTAACCCAGGTGACTCCCAGTGTTCACCAGCTCCCAGAGCCCAGAAGCCGCTGGGCATTTTTATCAGGTCAAGGAGCCTCTACGTGGAAAGACTGTTTCTCCGAGAGATCTCAGTGTCACCTCCAGCCCCTCCAACTCCATCCTTGTGACCATGACCCAGTGGGGTTCCTGAGGTGAGAGCCGTAACTCAGAGGGAAATGTGAGAGTTATCTGGGTATCTGCAAAGTTCCCTCCTCTGCCTGCTCTGTGAGATGCTGCATCTCTTCAGCACCGGCAGCCACCACTCCTCTCCCTCCG
Organism: Saimiri boliviensis; assembly: GCF_048565385.1. Lineage (NCBI taxonomy): Eukaryota > Metazoa > Chordata > Mammalia > Primates > Cebidae > Saimiri > Saimiri boliviensis. The sequence goes on along the minus strand of NC_133458.1, from coordinate 1,277,202 downwards.
CGTCCTGTGAGTCGTCCTCCCATGCTGGTCTCACTGCTGACACTCTGGCCTCCTTCCTGTTCTTCCAACCCAACGTGCCGGTGTAATTTTCCCGCCGGTTGGCAGCAAATGGGCCCCACACAAAACCGGAGGGCAGGCAAATGTCACTCGGTACAGCCCACCCTGCTCACAGCCACGCCTGTTCTTCTTAACACCTCGCGGTGCCTCCTACCAGGAGGCCAGGGCCTGCCACCATCCTACCCTCTGCCCATGCCACCTGCCCTTCTGCTCCTCAGCACACGACCCACTCCAGGCGATCTACAGGAAGTCTCTCTACTCTGCCTGCTGTGGGGTGGTGGGTGGTATGAGCCACACCGTCCTCTTTAGGGTCAGATGAGAGCTTCAGGAGGTGAAATATTCCCCTCCATCTCTTCCCTTCCTCCCGCTCTTCTTTCTGTTCCCTTCCTTTCTTCCTGCTCCCTGTCCTCCCTCCCTTCCTGCCTTCCTGCCACAGACATTTATGGAACATCTCCTTTGCACCAGGTCCCTTTGAAGGCACAGAGATCAACCCAGGAGCAAAGTCCTTGCTTTTGCAGGACTTCCATCTACATTAGAAGAGACAGGAAACAAGCAGTAAAAAACATGAGTGCATAGAACGCTGGTGATGGATGCTATGAAGAAACACCCCAGGGAATGAAGGCTGGGGGGCCGGGGGAGACTGTTTCCTACAGGACTGCCGGAGGAGCCTCACCGAGTGGTGAAGTTTCAGCAGACCTGACATGCGAGTGTGGGCCTGGCAGGGCCTGGAAGCTGTCTTCAGGCAGGAGCAGCAGCAAGCACAAAGGCCTTGGGCAGAAACTGCCTGGCGTGTTGGGCTGGAGGAACAGACCGGAGGCCAGAGGGTCCATCATGCAGCCCCCAGGCGGAGAGCTCACGGTGATACGGCAGCACTGGGAAGGGAAGAACTGGTCCCTTTAAAAGATACGGAAGGAGGAGGGGAAGTGCTGGCTAGAGGAGGGCAGGTCCCTGGCTAGGGCTCCACCCCCATGGATCTATGTGAGGACAGGCACTGCTGCCTTCACCACAAATGCTGCATTTCTTTCCCAAGACCACCTGGCCCCTGCCACACCCCATCCTGTGCCTCTAACCTCCAGCCTCTCTAGTTAAACCCTAATAAAAACCCAATAAAACCCAAGACCCTAGCAGGCACACACACAAGCAGCTGGACGTCAAGAGGAGCACGCTGGCAGAAGAGCACACCGACAGACGCCAGCACGCCATCAGCCAGTGGGACAGGAGCACACAGACAGACAGACAGACAGACAGACAGATGCCAGCACACCATTGGCCAGTGGGACAGGAGCACGCAGACAGACAGACGGACAGACGCCAGCACGCCATCGGCCAGTGGGACAGGAGCACGCAGACAGACAGACAGACAGACGCCAGCATGCCATCGGCCAGTGGGACAGGAGCACACAGACAGACAGACAGACAGACAGACGCCAGCACACTATTGGCCAGTGAGACCGAAGCGCACAGACAGACAGACAGACAGACGCCAGCACACCATCGGCCAGTGGGACCGGAGCGCACAGACAGACACACAGACACCAGCAAGTCATCGGCCAGTGGGACAGGAGCGCACAGACAGACAGACAGACACCAGCACGTCATCGGCCAGTGAGACAGGAGCACACAGACAGACAGACAGACAGACACCAGCACGCCATCAGCCGGTGGACAGGAGCACACAGACACCGGCAGCACATGGACCAGCAGAAGGACGCCGAGTTTGGCCGGAGCAGCTGGAGGAGAGCCCGGGCCTCCGAGCAGCCTGACCGAGGGCAGACTCATCCCCCCTCTGCTGAGAGTGACTTCTACTCAATACAACCTTGCACTTCTCCAAGCCCACATACGACCTGATTCTTTAATACACCAAAGTAAGCCTGGGATACAGAAAGCCCTCTGCCCTTGTGATAAGGCAGGGGTCTAACTGAGCTCAGTAACACAAGCTGCCTACCGACGGCAAAATTAACTGAAAGAGCATCCTGTAACACATGCCCGCTGGGGCTTTGGGAGCTGAAAACGTTCACCCTAGACGCTGCCGTGGGTCGGAGCCCCCCCACCTGCCCGTCTGCGTGCTCCCCTAGAGGTCTGAGCTGCGGGACACTGAAGAAGCCAGCCACACCCCATCGCGCACCCTGCGAGGGAGACAAGGGAATGCTTCCTGTTTCACCAGGATACAGAGGCAGAGGACGGGTGGGTGGGGTGCCACCGACAGGGCCTCGCAGCCTGGGCAAAGAGCTCTGATTTTTACTGAGAAGCCCGTGGTGTCTCTGAGCAGTGGGACATCATCTGATTGACAGTTTCAGAAGAACCACTCTTCAGGGCTGAGACAAGGTCAGAGGCAGGAGGCCAGGTCTGGTGAGACCCAGGGAGGGTCGGTGGCAGTGGGCCGGGCAGAGGGGAGCCGGCCAGCGTGGAGGAGGGGGCATCCCAGGTGTGCTCGGAAGAGGTGCAGCAGGATCTGCCGACAGACTGGACATGAGTGGGACAGAAGGAAACGGCTCTAAACGGACGGTGTCCCCACAGCCACGCAGTGGGAGCCTTGGGAGGCTCTGTTCCAGGTGTGGGGCTTGGGCATGGCTGCGAGGCCCTCAGGAGCCCAGCAGGTGCCCACACGGCCATGTTTGGTCTTGTGCCAGTCTGTGTGGGATGAGGGTCCCTCTGGTCACAGGCAGGGCACGTCAGGGCAGAAACCCTAAAAGATCCGTAGCAAACAGGCAACAATCTTCCAGAGAAGGCAGCGTGACACGGAGAGAGGGGTGCTCTCTGGACGCAGCCAAACCCGGGTTCAAACTCCATGCCGCCATTCACCATGGTTGGACTCGGGGACCCCATCCAGCCTCTTCTAGCCTCAGAATCCCTCTGTGTGAAACTGAGTCAGTAACTCCCACTTGAATGGATTGCTGAGAGAGTGAAATACAGGAGGTATGCTGTCTGCTACCTGCTAATGCTCAGGATCTGTCGACAGGAGATTGCGCCCCACTTCTAACACAGCCGTCCCATTTGACAACTCGGAAGACCTCTCCTGTACGGCTGCACCCCCTTTCCTGTGACTCCCTTTGGTTCGAGTCTTGTTAAGGGGACAGGAGAGCAGAAACATGACTGCCACGAAATAAAACCTCATGTTCTTTATGATAAAGATGGAGAACAGGAGACATTTTCAGTGGGGCTCTTAGAATCACAACGATAAAAAAAAAATCCACCTTCAAGATGGAATGATGAAGTATAATTCCTAAAATTACTTCCTCTCATCTGAAAAAGAAACTTTTAAAGTTATCATTAATGAAAAATAGTGTTCAAGAAACCTTAAATATATACCAGAGAAGATTCTAAGTTGCTGGCCAGCTTCTGGGAGAATGGTTAACGCTGTGGGAATCCCTGCCCACGTAGCCTCTGAAAACTACACACAGCATTTTGTGAGCACGCTGAGTTATCGGAGCAGCATCCGCTACTCGCCATTTGGAGATGGAGAGAAATGAGGAAGGACGTTTCGAAGCGCCCAGTGAGCCCTGGGAGAAGAAGGCTGTGGCACAGAGCACAAATAACAAGAATATCGAAGTAAAAAGTTGTGTTCCATCAACCGCACCATGTAATTCTGTGATCTGCCCAGTTTATAATGACATTTTAAGTAGCTTTCAGTGCTCCAAGTGGGCTCTCATAAGGCAATTACACAAAATGTCAGGATATTAAATGTGTAAAGCCTGGAGTAAGAGATCAGCTCACAGGACTCTGCATGCTCAACTGCCACAGCCTGGCCTGCTGACATTACAGGTCATCCTAGGGTCTCCAAAACAGAACGGTATGAGCTTCAAAGAATCAGCAACAGCCTGCAGATGATAACCTCACCACAACACCGTTTTCACAAAGACTATGAGAATCATGCACAGCAGCTTTTGTTCCTAAATGCCTTTACAACCATGTATATGTGAAGGTACACAGTTAGCCACATCTGAACACCCACTATCACCATCATTATCACCACCGCCATCACCAATGCCATCATCACCATCACCATCACCATCAACACCATCATCACCATCATCACCACCATCACCATCAACACCATCATTACCATCATCAACACCATCACCATCATCACCAATGCAGTCATCACCATCACCATCAACAGTACGATCACCATCAACACCATCATCATCATCACTGTCATATCATCATCACCATCACCAAAGCCATCTTCACTATCACCATCACCATCAACACCATCATCATCACCATCATTACCATCACCGTCACCATCACCATCAACACCATCATCACCATCACCAATGCAGTCATCACCATCACCATCAACACTACCATCATCATCATCAACACCGTCATTGCCTTCATCACCATCACCATCACCATCATCATCATCACCATCACCATCAACACCATCATTATCATCTCCATCATCACCACCATCATCTCCATCACCCACCATCATCTGCATCACCACCAACATCATCACCGTCACCCACCACCATCACCATTGCCCACCATCATCATCATCACCCACCATCATCACCATTACCCACCATCACCTGCATCATCACCACTATCACCATCATCACCACCACCATCACCATCACCCACCATCATCACCATCACCCACTATCATCACCACCACCACAATCATCACCATCAACACCATCATTATCATCTCCATCATCACCACCATCATCTCCATCACCCACCATCATCTGCATCACCACCACCATCATCACCGTCACCCACCATCATCACCATCGCCCTCCATCACCCACCATCATCACCATCACCCACCATCATCACCGTCGCCCACCATCATCACCGTCGCCCACCATCATCACCATCGCCCTCCATCACCCACCATCATCACCATTGCCCACCATCATCACCGTCGCCCACCATCATCACCGTCGCCCATCATCACCGTCGCCCACCATCATCACCATCATCACCATCACCCACCATCATCACCGTCGCCCACCATCACCCACCATCATCACCATCGCCCACCATCATCACTGTCGCCCACCATCACCGTCACCCACCATCATCACCATCATCACCATCACCCACCATCATCACCATCACCCACCATCATCACCGTCGCCCACCATCATCACCATCATCACCGTCACCCACCATCATGGGGAATGGACTGTGCTCCTTTTGTTCGGAGGACATACAGCCCATTTAATTGCTGGAGTCCAACACTTGGGAATTTGCACAGGATTCAGTAGGAGCTCATTACTGCATTCTGTCCTCATTTGAGCTTCCACAGGGAAAAACTGACATAATCACATGCCAGCATACCATCTGTTCTCACTGGAAACAACACAAGTGTAGTAAGAAGTATTCTCCTTCCAATTTGAGGGGGTAAAGGGATCACAGCTAAGTAGCATGCATCTCTCCCTGACTAATGAAAAGTGCTCAAGCTGCAGCCTGGGGTGAAGCTGCTTCTGCACTGTCAGGCCATGATATCTTACACTCACAGCGCTCTGTATTCAGCAGCCTAACTTTCTCTACTGCATGCATAGTGAGGCAAAGAAGAAAAGAATAAATTAGCTCTAGCATTTTGATGTGACTTCAGTGGGGTGTGGGGACCGGCAGTCAAATGGCTTTCTAGGAATGCTTCCTTTAGGTTCGCGTTAGTGTGAGTTTGCACACTTAGAACATGAACTGGCAGGCGACAGGTGTAATGCAGCCCGCTGGCGACTGGGTGGCAGGTAAGACCAGAACAGGAAATGTTTCAGAGATGTAGCAGGGCTGGCACCTTGGAGTTGCCCACATTCACTAAATGAGCTAAGCCGGCATCTGTAGGAATGCCCTCTGAATGGCAACCGTTACCTCAAAAAGTTCTAGAAATGCCAGTGGAGAGGGCAGGTGAACACACCACTGCAGTCAGAGCTTGGCATGATCAGACCCAAGGCAAACCAACTGCTGCACAGGACACCCTGGGCCCTCCAGCGCCCAGTTCCAGCCTGCGATGCACCTGCCTGCAGGAAGGGGAAAGGCTCCCCACGCCTTCCCTACAGCTGCCCTGTGCCCTCAGAGGGGAAACGCCACCATGTAAGCAGTGGTCTCTGTTAACTAACAGTGTTCCGGGTGGAACTGGGGAGATTCGGAACTGACAGGAAGGATGACAGCACACGCAGAGGATGCTTACACAGTGGAGAGCACCCCTGTTCCACGTGGTTCTGGAAGGCCTCCCCATCGGAGCAATGGCGGGAGGTGGTGGGAGGAAAACCTCAGGGGAGTGGGCAGTGACAAGGAGGCCCCTTTAGGAGCCCTACCAATTCCCAGTTAGAGGCAAATTTCAACCCGATTGTCAAAGTAAAAATCCTCCCAGACAATGCAGCTGGCCTACAGCAGCACAGACCTGCAGGAAAGCAGTGACCTCACAGGTGTTTAAGCAGAGTCTGGAATGGCATCAGTCAAACGCCATACAGGGGATTTCTCTATGGGGGCAGAGTTTATGACCATCTCACTTCTCCCAAATCTGAAAACAGTGACTCTGCACTGGCACAGAAGTGAGGGAGCCGCCTCCCCCCGGGAGAAGACAGGAGCTGGGTGGAGCCTGCGGATCCAGGGCTGCCAGCACACATGGCCATGGCCACCCGCAGTGCACACACCTGCATCAGGGTTGCTAAGCAGACAGGTGTGTCCTCAAAGTGCAGTGAGAGGAGCCCTATTCCCACTACGCATACGCCACAGGGTGACTCCAGCAGCCTGGGTGCCCTCTCCGGCCCTCCTCCTGGGAGAGTGTGTGCTGAATGCCCGGTGTGCTGAGGCGCCAAGAGAACAGCCTCGGGCGGTGCCCGCTGAGCACAGGACTGATTCGCTGGGATGAAAGGCGCTTTGATAACACAGGTGCCTTCTCCTCCTGCTTAAGAGGGTGCTCATGAACTGCAGCCGGCGGCACTGATCCGAGATTAAGAATTTATCAGTGGCTTCCTCCTGGAGCAGCCTGTGAGAGGCAGCCTCTGTGCTCCAGTGATTAGGTGGCCAATTCTGTTCTAATTTTTTTTTTTAAGCCAAGAGGCACGCTTGGGTTTAGAGCACCAAGCAGCACTGGCCTGCATTCAGATATGAATGAATTTCTTCACAAATGAAAAGGCAGCGGGTGCTTCCTTTCAAGTGAAAATGCCCCCAAAAGTGTGGGCGTATTTTCTCCAGGGTGATAGAAGCATTGGAACCGGTTTTCTGTATTATAATCTACTGTCGTCACCGTGAAGAGTCAAAGCTATGGTTCAGTGCCCTCCTGAGACTGGGATGCTGGGCAAACACCCTTCTCCGTGAGGGTTTCCAGGCTGGGATTCCCACCACCAACACAACAGGGAAGTAGGCACCACCCCAGCCACGCAGGACCTCAGAGTCACGGGAGGCTGGGAAGAGAAGAGGGCCAGAACACGCTTATCTCGGACGAGGGGAGAGACCCGGAAGCCTGTGGGATTGGCTGGGACTTGGCAAGGGCTTTATGAACGAATGCATGAACGAGGGAACACACATGTAAGGCACTGGGTGGCTGGAGGGTTGCACAGCCAGCAGCAGAGGCAAGCTCTCCCAGCATCCACATGAGTTTCCTCGTGGACCTTCCACATCAATGCCAGGCCCCATCTTAGGGCAGAGACTGGCCAGGTGGAGACCAGTAATTATCTTGGCGATACAAGTGATACTATAACAAGACACGTGAATAGGTGAAATGCCAGGACTGTTGGGAAGAGGCTGTGAGAAATTCAGAACCAGAAGTCAGCAGTCACGATGTGACTCGGGGTCTTGCGATTCCCATCCAGGCTCTGGAGGGCGCAGAGCCAGGAAGATGAAAGAAAGGGTTCCGACAGGCTGGTTACCCGTTTTGTTTCCTGCTCCGTGTGGTTCAGTGTTTGATCGGTGAGCAGGGATGACAGGTGGACACACTACACATTACTTGTCATTGGCTCATTTAGAAAAATGTGTCTGATGCATCTCCTAAAGTGATTTCCAAAACGCTTTCACTGTCATCCCTGAGTCTTGAGCTGAAAGAATGGCTTTTTACAAGATATGTGCCACATCTATATATAAAAAAATTACAGCACTGATGAAAGAATAAAGAAATGGAGAAATATCATATGCTCATGGTTAGCAAGACATGGGTTTGGATCATAATCTTAAAAGGTACTATCCCAATTGCCGTAATCCCAAATAGTGAATCCCCAAATCTCCAAATATCAAAATCTCTAAACAGAGTCTAAATCCCAAAAGTCTAATGTTGCTGATGTTTAAAATACCCTAAACCATAATCACAGGATAGTTGCATCCTGTGGGGTAAAGTGATTACCTTGTTACTGTCTTCATTTGGAAATTAAGCATAATCTCAGGAGTTGTGCGTGGGTGCCAAGTTGACCAGGTTGAACCTGTGGACTTAGTTTTAAGCGTCAACTTGACTGGGTTAAGGAATACTTAGAAACCCAGTAAAGCATTATTTTGGGTGTTTCTGGGATGTGTGTCCAGGGAGTTTGGGGGGGAGTCTGAGTGAGCTGGGTTATGGAATACCGAGAAACCCAGTAAAGCATTATTTTGGTGTTTCTGGGAGGTGTCTCCAGGGAACCTGGGGTGGAGTCTGAGTGGGCTGGGGGACAGTCTGCTCACTGTTGGTGGGTGGGTACCGTCCAATCAGCCCGTCCCAGAGAGAGCAAACACAGAGGGTGACTGGCCTCCCTCTGAGGGCTGGGATAGACTTTCCTTCTGTTGCCCTGGACCTCAGAGCTCCAGGTTTCAGCTTTCGGACTCCAGGACTCACACCGGACATCCCTGGGTCCTCAGACTATTTACATCACCAGCTTCCCTGGTTCTCAACGTAAAAACCCTGCAGCTTCCTCAATAAATGAAGAATGTCTTTTTTGTACATCTGCATTTGTGAAGATAAAATTTATTGAGACCCCTGTTCTTTGGCTGTTTGCGGTGGTGACCCATCAGGGTTTTTGACTGATGTTGTCAAAAGACTTAGGTTGTTCATCAGGGTATTTCAGACGTCTGCAGTTACACAGCTGGGCGCACGCAATTACTGAGCACAGGGACACACTTTTATATGTCTCTGCGCTGACCTACGTCTATAAGCATGGTTCATCTGCCCATAACTGCTACACTCATGCACCTGCCGTCAAGATGTCTGAGGGCTTATGCCTGCAAAACTACAATGTTATTATCACTAATTTTATTGTGTAAAATGGCCTATGGAGTGTTTTATCATGCTTTTATGTTTTGCAAATAAATCCCCTTTTAAAAATGAAAATAAATGTCTTTTAAACAATTTTTTCCAGAATTGTGTTTTTGGGATTTTGTGATTCTCAGGATTGTAGACCCCAGGGATTTTGAAATTTCAGGATTTTAACATTCAGAGTCATATCACTCAAGACTGTGTCTTCAGGATCACGGCTGGCTCCCAAAGACTCAATACTGTCAACATGTCGGCTCTCCAACTTGATCCATGGACTTCATGAGATCCCAGTCAAAATCCCAGCAAGTCATTTTTTGGATACACGCAAATTTATTCTTAAGTTTATATGGAGAGGTCAGTTACCAGAACAGCCAACACAACACTGAAGGAGAACAAAGATGGAGGACTGACACGATCCATCATTAAGACCCTCTGCAACTCCATGGTAATCCACACAGGGTGGGGCTGGTGACACAGACAGACAGATGGATGAAACAGAACAGAGAGCGGAATGGGCCCACGTACATGCAGTCAGCTGAGCTCTGAAAAGGAGCAAAGGCGACACCAGGAAGAAAGGACTGCCCCTTCAACAGACGGTGCCGGACAACGGGACGTCCACACACACAAAAATGACTCCAGACGCAGACCGCACACCCATCACGAACTCTAACTCAGAATGGATCACAGGCCTCATCATAAAATGAAAGACTAGAAGGCTCCTGAAAGGCAACAGAGGAGAAGATCTCGCTGATCTTGGGTTTGGTGATGACTTTTTAAAATCCAATACCAAAGGCAAAATCCATGAATAAAGCAATTGGTAAGCTGGACTGCATTAAAATAAAAATAAATGCTCTGCAAAAGACACCGCCAAGAGAATGAAAAGGCAAGCCACAGACCAGGAAAAAAAATGCTTAAGAAAGGCTTATCAGATGTCTGATAAAGGACCAGTAGCTAAAACAGTCAAGAATGCTACAGGCTCAGCAATAAGAAAACAAACACCCTAATTCAAACATGGCCCAGAGACCACCACAGAGCTCTCACCAAAGAAGACACGCAGATGAAAACACGCACGTGGGGATGCTCTGCCCCTCTGTCATCAGGGAAATACGAATTTAAATGACAGGGCAGCACCAGCACACGCCCATCAGAATGACCAGACCCAGAACACCGAGGACACCCAGTGCAGGCACGGGTGTGGCATGGCGGGAGCTCATTCGCTGCTGCTGGAAACACGACGCGCTGTGGAAGGCAGCGTGGCAGCTGCTTGTAAAACCAAACATTCTCGTACTACAGGATCCAGCAATTGCATGCCTTGGTATTCACCGGCAGAAGTTGAAGACTTACACCCATACGAAAACCTGCATGGAGGTGCTATGGCCGCTTCATGAATAATCACCAAAACTTAGAAGCGACCGAGCTGTTCCTCAGGAGGCAAATGAACTGTGGCCCATCTAGACGATGAAATGTTACAGATTTTAATGTAATAACCCAATAGTATTCAGCACTAAAGAGAAAGGAGCCATCAAGCCATGAAGAGATGAGGGAATCTTCGAGGCACGTAAGTGAAGGAAGCCAATCTGAGAAGGCCACATGTTGTCTGGTTCCAACTCGAGGACGTTCAGGAAAGGCAAACTATGCAGACAGCAACAGGTGTCGGGTGAGGGGAACCGGAGACGCTGACCTGGACGAGCTCCAAATCCCTTTACCAGCCATTGTCCTCCCTGTCATCCCACCTTAGACAGGCCTTTGAGTGAACCTGCTCTAAAGCTCTTTGAAAGGAGAACAGATGTAAACTACGAACAAGTGAAGGAAGAGGGTCTCTTTCTAAAGCTTTTACCAGATGAACTTTTGTCATATGCATTTGGCCAGCAGCCTTGCTGATTGGCTGCTTCTTTAGGAGCAGGGATGTGTGGGTCTTCTCTCCCACTCTATGAAGACTGAAGAGCGAGGGTCTTGATGTTGGACCCGACCATGCAGCAGGAGGGTGACCCTCTTTTCTGAGCTGTAAAGAAGTATTCTGTGCCTGGGCATTATTGCAGGGTCCTGTGTTCCTGCTTGGGTGTAGTTGTTCTTTGTGTGCTGAGAACATCTAACTAGCCAGGGCCTCTCATCTTGAGAAATCATTCGATGTCTAGATGTGCTTTAGAATCATCCCAGGAGTGAGCAGGTGGCTGTGGTGGGTACAGAAGAGCAGCGGGAAAGCCTGAAAACCACTGTTTGTGGGAGACAGGTGATGCCTGCACAGGGTTCTCAATATTCCCTGCGTATTTCATAGGTGATGCCTGCACCAATATTCTCTGCATGTTTCACAGGTGATGCCTGAATGGAGTTCTCAATATTCTCAGGTGATGCCTGCACAGGGTTCTCAATATTGTCAGATGATGCCTGCACGGGGTTCTCAGCATTCTCTGTGTGTTTCACAGGTGATACCTGCACGGGGTTCTCAGCATTCTCTGCGTGTTTCACAGGTGATGCCTACACGGGGTTCTCAGCATTCTCCGCGTGTTTCACAGGTGATGCCTGCACGGGGTTCTCAGCATTCTCTGCGTGTTTCACAGGTGATGCCTGCACGGGGTTCTCAGCATTCTCTGCGTGTTTCACAGGTGATGCCTGCACGGAGTTCTCAGCATTCTCAGCGTGTTTCACAGGTGATGCCTGCACGGGGTTCCCAGTATTCTCCGTGTGTTTCACAGGTGATGCCTGCACGGGGTTCTCAGCATTCTCTGCGTGTTTCACAGGTGATGCCTGCACGGGGTTCTCAGCATTCTCTGCGTGTTTCACAGGTGATGCCTGCACGGGGTTCTCAGCATTCTCTGCGTGTTTCACAGGTGATGCCTGCACGGGGTTCTCAGTATTCTCTGCGTGTTTTACAGGCGATGCCTGCACGGGGTTCTCAGTATTCTCTGCATGTTTCCCAGGTGGTGCCTGCATGGGATTCTGAATATTCTTAGGTGATGCCTGCACAGGGTTCTCAGCATTCTCTGCATGTTTCACAGGTGATGTCTGCATGGTGTTCTCAGTATCTTCTGTATGTTTCACAGGTGATGCCTGCAAAGGGTTCTCAGTATTCTCTGCGTGTTTCACAGGTGATGTCTGCACGGGGATCTCAGCATTCTCTGCGTGTTTCACAGGTGCTGTCTGCACAGGGTTCTCAGTATTCTCCGAGTGTTTCACAGGTGATGCCTGCACAGGGTTCTCAGTATTCTCCGTGTGTTTCACAGGTGATGCCTGCACAGGGTTCTCAGTATTCTCCGCGTGTTTCACAGGTGATGTCTGCACGAAGTTCTCAGTATTCTCCGTGTTTTTCACAGGTGATGTCTGCACAGAGTTCTCAGTGTTCTCTGCATGTTTCACAGGTGATGCCTGCACGGGGTTCTCAGTATTCTTTGTGTGTTTCACAGGTGATGCCTGCACGGGGTTCTCAGTATTCTTCGCGTGTTTCACAGGTGATGTCTGCACGGTGTTTCACAGGTGATGTCTGCACGGGGTTCTCAGTATTCTCTGTGTTTTTCACAGGTGATGCCTGCACGGGGTTCTCAGTATTCTCTGCGTGTTTCACAGGTGATGTCTGCACGGGGTTCTCAGCATTCTCCGCGTGTTTCACAGGTGATGCCTGCACGGGGATCTCAGCATTCTCCGCGTGTTTCACAGGTGATGCCTGCACGGGGTTCTCAGCATTCTCCATGTGTTTCACAGGTGATGCCTGCACGGGGTTCTCAGCATTCTCCGCGTGTTTCACAGGTGATGTCTGCATGGGGTTCTCAGTATTCTCAGCGTTTTTCACAGGTGATGCCTGCACGGGGTTCTCAGTATTCTCCGCGTGTTTCACAGGTGATGCCTGCACGGGGTTCTCAGCATTCTCCGCGTTTTTCACAGGTGATGCCTGCAGGGGTTCTCAGTATTCTCTGCGTGTTTCACAGGTGATGTCTGCACGGGGTTCTCAGCATTCTCCGCGTTTTTCACAGGTGATGCCTGCACGGGGTTCTCAGTATTCTCCGCATGTTTCACAGGTGATGCCTGCACGGGGATCTCAGTATTCTTCATGTGTTTTGCAGGTGATGTCTGCACGGTGTTTCGCAGGCGATGTCTGCACGGGGTTCTCAGCATTCTCCATGTGTTTCGCAGGTGATGTCTGCACGGGGTTCTCAGTATTCTCCGTGTTTTTCACAGGTGATGCCTGCACGGGGTTCTCAGTATTCTCCCCGTGTTTCACAGGTGATGTCTGCACGGGGTTCTCAGCATTCTCCGCGTTTTTCACAGGTGATGTCTGCACGGGGTTCTCAGCATTCTCCGCGTGTTTCACAGGTGATGCCTGCACGGGGTTCTCAGCATTCTCCGCGTGTTTCACAGGTGATGTCTGCACGGGGATCTCAGCATTCTCCGCGTGTTTCACAGGTGATGCCTGCACGGGGTTCTCAGCATTCTCCGCGTGTTTCGCAGGTGATGCCTGCACGGGGTTCTCAGCATTCTCTGCGTGTTTCACAGGTGATGTCTGCACGGGGTTCCCAGCATTCTCCATGTTTTTCACAGGTGATGCCTGCACGGAGTTCTCAGCATTCTCAGCGTGTTTCACAGGTGATGTCTGCACGGGGTTCCCAGCATTCTCCATGTTTTTCACAGGTGATGCCTGCACGGAGTTCTCAGCATTCTCAGCGTGTTTCACAGGTGATGCCTGCACGGGGTTCCCAGTATTCTCCGTGTGTTTCACAGGTGATGCCTGCACGGGGTTCTCAGCATTCTCCGCATGTTTCACAGGTGATGTCTGCACGGTGTTCTCAGTATTCTCCTTGTTTTTCACAGGTGATGTCTGCACGGGGTTCTCAACATTCTCTGCGTGTTTCACAGGTGATGTCTGTACGGGGTTCTCAGTATTCGCTATGTGTTTCACAGGTGATGTCTGCCCGGGGTTCTCAGTATTCTCCGTGTTTTTCACAGGTGATGTCTGCACAGGGTTCTCAGTATTCTCTGCATGTTTCATATGTGCCATTTTACATGATGCTTTTCTGAAGCACACAGTGCAGTTAGGAAGACAGTGTATATTAGAAGGTCACCAGCATTGCAGGGTGGCTCAGAAAGAATGCCAGGCCCTCTGTGTGAATCATAGGACTCACAGGAGAGTGGAGAGAGAGAATTCTGGACTGTTGTTTGAAAGACCCACACCCCGGGGTGTGGGAGGAAAGAGAAGGAGCCAAGGCAGGGAGGGGAAGCTCCCCAGGTGCAGGCATGCAGAGCAGGAACTCATCCTATTCTCTTTGTGAGACCACCCTCACCCAGCTCTCCACTGGCTTTACCTCCCTCTGATGGGGTGAGGCATTTGCTGTTTCTGTTCCTAGTAATGAGGACAGAGGTGATTGGGGTTTTTTAAGTTGTGGGAGATGGGACAGGAGAGAGAAGAGAGGTTAGAGAAGGAAGAAGACGACCCAGCATGATCCCACTAGACGGAGCACAGAGGCAGGAGAAGGCAGGGAGAGGGGCAGCTGGCGCTAGGGAGGGGCATAAAAGGCTGAGAGGAGGAGAAGCTGAAGATGACCTCAGCCTTGTATCCACCACCTGTGGCCAAGGGCTGAGGCCACACTGAGCTGGGGAAGAACGGGAAGCTCTGCTGCTACATGGGACCAAGGTTGCAAGTGAAGATGCCCTGAGAGCATCCAGTACCCACAAGAGCGCAGAAGGGAGTGAAGACCCCCGAAGGCATCCAGTACCCATGAGAGTGCAGGAGGCAGTGAAGACCCCCTATGTCATCCAGTACCCATGAGAGCGCAGGAGGCAGTGAAGACCCCCAATGGCATCCACTACCCATGAGAACTCAGGAGGCAATACCATCAACAAAAGGGGTTTCTCAGAGAACAGTATGTCTTGCAACAGAGGAGACGCAGCCCCAAAGGGAGAGGTGCACAAGGGAAAGTCACCACTCCAGGCAGGCAGCTCCAGCAGCAAACAGCACCATAACTGCACAGACAGCTCCAGCGGCAAACAGCACAGCTCCAGCAGCAAACAGCACCATCACTACATGGGCAGCTCCAGCAGCAAACAGCACCAACAGTGCACTGGCAGCTCCAGCAGCAAACAGCACCAACAGTGCACTGGCAGCTCCAGCAGCAAATAGCACCACCACTGCACAGACAGCTCCAGCAGCAAACAGCACCACCACTGCACAGACAGCTCCAGCAGCAAACAGCACCATCACTGCACGGACAGCTCCAACATCAAACAGCACCATCACTGCACAGAAAGCTCCAGCAGCAAACAGCACCACCACTGCACAGACAGCTCCAGCATCAAACAGCACCATCACTGCACGGACAGCTCCAGCAGCAAACAGCACCATC
Source organism: Saimiri boliviensis (assembly GCF_048565385.1). Classification (NCBI taxonomy): domain Eukaryota; kingdom Metazoa; phylum Chordata; class Mammalia; order Primates; family Cebidae; genus Saimiri; species Saimiri boliviensis. Next base: position 1,261,641 of record NC_133458.1, on the reverse strand, counting down.
ACTGCACGGACAGCTCCAGCAGCAAACAGCACCATCAATGCACAGACAGCTCCACCAGCAAAGAGCAACCACCACTGCACAGGGAGCTCCAGCAGCAAACAGCAACATCACTGCACAGACAGCTCCCGGAGCAAACAGCACCACCACTGCACGGACAGCTCCAGCAGCAAACAGCACCATCACAGCATAGGGAGCTCCAGCGCAAACAGCACCACCACTGCACAGGGAGCTCCAGCAGCAAACAGCACCACAACTGCACAGGGAGCTCCAGCAGCAAACAGCACCACCACTGCACAGACAGCTCCAGCAGTAAACAGCACCACCACTGCACGGGCAGCTCCAGCAGCAAACAGCACCACCACTGCATGGGCAGCTCCAGCAGCAAACAGCACCATCACTGCACGGACAGCTCCAACATCAAACAGCACCATCACTGCACGGACAGCTCCAGCAGCAAACAGCACCATCACTGCACAGAAAGCTCCAGCAGCAAACAGCACCACCACTGCACAGACAGCTCTAGCATCAAACAGCACCATCACTGCACGGACAGCTCCAGCAGCAAACAGCACCATCAATGCACGGACAGCTCCACCAGCAAAGAGCAACCATCACTGCACAGGGAGCTCCAGCAGCAAACAGCACCATCACTGCACAGGCAGCTCCAGCAGTAAACAGCACCACCACTGCATGGGCAGCTCCAGCAGCAAACAGCACCACCACTGCATGGGCAGCTCCAGGAGCAAACAGCACCATCACTGCACAGGCAGCTCCCACAGCAAACAGCACCATCATTGCACAGGGAGCTCCAGCAGCAAACAGCACCATCACTGCACGGGCAGCTCCAGCAGTAAACAGCACCACCACTGCATGGGCAGCTCCAGCAGCAAACAGCACCACCACTGCACGGGCAGCTCCAGGAGCAAACAGCACCATCATTGCCCAGGGAGCTCCAGCAGCAAACAGCACCATAACTGCACAGACAGCTCCCCGAGCAAACAGCACCAACAATGCACAGACAGCTCGCTCCCGGAGCAAACAGCACCACCAATGCACAGACAGCTCCTGGAGCAAACAGCACCGTCACTGCACAGACAGCTCCAGCAGTAAAGAGCGCCGTCACTGCACTGGCAGCTCCAGCAGCAAACAGCACCACCACTGCACAGGCAGCTCTTCCTCAAGTGCCCCGTGGGCCTCCTCTGCCATCCTTCTCCAAGACAGGAGCAAGAAGAAAGCACGGGAAACGGTTGGTCATACGTCCCTCCCTCTCACTGTAACTTCACATTCCTTCTATTTGAAAACTGCAATCATGGCTGGGAGGGCAGGAGAGCTCCAGGCCGCAGACAAGGAGAAGCTGTCTGGCTCTGGGTGGCTCCCATTAAACCTTCCCTGAAGGAGTCAGCCGATGTTGTGAAAACCATTATCTACTTGATTTCAGCATTTGTTATCTCCAAAGTGGAAGCTGTATTTTTTTTAGAACCCACTGCAGGATGGTCTTGGGAAAAGGCTGTGGGGAAATAAATGAGCCAGAACCTTCTCCACATCACAGAGCCGCGGGAACCGCAGGCGCCCTTCTCCCCTGGGCCCGCCCTGGCGTGGGTGAACGCCGGCAGCAACACCAGAGGCCCCGGTCCTGGCACTGCAGTCACCTTGAGGCCAACACTGTCCCCCAGCGCATGGTGAAAGGCATGGAATCCAGAGAGAGGGCTTGGAGGACATGGCCAATCGTCATAAACGTGGGCTACAGCCACACGCTCGGCCACAGGGAGGGGTGACACTGGCAACAAAAGACACTGGACTTGGAGTGCTCAGGGCCAATTTTCCAAAACAGAGGTGGACAACACAAGCTGCGGGCCAGACCCATCCTGGGAGCCACGTTCCCCGCCCCATCCCTCAGCTTCATCAGGAAAACTGTGACATCATATAATCTGGGGAAGGGATGAACAAAAAGTGAGAAGGGAACACACTGTCCCCAGACCCTCAGCAGCGCCTCCCCCTCCCCCAGACCCTCAGGAGCACCTCCCCCTCCCCCAGACCCTCAGGAGCACCTCCCCCTCCCCCAGACCCTCAGGAGCACCTCCCCCTCCCCCAGACCCTCAGGAGCACCTCCCCCTCCCCCAGACACCCAGGAGCGCCTCTCCCTCCCACCGGTCACTGCATCCCCTGTCCCCAGACCCTCAGCAGCACCTTCTCCATCACACCCTCAGAAGTACCTCCCTCTCCCAACAGCCACTGTGTCCCCTGTCATCATACCCTCAGGAGCGCCTCCCCTCCCCCAGACCCTCAGGAACGCCTCCCCCTCCCCCAGACCCTCAGCAGTGCCTCCCCCTCCCCCAGACCCTCAGGAGCACCCCTCCCTCCCCCAGACCCTCAGAAGTACCTTCTCCTCTCCCAGACCCTCAGGAACCTCTCCCCCTCCCCCAGACCCTCAGCAGCGCCTCCCCCTCCCCCAGACCCTCAGGAACCCCTCCCCCTCCCCCAGACCCTCAGCAGCGCCTCCCCTCCCCAAGACCCTCAGGAGCGCCCCTCCCTCCCCCAGAACCTCAGGGGCCCCTCCCCCTCCCCCAGACCCTCAGAAGCACCTCCCTCTCCCACCAGCCACTGTGTCCCCTGTCCTCATACCCTCAGGAGCACCTCCCCCTCCCACCGGTCACTGCATCCCCTGTACCCAGACCCTCAGCAGCACCTTCTCCATCACACCCTCAGGCGCGCCTCTTGCACCCACTGGCCACTGTGTTCTCAGGTCACAAAATGACCACATGCTCCTTTCCAGCACAGAGAAGGAGTGAGGACCAAAGGGACCTTTCCCCCCACTGTGCCCTATTCCTGCCATGTGTCCTCAGGGGGGTGCAGTGTGCAGACCCCACGTGTGGGAAGAACATGGCACATCTGCCATTGGGAGGCGCCAGACGGAGACCATCAGCAACAAGAAACACCAGGGGGCGCTGACTCACCTTCGCCAGTGCTGGGGGAGTCGTTGGGGTCTCCCAGAGGTGAAGGCCACTTCTGGGGGACGGCTGGTGCCAGCAAGGGCCTGGGCATCCTTGGGGGTGCATGCAGAAAGTACTGTGGCTCTGGGCCGCTCTCCCCAGGCGGAGCTGGGGACCTTCGGGCAGCATAGGCACCGAGGGCTGCCATCAGATGGTGTCTGTCCACACCACTGTCCACCTTAGGGCTGAGTTCATCCGGCTGGAGCTGGCTGAGGGTCCGAGGCAGGAGGTCCTCGGGGAGCTGGGCCCGGGGCCCAGGAGGGTAGGTCAGCGCAGACGTGTGGGCCACGTAGGTCAGGATGCTCTTGGAGAAGGGGTCGTCACCCTGGAGGGAGAGGGGAGCAAACAGGGTAAGCGTCATGTTGCCAGCGTCAGCCACGCGTGCCAAGATGCCCGTCAGACTCAGGGCAGTCCTGGTCCTAAACCACCCTGGACGTCTCCAATGTAAAGCCGAAACGGAACTCTCCTTTTCACTCTGACCAACCCACGTCCTTGTTTCACAGTTGCTCTTACATTACTTTTTAACAACAGCTTTATGGAAATAATTCACCCACTTCAGCAGTTTTTAGTGTATTCACAGACTTGTGAAATATCACAACTAAGCCGAGAACATCCGCATCACCCGAAAAGAAAGGCTGCAGCCACTCCACCCCTCCCCACACTGGAACCGCTCATTCGCGTTCCGTCTCTAAGGATGCAGCCTCTCCTGGACATTTCCTGTCAATGGATTCGCAATCACACCACGTGTGGCACCTTGCCTGCCTCATTCCTCCAGCGTGACGTCCTCAGGTGCAGCCAGGCTTGGGCCACGCCTGGGTCAGGACGTCCCTCCCCTGAAGGCCGAGAGCTACCCCATGGCACGGACATCCCACATCGTAAAAACTCACTCATCAGTTGACGGACATTTGCTGTTTTCAACGTTGCAGCTATTTTGAATAATGACGCCATGAGTCTTCATTTGTGAGTCTGTATAAATTGCTTTCAATGCTCTTGGGTTTACTGCAGGATGTCATATGGTAACTTGGCATTTAAATGATGAGGAACTCGCAAACACAGCAGCGGCATGAGCAGTCTCAGCAGTAACTGCAGATTCCAGCTCCTCTGCGTCCCTGCCCACACTTGCTATCGTCCGTCTGTTTTTACTGTGGTCATCCCGGTTGTTGGAGCGGGACGCCTCGTTGTGTCACTTGTGTAACGCCCGGAGCCTCGTGGGTCCCGTACCTGGAGCCTCCAAGCCAGCTGTAACCAAAGGTCCTTTGCGCGGCAGCTCCGGGTCACTGCGTTGGTGGCAGTGAGAGGAGCTGATCACTCACAGCGAGAGGAGCTGGTCCCAGGCACGTTCATTAGGCTCCACGGCATACCCTGCGCCACCCACCACCGCCGCCCCCGTGGCTTATGATACTGCTGCATCTTTGCATGCCCTTACTGACCACTTGTACATCTTCTCTGAAGAAACGTCTGTTGGTATTTTTCGCCTGCGCTGGTCTTCATTTTAACCCCAAACAGCAGCTCCCCAATAGCTACAGCTCTCTTTCAGCAATGCTCAGCAGAGGCCTCAGTGCTGTGTCTGGAGGTCTTCAAGCCAACTCCTTCCCTGATGCCCTGAAACATGTCTGCAGCCTGCTCCTTCAGCTGTAACGTTCTGCAGCGGGGAGGGTGCCAGGGTCTCCTGTTCAATAATCACCTATCACATCACTTACTAATCAATGCCCTGGCCAACATGGTCTTTCACGGAATTTCTGTCTATATTTCCTCCTCACTCATGTAGTATAATTCCCCAGGAGGACATGTGCTCACCATGCTTTGTGTCAACAGACAAAGCAAGGCCCGGCTGTCCTCACCTCTGGGGCAGCTGTAAAAATGTGAGAAATTCCATGTTCTGCGTCTGACTTGGGCTTTACCAAAATGTCACGGACAAGCTGAGTGCTAATAATCTCCAGCTTAGAGACTTTCAAATCCTGGACACACAGGCCCAGCTCCCTGGAGGCTGCATGGGGGTGTAGATGGCACAGTTTAAATCCCATCTACCCACATTTTCTACTCATCCCTCCTCGGGGCACACGACCAGTGCCGTGTCAATGGAGGTGCACACCTGGGCATCAAGCTGAGGGGGCACAGCCCTCACTGACATGAGGTGGGGGGAGGGGGGGCTCTGACTCCCAAGTCTGACTATTTCTGAAAATATCTGGGTTCATGCTCTGGGGAGAGGTTTTTCAATAGCAACCTGGAAGCTGTGAAATGAGTTGATATAGATTGCGTTTGTTTGTTTGCTGTGTGTTTTTGAGACAGAGTCTCCTTCTGTCACCCAGGCTGAAGTGAAATGCTGTGATCTCAGCTCACTGCAACCTCTGCCTCCTGGATTCAAGCTATTCTCATGTCTCAGCCTCCCAAGCAGCTGGGACCACAGGCACACACCCCCATATCTGGCTATCTGGGGGGTGTGTGTGTGTGTGTGTGTGTGTGTGTGTGGTTTTTCAGTAGAAATGGGTTTTCACCATGTTGGCCAGGCTGCTCTCAAACTCCTGGCCTCAAGTGATCCGCCTGCCTCAGCCTCCCAAAGCGCTGGGATTACAGGCATGAGCCACCGTGCCCAGCCATAATGTCTAAGATATTTTAATTATTTATAAAGTGATGTGACTTAGGTATCACACAAACTGTTCAATTTTGTCCAAGGAGTAGCTAAAATCAACCATCCTTCCTTTTAGAAAGAGAGTGTGTAAGACAGCACAGGCATAAGGAACGATGCTCAAGTGACAGCAACTGCTCCCACAACAAACAGCCCTCCAGCAATTTCCCACAAATTGGGGGTAAGTGTCAATCTGCAGCTCGGCCCGAGCTGCCTTCTGCAAAGGCTGTCTCTGAACACCTGGTCAGGCCACCTTGCGGGGGCTGGGGATCTGTGTCCAAATCCCTCATTACATGCCTGCGAGCAGCTCTCCCCTCGCTGCTACGAATGCAGCAACCTGGAGCTTCCACTCAAAGGGCCTTTAATTAACGCTGCATTGGAAGCTCCAGGTGCAGGACTTACAAGGCTTGGTGCACGACACAATCATAGTAGAGTGATCTGTGCAGTCAGCTTGGATAAACAATCTATTTTCGGTTTGTTTATGTTCTGAATCAAATTAAGGTGAAGAAGAAAAAGAATATTTCAGTAGTTAGCACAAACAACAGAGCCTGTAGAAATAATAGCAAACATGGGTTTCCAGAGCCGCTCCAGCTATTCAGCACCCAACTGCAGACGCTACAGCGTTCCGCACCAGGGAGAGATGACCATGCCATAATCAAGAGGGCCTGGGACGGAAAACACACACGGGCAGTGAAGAAGTGTCACCGTGACTGGCTAGTGTGTGGTATGGCGGCCCAAAGGAGAGCGTACGGGCTCTGGAACTGCCTGGGTTTAAACTACCATTAAGTCTAGAAGCACAGTGACCTTTGCTGCAGCAAGTTGTTCAAGTCATCTGTAAAACAAGGATGACAATAATAGTACGTGGCACAGAAGTGTTAATGGCTATGACTACAACTGTTATTACTATGGTTTACTTTGCCTTCTTTCACCTTCCTATTCTTTGAAGCACTCAGGAAATCCGTATTTCAACTGAGGAGGAACTATCTAATCATGCCTTTTCTTCTACTTGCAGCTCTGAGTTTAAAATTCTGTGACTCATTTTCAAACCCCCTATGGTGACGATGTTTTAAGTCTCAGTTCAACATACAAATGATGTGAGATTTCTGAAGAAAATGTGGAATAATTTTCAAGACTGTAGCTGCCCAAACCTGGAAATTAGCAGCCTAAAAGCATGGACACGGACAGATTCCAATACATGCTATGGACATTGCTGCTGCATGAGTTCCTCAAACTACGAGTGAGGGAAATCCTGCTGAGCACCTCTGGCGTCGCCCAGCCATGTGTATGGAGCATCAAGAGCTTCTGCCAAGGTCTGCTGATGTCTCAGCTGACATGATATTCTACCGGGACTATTCTTCAACCCACTGCACTTCCACTCACACAGACACTGAAAAGGCCAGCAGAAAGAAGGCTCACTGAGAGGCTGGCCCAATCCTGCCAGCTCTGTGTGATCTGTGTAAGTGTGGACCACTTATCTAACCTCTTGAGGCCTCACTTTCACCACCTGCAAAACTGGAAAATAATTCTGTTTTCTTTAAAAGCAGTTGTGAGGATGAGGGAGAGTATAGGTAAGATTGACTTGCTCAGCACAAGACTCAGAGGAGGAACATGATAAATGGCAGTCATCAGCAGTATCATCGTCACCATTAGTGTCACTGCCATCATCCACAACAGCATCCCCACCATCCACAGCAGCATCCTCCCCAGTCATCATCCTCACCATCCAAAGTAGCATCCCCATCATCATCCCCACCACCATCATCATCCCCACCACCATCATCATCCCCACCACCATCATCATCCCCACCATGATCATCCTCACCATCATCATCCCCACCATCATCATCCCCACCATCATCATCCCCACCATCCATACGAGCATCCCGACCATCGTCAGCCCCACCATCGTCATCCCCACCACCATCATCATCTCCACCATCATCATCCCAACCATCATCATCCCCACCACCATCATCATCCCCACCACCATCATCCCACCACCATGATCATCCCCACCACCATCTTCCCCACCACCATCATCCCCACCACCAGCATCCCCACCACCATCATCCCCACCATCAGCATCCCCACCAGCATCCCCACCATCATCATCCTCACCACCATAATCCTCACCATCATCCCCACCATCATCCATACCATCATCCCCATCATCATCCCCACCATCATCATCCCCACCACCATCATCCCCACCACCACCATCATCCCTACCACCACCATCATCCCCACCACCATCATCATCCTCACCACCATCATCCCCACCATCATCCCCACCATCATCATCCTCACCATCATCATCCCCGCCATCATCATCCCCACCATCATCATCATCCCCACCACCATCTTCATCCCCACCACAATCATCCCCACCACCATCATCCCCACCACCATCATCCCCACCATCATCATCCCCACCATCATCATCCTCACCATGATCCACACCATCATCCCAACCATCATCATCCCCACCATCATCATTGTCACCATCATCCCCACCACCATCATCCTCACCCTCATCATCCCCACCACCATCATCATCCTCACCCTCATCATCCCCACCACCATCATCATCCCCACCATCATCATCCCCACCACCAGCATCCCCACCACCATCATCCCCACCACCATCATCCCTACCACCATCATCATCCCCACCATCATCATCCCCACCACCATCATCATCCCATCATCCCTACCATCATCATCCCCACCATCATCATCCTCACCATCATCCACACCACCATCATCCTCACCCTCATCATCCCCACCACCATCATCATCCCCACCATCATCATCCCCACCACCATCATCCCCACCATCATCATCCCCACCACCATCATCCCCACCAACGTCATCCCCACCACCAGCGTCCCCACCACCATCATCCTCACCACCATCATCAGCCTCACCATCATCATCATCCCCACCATCATCATCCCCACCACCATCATCATCCTCACCATCATCATCCCCACCATCATCATCCCCACCATCATCATCCCCACCATCATCAACCCCACTATCATCATCCCCACCACCATCATCCCCACCATCATCATCCCCACCATCATCATCCTCACATCATCATCCTCACCATCATCCCCACCATCATCCCCACCATCATCATCCTCACCATCATCCCCACTACCATCATCCCCACCATCATCATCCCCATCATCATCCTCACATCATCATCCCCACCACCATCATCCCCATCATCATCCTCACATCATCATCCTCACCATCATCCCCACCACCATCATCCCCACCATCATCATCCCCACCATCATCATCCCCACCACCGTCATCCCCACCATCATTATCCCCACCATCATCCCCACCATCATCCTCACCATCATCCCCACCATCATCATCCTCACCATCATCCCCACCACCATCATCCCCACCACCATCATTTCCATCGTCATCCCCACCACCATCATCCCCACCATCATCATCCCCACCATCATCCACACCATCATCCCCACAATCATCCCCACCATCGTCATCCCCACCATCGTCATCCCCACCATCATTATCCCCACCACCATCCCCACCACGATCATCCCCACCATCATCATCCCCACCAACATCATCCTCACCATCATCCACACCATCATCCCACAATGATCCCCACCATCGTCATCCCCACCGTCATCATCCCCACCACCATCATCCTCACCACCATCATCATCCTCACCAACATCATCATCCCCACCACCATAATCATCCCCACCACCATAATCATCCCCACCACCATCATCCTCACCACCATCATCATCCTCACCATCATCATCCCCACCATCATCATCCCCACCACCGTCATCCCCACCATCATTATCCCCATCAGCATCCCCACCATCCACAGCAGCACCCCCACCATCAGTGTCACCCCCACCATCAGCAGCATCCAACCTCTACTGCTGTTGTGTGCCAAGCCCTGGGGTTATATGAAGGAAGAATAACAGACATGGTCCTGTCCTCAAACATGAGTGGAGCCACGGACCTTAACAACTGTAATTAAAAGAATACTATAAGAGAGGTTCAGAAAAGCAATATTGGTTTTGGAAGCATGTGATTCTCTTCAGCTGGAGGAAATTAGAGCTGCTTCGTGGAGTCAGCTAATGCAGCTCACAGAGCCGAGCCCTGCACTGTACCCCTCACCTGTCAAACGGTGACACCCACGTGGAAGGGGCTCTTCTCACTCCCAACTTTACTGGGGCCGGGGGTACCAGATATAAAACTCAGGCCTCCTTCCTTTGACAAACATGCCTCTCCTGGAAGTCCACCCAGCCAGTCCCAATGGCACAATTAGGGTTCAGGCTGACAGGCAGGCCTGGAGGTCGGGGAGTCCCGCACGCTTGGAGACACTGAGTGAAGGAGACTCCTGTCTGTGCACAGGCTGTGCTCACGCTCATCAGATATTCTCCTGCACCAAGGATCCAAAACAAACTAGGAAGCCCGAGTGGGGACATCTTTGACCACACAACACACGCTCTCTCCCTGTCTCGCAGCTGCAGGCAGCAGTGACAAGGACATTGATCAAGACATGCGGCTGCCGGCCTGACAAAGCACACGGCCGTAGTGCTGTCTGCAGCTTCCTAACAAGCCGGCACCGGCTGCAGCAAGGTCTGGGAGCTGAGGTGGGGACGCTCCAGCTCCGGATCTGGCTCACGAATGTGGGGTTGGGATTACTTCACTGTGCCCCGCTGAGCTCGGGCCGCAGAGAGGTGACTGGCAGCTCACTGACTTTCTCTGCCTCTCTCTGTGTCTCTGTCTTTGCCTCTTTGTCTCTGTGTGTCTCTGCCTGTCTGTCTCTGTCTTAGCACAGTAGAAAGTGTCAGTGTTTACCAGTGCTCAGGCTCTACGCGGCCCACTCATGTGGAGGGGGAGTAACTGTGGTGTCCTTCTCACCGACAGCTCGGTCACCAAGACAAAATAACCCTTCTGCATTCAGGGAAGCAGGGGAGTCTCACACCAGCGTATACTGTGCTATCTCTGCAGCTAAGATACAGAGCTCTCAGTTTGAAAAACAGGACCCTACAGTTTTTTAGAGTTCACAAAATATGAGGTTGAAGAGGTTAAGTCCTAAACTGCATAGGGTCAACAACTGTAGCACGCTGACAGCATCACGAGTGCCAGTTCACTCACGGGCATCTGCTAACAATGCATTTTCTGAGTCTGGAATTACCTGAAGACGCGAAATGCTGAGAAGCCTGTGATGCTGTCACCTGCCCCGCTCCACGTGAACCCCATGCTGCTGTCACCCACCCTGCTCCACGCAAGCCCCACGCTGCTGTCACCCACCCTGCTCCATGCAAACCCCACGCTGCTGTCACCCACCCTGCTCCACGCGAACCCCGCGCTGCTGTCACCCACCCTGCTCCACGTGAACCCCACGCTGCTGTCACCCGCCTTGCTCCACGCAAACCCCGCACTGCTGTCACCCACCCTGCTCCACTGGAACCCCATGCTGCTGTCACCCCCCTGCTCCACGTGAACCCCACACTGCTGTCACCCACCCTGCTCTACCCGCTGCTCTTCCTTCTGTCACTCCAGGTTCCCGTTTGCATTTTGGCCTTTCCAGAAGCTGCACCCCAAAGCCTCCTACCTGGCAAGTGAAAAGCACAGGGCATGACTAAAGCAGGGAGTTCCAATCCATGTCCCATCTACCCTGGCCTTGGGTTAGAGGCCAACTGAGTCACAGCCACCCAGAGGATGGAGGGGCAGTCCTCGACAGCCACCGGCTGTTATTCACTGAGTGCTTCGCCAGGTTGTCTTGGGCTTTGTATGTCTTAATTTTCTCTAACCTGCTCAATGACTCCATGGTACGAACGTGATTGTCCACATTTTGCAAATGAGAAAAGAAGACCCTGCAGTGAGGAAAGGGCAGAGCTAAGACACAGACCTTCTCCCCAGCCCCGTGTGTCTGTCACATCACACACTCCACACGCCGAGTGAACAGAGGAACAGCGGGCAGGTTGGTCTGCACAGAGCACAGGTCTGAGCATGGAGGGGCTGCGACTGCGGGGATTTGCACCCGTCACTGTGAGTGTTCAGTGGATGGCAGGGACAGGATCGTCTGGGAGGAAACGGGGTGACAGTCAGGATGACTTCGGCCAGCATGCATCAGCCTGCTCTGAACCAAATGCTACTGTGTGTGCTGGGAGTGGAACCCCACGCCCAGGGCCCCACACTCCCACCAGAGCATGGCTTCCCACCAAATGTCATGAGGGCAATTGCATGAGGGACACACTTTTTAAAAAACTCAAACACATGGCAGCCACAGTCCTCCTCACTGTGTGCCTCTGCACCTGGTCCTCCAGGCGGCATGGCCAAGCAGGGGGCTGTGTCCCCATCCTCCAGGCGGCGTGGCCAAGCAGGGGGCTGTGTCCCCATCCTCCAGGCGGCGTGGCCAAGCAGGGAGCTGTGTCCCCATCCTCCAGGCGGCGTGGCCAAGCAGGGGGCTGTGTCCCCATCCTCCAGGCGGCGTGGCCAAGCAGGGGAAGATGGGCATGTTGACTACATCTGGGTGGTTACAGTTTGGGGCTGCTCAGGATAAAGCCACCGTGGGCAGTTACGTGCCAGCTGTCCCATGAATGCAGGCGTGCCTCCTCTTGGGTAGACATCGAGAGTGGAACTGCTGAGTCCAAGGACAGATGTATGTTTAGCCTTAAAGCAGCTTCCAAAGAAAGGGTATAACAGGTGCATCCCACTCCCACTAATGGGAGCATTTCTGTCCTCTATGTCCTCACCGAGAGCTGGCTGTAGAGATGTATTTATTTCAGCCAATCTAGTGACACGAAGTGGTCGTTCTTTATGGTTTGGTGAATACAGATGCTTGGCACCTTTGATGCCTTCACTGGCCATCTGCATGTCTTTTTATGAAGTGTCTGTTCAAAACCTTTTTACACTTTTGTGTGGGGTCTTTTTTCCTTTTGCAGCACTATTGAGGCATAACTGACATACAATAAACATGACAATGAACATGTCTGTCACCCTGAAAATGTCCCGGTGCCCCTGGAGACACCTCCCTCTCCTGTCCCCGTCCACGGCCTCAGGCAATCCCCATCAACATTCTGTCCCTCATGACCCAGTCTGCATTTTCGACTGCTTTCCAAACTGCATTGTAACAATAGGCCCTCTTTTGTCTTTCAGTCAACAGAAATTAGATTCACTGTGCTGTTTTGGGCATCCACAATTTGTTCAATTTTTATTACTGAGTGGCATTCCTTTTTTGGATCAAACGAAATTTCTTTGTCCATTTGCTTTCTGATAGACATTTGGTTTTTCTCAGTCGTGGGCACTTACTATGAAAGCCACTATGAAGATTCGTGTGTAAATCTGTGAGTGCACATATGCTTTCATTTATCTTCAGTAAAAGTGGGATGGAGGGATCACAGGTAGGCATATACTTCACTTTTGAAGGAGCTGTCAAGACATTTTCCACATTGTTGTTAATGTTTTACATTTCCATTGGTGGCATATGAGAGGTCCAGCTTGTTACCTCCTTGCCAACATGTGGGATGGTCAGTTTTTGTTGTTGTTGTTGTTGTCGTTGTTTTCGCCATTCTTACAGGTTTGTAGTGGTGTTTCATTGTGATTGCAATTTTCATTTCCATAATAAGGAATGACATTGAATATTTCACATTAACTTCTCACTTATTTGTTCTCTTTGAAGTGTTTATTCAAATCTTTTCCCCATTTTTATTTTTTCTTTAAATTTCAATAGCTTCTGGGGTATGAGTGGTTTGGGGTCACATGCATGAATTGAATAACGGTGGTCTCAGATTTTAATACACCCATCACTGAAGTAGTGCACATTGTACCCAACATGTGGTTTTTTCTTGTCCCTCTCCCCTTCCACCCTCCCCTTCTGAGTCTCCAAAGTCCTTTATGTCACTCTGTCTGCCTTTGCTTACCCATAGCTTAACTCTCACTTACAAGTAAGAACATAAGGTGATCGGTTTTCCTTTCCTGAGTCACTTTACTTAGAATCATGGCTTCCAGCTCCATCCAAGTGGCTGCAAGAGACATTATTTCATTGCTTTTCATGGCCGAGTAGTCCATGGTGTTGATATATACTACATTTTCTTTCTTTATCCACTTATTGGTCAATTGGTATGTAGACTGGTTCCATATCTTTGCAAGTGTGAATTGCGCTGCAATAAACATATATCTGCAGGTGACTTTTTGATATATTGATTTCTTTTCCTTTGGATAGATACTCAGTAGTGAGATTCCTGTATCAAATAATAGATCCACTTTTAGCTCTTCAAGAAATCTGCATACTGTGTTCCAGAGAGGTTGTATTAATTTTCATTCCCACCAGCAGTGGATAAGTATCCCTTTTCACCACAGTCATACCAGCATCTATTGTGACTTTTTAGTAAGAGTCATTCTTGCAGGAGTATGGTGGCATCTCACTGTGGTTTTAATTTGCATTTCCTTGATGATTAGCGATGTTGAGCATTGTTTCATATGTGTGTGGTTCATTTGTCTATCTTCTTTTAAGAAATGCCTATTCATGTCATTTGTCCACTTTTTAATGGGATTATTTGTTTTTTCTTGCTGATTTGTTTGAGTTCCTTGTAGATTCTGGAGGTTGTTCCTTCCTCAGATGCATAGTTTGCCAATATTTTCTCCCATTCTGTGGGCTGTCTGTTTACTCTGATGATTTCTTTCTCTACATGAAGCTTTTCAGTTTAATTAGGTCCAATTTATTTTTGTTTTAGTTGCATTTGCTTTTGGGGTCTTACTCATGAACTCTTTCCCTAGGCCAATGTCTGGAAGAATTTTTCCTGGTTAATCTTCTAGCAGTTTTGTGGCTTCAGGTCTTAGATTTAAGTCATCAATCCATCTTGAGTTGATTTTTGTATATGGTGAGAGAAAATGAGGTAGGAGGTAGGACTCAATTCCAAAGGCAGGGCTCCATTACTGGACCAAACTGAAGACTAGTTAAAACAGGGCCAAGGTGGAAGCAGCTTTCCATAAGTCATGCCTTCCAGCGTGCCATGTCAGTTTACCCTTGCTATGGCAACACCCAGAAGTTACTGCCCCTTTCCATGGCAATGATCTGATGACCCAAAAGTTACTACCCCTTCCATAGAAATTTCTGCATAAACAACTCTTAATCTACATGTAATTAAAAGTAGGTATAAATATGACTGCAAAGCTTTCTTGAGCTGCTACCCTCTGCCTATGGGGTAGCCTGACTCCACAGGAGCAGTCCCGGAGCTACAACACTGCCAGAGCTGTAACATCACCCTTTCAATAACATTGTTTTCTTCTATCTCCAGCTTGCCCTTGAATTCTTTCCTAGGCAAAGTCAAGAAACCGTGTGGGTTAAGCCACACTTAGGGGCTCCTTACACTGCATCATAGAGATCCAGTTTCATTCTTATACATGTGGTTATGTGGTTTTCCCAAAACCATTTATTAAACAGGTGTCCTTTCCCCAGTTTGTGCTTTTGTATGCTTTGTTGAAGATCAGTTGATTGTGCTTGGCTTGATTTCTGGGTTATCTATTCTGTTCCATTGGTCTACGTGTCTACTTTTCTACCAGTACCATGCTGTTTTGGTAACTCTAGCCTTGTAGTATACTTTGGAGTCAGGTTACATGATGCCTCCAAATCTGTTCTCTTTGTTTAGGATTGCTTTGGCTCTTTGGGCTCTTTTTTGGTGCTGTATAAAAATAATGTTGGTATTTTGATAGGAATTTCATTGGCTCTGTAGATTGCTTTGGGCAGTGTGGTCATCTTCATGACACTGATTCTTCCAATCCGTAAGCATGGGATGTGTTTCCATTTGTTTGTGTCATCTACAATATATCACAGCAGTGTCTTGTGTTCTCCTTACAGAGATCTTTCACCACCTTGGTTAAGCACATTCATAGATATTGTATTCATTTTTTGAAGCCCTTGTTAAGGGGACTACATTCTTGATTTGATTCTCAGCTTTGTCATTGTTGGTGTATAACAGTGCTACTAATCTGTATACATTGATTTTGTAACCTGAGACTTTCCTGAATTCACTTATCAAATCTAGGAGTCTTTTGAAGGAGTCTTTAGGGTTTCATGGGTATATGATCATGTCACTGGCAAACAGCAATAGTTTGACTTCTTCTTTTCCAATTTGGATGCTTTTTCTTTCTTTCTCTTAACTGATTGCTCTGGCTAGGATTTCCAGTACTGTGTTGAATAGAAGTGGTGAGAGTGGGCATCCTTGTCTTCCTTCGGTTTTCAGGAGGAACGCTTTCAACTTTTCCCCATTTCGTATGATGTTGGTTGTGGGTTTGTCATCGATGGCTTTTATTATTTTGAGGTAAGTATCTTCTATGCTAAGCTTGTTGAGGGTTTTTATCATGAAGTGATGCTGGGTTTTATTCAGTGCTTTTTCTGCAGCTATTGAGATGATCATATGGTGTTTGTTTTTAATTCCATTTATGTGATGTATCACATTTATTAACTTGCATATGTTAAACCATCCGTGCATTCCTGGGATGAAACCCACTTGATCATAGTGTATTATATTTTCGATGTGCTATTTTCAGTTAGCCAGTATTTCGTTGAGGATTTTTGCATCTATGTCCATCAGTGGTATTGCTCTGTAGATTTCTTTTGTTCATTCTGTCCTTCCCAGGTTTTGGTATCAGAGTGATACTGGCTTCATAGAATTAGTTAGGGAGAATTATCTCTTGATCTTTTGGAATAGTTTCAGTAGAATTGCTACCAATTATTTGAGTGTCTGATATAATTCAGCTGTGAATCCATCTGGTCCTGGGCTGCTGCTGCTGCTGCTGCTGCTGCTGCTGCTGCTGCTGCTGCTGCTGCTGCTGTTTTGTTGTTGCTGGCAATTTTTAAATTACTGATTCAATCTCACTGGTTGTTATTAGTCTGTTTTGGATTTCTATTCCTTCCTGATTTAATCTAGGAGGGTTGTATGTTTCTAGGAATGTATTCATGCATTCATTTCCTCTAGATTTTCTAGTTTGTCTGCACAGAGGTATTCATGTAGTCTTGAATGATCTTTTGTATTTCTGTGGTGTAGCTGAGTTTATTTGAATCTTTACTCTGTTTCTTGATTAATCTAGCTAATGTTCTATCAATTTTATCTTTTCAAATAAGGAATTTTTTGTTTCATTGATCTTTTATATTTGTTTGTTTATTTCAAATTCATTTAGCTCTGCTCTGATCTTTGTTATTTCTTTTCTTCTGCTAGCTTTGGGGTTTAGTTTGTTTGTATTTCTCTAATTCCTTGCTGTGTATTTCTCTAATTCCTTGCTGTGTGACATTAAGTTGTCAATTTGTGTTCTTTCAGACTTTCTGATGTAGGCATTTAGCACTGTAAACTTTCCTCGCAGCATTGCTTTTGCTGCATCCCAGAGGTTTTGACAACTTGTGTCACTGTTATCATTCATTTCAAAGAATTTGAAAACTTTGGTCTTGATTTCATTGTATACCCAAAAATCATGGGGGAGCATATTTTTTTGATTTCCATGTATTTCTATAGTTTAAAAAAATTCCTTTGGAGTGGATTTCTAGTTTTATTCCACTGTGGTCTGCGAATATACTTGATATAATTTTAATTTTAAAAAATATATTAAGACTAGTTTTGTAGTTTAGTATATAGTCTTTTTTTTATTACTTTTTTTTTAAAAAAACAGGATACACGTGCAGAATATGCAGGTTTGTTACGTAGGTGTACATGTGCCGTAGTGGTTTGCTGCACCTATTACCCATCCTCTAAGTTCCCTTCCCTCTCCCCTCAACACCCAACAGGCCCTGGTGTGTGTTGTGGCCCTCCCTGTGTTCATATGTTCTCATTGTTCAACTCCCACTTATGAGTGAGAACACGTAGTGTTTGGTTTTCTGTTCCTGTGTTAGTTTGTTGAGGATGATGGTGTCTAGCTTCAGCCATGTCCCTGCAAAGGACATGATCTCATTGCTTTTTATGACTGCATAGTATTCCATGGTGTATATGTGCCACATTTTCTTCATCTAGTCTATCTTGGAGAATGCTCCATGTGCTGATGAGAAGAATGAATATTCTGCAGTTCTTGGTTAGAATGTTCCTTAAAAATCTGGTCCATTTGTTCTAGAGTATAGATTAAGTCCATTGCTTCCTGTTGACTTTCTTCTCAACAATCTGTCCAGTACTGCCAGTGGAGAATTGAAGTCTCCCAGTATTAGTGTGTTGCTACCTATCTCACTTCTTAGGTCTAGTAGTAATTGTTTTACAAATCTGAGAGCTCCAGTATTTGGTGCACATGAATTTAGAGTTGTAATATTTTCTTGTTGGACTGACCCTTTTATCATTATTTCATGACCTGCTTTGTCTCTTTTCACTGTTGTTGCCTTAAAGTCTGTTTTATCTGACATAAGAATACTCCTGCTCACTTTTGGTTTCCATGTGCATGGAATATCTTTTACTGTCCCTTTGCCTTAAATTTATATGCGTCTTTATGTGTTAGGTGAGTCTGTTGAAGACAGCAGATATTTGGTTTGTGACTTTTTATTCATTCTGCCAATCTGTATCTTTTTAATGGAGTATTTAGGCCATTGACATTCAACACTAATACTGAGATGTGAGATACTGTCCCAATCATCATGGAGACAGGAAGTGTGACTTTCAGGCCACACCTATTCCAGTCCAGCAGCAAAGCCAGGCTCCCAGATTCTGTGCTTGTGGCTGCAGCACGCTTCCCACTCCCCTCAGGGTTATGGCCAAGGGATTTTGTCCCCACTCGAGATTAGCTTGCAAATTTCAGTTGGGAGCTTCTCTCAACCTGTGGCCACTGCCTGAGTTGGCTGGAGACTTCTGCAGGGTGCCCTGTGAGGCAGAATGGCTTCCTCCAATCCGTGCTGGGGACCAGGAATGTATGCAGAGCCTTCCTGCTGTTTCTCCCACTTTTTATTCTCCACTGCTCCCTAAATCAGTTCCAGCACTGGGTGGGGTTAAGATCGTTCCCCCATGGGCTGGGTTCCTCAGTGGGGGTGCATATCTCGGAGGCAGTGTCTCTAGTTTCTTTCAGTTTTCCTGTCAAGTTCTGCTGTTGCCTCTTGGAGAAAAGTTCACAGTGTGAATCTTTACACACTATTTTGTCTTTCCAGGTGGGAGAGGCATGCTAACACTGCTTCCAATCCACCGTCTTGGGGAAAAAATGCCCATTTTAATGTGCTGCTTTTTATTTTAAATTAGTTTTTAGAGATTTTTATACATTCTGAAATTCTTTTTTTAATCTTAAGAAGTGCTATTTGCAAGTATTTCCCTAAGCCTGTGGCTGTTCTTTTCATTCTTTTGCGTGTCTTTCAAAGAAGTGTCTTCTTTTGAAGAAGAAAACGTTTTAATTTTGACAAAGTTTTAGTTATCAGTTTTTTTAAGGATTGTGTTTTTGTGTCATATCTATACCAACTTGGAGGTAATTTCCACCTTAACACTATTGAGCCTTTAGACATGTCATCGTGCATATATCTCCATTAATTTGTCTTCTTTAATTTTTCTCAATATATTGCAGTTTTCATTGTACATTGCCTTACACATATTTTAGATCCAACCTTAATTATTTCATAATTTTGATGCTATATTTTAAAAAAATTCAATATTTATTGTTGCTCATATACAGAAATAAATTTTTGTGTGCTGACTTTTTACTCTACAGCATTGCTATATTAGTTTCAGTAGCTCTTCTGTAGGTTCCACCAAATTTTTGACAAAGGTTACGTACAGTCCGAATGCCTTTCGTTTCTTCTTGCTTTATTGCACTGGCTAATACCTTCAATGCTATAGGCAGGTGGATTCCGTGAGGTAAGGGGTTTGACACCAGCCTGGTCAACACAGTGAAACCCTTTCTCTACTAAAGATACAAAAATTAGGTGGGCCTGGTGGCGGGTGCCTATAATCCCAGCTACTTGGGAGGCTGAGGCAGGAGAATGGCTTAAACCCAGGAGGCAGAGGTTTCAGTGAGCTGAGATCATGCCATTGTACTCTAGCCTGGGCAACAACAGCAAAATTCCATATCAAAAGAAAAAAGATCTTCAATGCAAAGTTGAATAGAAGAGGTAAGAGCAGACATCCTTGTCTAATTCCAGATTTTAAGTAGAAAGCATTCAGCTCTGCGCCATTTGGTATAGTCTTAGATGTAGGCGTCTGTTATGGATGGAGGCTGGGTTTTGTCAAATGCTTTTCCTGGTACCTACTGGACTACCACATGGTGCTTCTTTTCCTTGTTACTATGGTGAGCTATGTTGGTTGATGTACAAATGTTCAACATACTTTGCATATCTGGGATAAATCCCCCTTGATTATGATGCAGTATATATTTTTATATATTGTTTACATATTTTATATATTGTGGAATTTAAATTAACAAAAATTGTTTAGAATTTTTGTTTCTATACTTTTGAAGAACAATAACCTGCAGTTTTAAAATCTTTTTTTGTATGATTTTTTCCTTTCGGCATCTATTGAGACTTATTTTATGGCCCAGCATTTGATCTTGTTTGGGAAATATTCCACATAACATACTTAAAAAGAATGTGTACTCAGCAGTTTTTAGGTGTATCATTCTATAAACATCACTCAGCTTAGATTGGTTAATGGTGTGGTTCAAATCTTCTCTGTCCTTACTGATATTTTAACTATTTGTTTAATCAGCTACTGAGAAGAGTGTTTCCATCACTATGATCATGATGGCCTTGTATATTTCTCACTTTAGTTTTCTCATATTTTTCCTTTACATATTTGAAGCACTGAAACTTGTTTGTAAACTTTTTCTGTAGCATTTTGATGAACTGACTATGCAGTCCTCATAAACTGTCTCCATCATGAATAACACTACTGGTCCTGAAGTGCATTCTAATAGTAACATGCCTATGCCAGCTTTCCTGCCTTTTGAGTTTCCACTGCACACATTTTCCAACCTTTGGGTCTAAGTTACCTTCTTCGCCCAGGCTGGGGTCTTGGCTCCAGTGAGACTGGAGATCCCTTTATGCTCTGCGCTCGGCAGCCGGGTTTCTGAACCATAAGGGAGCTCTCTGTGCTTCATGGGCCAAGTGTCCGTTTGTGAGTTCCTGAAGCTTCTCTTTCCTCTCGGTCCCCCTGGCTTTCTGCACCCTTAGAAAGGTTCCACAGATGCCTTTCCAGCATGCTTCCTTGTCCGCAGCCTTCCGAAGGCCCCTGTGGTGCCCTCCATTCTGGAGAGGACTGGTGCTCCTTGCCAGGATTTCTCCAGCCCCAGCCAGGTGCTCTGTGCAGCCTGTCTCTCAAATCGGTTCCACGCGTGTCAAGAGTTTCTTAAAAGTTAGGCCAAGTTCTCCCCGCTTCCTGTGACTGGCTTCCACTCTTCCATTCTGATGCACATCAAAGAGCTGTGGTCTCCTCTCCCCGAAATGAGTTCGTCACTTTCTGGAATGCAGTTCATCCACTCTACCTGCGTCCTCCGCTCTGGTGGGTTTCTCCTGGGGCTCCCTTGTGTTGTCATGGTAAGAGGGGGATGGTCCCTTGGCACATTTCTCAGGGGCTCACTCTTGTGGCCGGGGTGGGAGGGGAATGGGCTCCTGACACTCTGCACACCAAGTCTGCCATACACCTGAAGGAGGTGCGTCCGGGTCGTTCTCCAAGGCCACGGTCTCGGAGGCCCCGCCTGGGCCCACCTGCCCCCTCTGGCATGAGGCGCCTTTACTCTCAGGGTTCTCTCCATCACAGCACTTGCTCCAACTTTTTAACTGTATTTTTTGCTTGTTTGCGTTCCCCACCTATCCAGTAAAACTGTAAAATCCTGAAGGGCAGAAACTAACTTTCCTCAACCATTTCCTTAACCCACACCATTTCTTATCTGTTACATACATTTTTTAAACATTTCCAAAATAAATCAGCTAATTGCTGGTCTTGGTAAGTAATAATTTCTGATTAAACCTCCTCAGTAACACAGAGTAGACAGGGAATTTATGGTGTTCTGCATGATGAGTGCTGGATTGTGAACTGGTGCTACATAGTCAATAAAACACAAAGTGTTACAACCTTAACCATGCAGAAGTAATAAGGACACCTTGATTTAGTGATCAATAAGAGCTCAATTAGTGTGGCAGAGCTTTGAGTTACTTGATGTGATTTAAGAGGAGCATGATTTTATTCCCGGTGGCTTCTGTTAGGATGTAATCCGTGTGAAGGCCCTGAGAGACATTACATTTAGGATATTTCTCCATGTAGAGTTTCACACGTGATGACAGACACATAGAAAACAATGCTTTACCAGAAAATTCACAGGAAGTTGACTGTACCTTGAAAGATTGTCAGTATCTAAAGCTTAAACTTCCAATTACAGTATTTCATCATCTAAGAGGGGAGGGGAAGGGAAGCTGCAGCCGGACCCCCAACTCCCGATATTTACGGGGCAGCAAAATCTGCACCACAGTGCCGCAGCCTCGGGTCACACACTCACTGCCTGCGCTGTCTTCAGCACTGGGTCATTAGGGAGATGGCTAGAGCTTTCTCCTCATTTAAACACTGGACAGAAAAGAAAATGAGTTCTGGGTTTTCATGCATTTTTTTTAAATAGTGAGAAGCATCTATCTTAACAATGAAGAAAAACGCCTGAGCCAAAATGTCAGCAACTGCTCATTTTCCGAATAACCATTTGGCTGCCGTGCTGACTGTCCATGTGCTGGAATGACCATGGAACTCGTTAATTCAAACAGGGACACCTGGGGGGGCGGACACTGACTCCCTCCTGACTATGCTGAGGGACGGCAGAGACCAGTCCTGTGTGGGAGCTCAAAAGTGGCAGAGCCCAGCTTCAGATAAGGCGGGCCCTGGCCGCTGCGGGGGAATGTTTGACATGACCGGTGCCCACACCCTTCTCCCATTTCTGTTTCTTCAAATGGAGAGGAGGCCAGGTGGAGGCAGTGGTGAGAGATGCCTCCTCCCACACACCCAGTGGCCCTGGGGAGCGGCAGAGCCAGGAACGCACCCCAAGAGATCAGCCCCCAATGCCTCCATCGCGAGCTCCCAGCGGAAGGCATGTTCTGGTACAGAGGCAGCTGCCACGCTCGCCCGTGTGTGGGGAAGGCACTCCTGGGCGTGTGCTGAGAATGCTGGAATCCTGCTGCAGTAAGTCAGGACTGGAAAGCCTTCGGTAAACGTGGCTGGTTAGTGTCACGAGGCCACGGGCCCTTTGGCCTGCATAGCACTGAGCTGCTGAGTCCGCAGAGCCACTGAGCAGCGCAGAGGGTCCCAGGATCGCTGCATGCGGCCTAGGAAGGCATCCTGTCCCCAGCAGGAACTCGCTCTCCCCAGGAGCGGCTATGAGCCGTCTCACAAGGCGTCACGACGGTACCTCCCAATGGCTCAGCACAAACGCTCCGTGTCCACCAAAGACCTTCGCTCTCAGCCGGTTTCTGCAACTTGCTGCAGCTTGTTTTCCATGTGTGGACGTGGCTGGAGGCCCGGGGAGCTCTGCAGGCTCTCAATTCACCGTCCAGGCAAATCCGTGCTGCGCCTTGTTCCGCGAGCAAATTCCAATCTCACTCTGACTCTTTCGTGTCACTGCCGGGGCTGTTTAATAAAATAACTAAACCCGAAGGAGGATCATGACAATGGGCTCAAGATGGAGCAACTGAGGCTCCCACTGAATGAAACCGAACGCTGTTTGCAGCTCGTGCCCCCCCACCGCCCCGTCCGAGGCGCGTCGGTGGAGCCTGCAAGGCCACGCTCCCGCCCTGCTCTCTGCCGTGGCCCGTGGAGAGGGCCCTGGGACGTCAGTCCAGGTGAGCACGCCGCCCTCAAGTCAGGGGGCGCCGACGGTAAACTGCTTCACGCAAACATGTCACCTGGTTTCCTTTCACCCAAACTTCTTCGAGTTTCTGAAACTTACAAAGACATCCCCCCGCTTCCCTCGTGTGTTACTAAAACCACCTCCGGGCTGATCATTCACTTCCAGGGTCTGGGGACATGACATGACAGCACCATCAGAGACGCGGAAATCCACCGCAGCCGCGGAGCGGAGCGCCGGGCCCCACAGCCCTTCTGATACAGACACAGCGGCGCAGAGGACGAGGCCACGGTTTCAGAGCTGGAGGCGCCGCATCACCCACGTTCCCGAGGCGGGAGAGACGCGTTTCCACTGCGCGGACTGAGACCTGCCCCGCGGTGCCCGACGGGCGGGCGTGCGGAGAGAGCGCGTGTGCCCGAGACCCGGGTCCTCGGATTCCGCTCATCGGAGCCGGAGGCCTCCACGCAGACTCTCCACCTAATTTCCATTTCGTTTTAAAAAGATTATTTTATCAACGGTAGTCATGCTTACAGCTTCACAGCGCCTCTGGGGCCGCTACCCTCATTCGCAGCTGAGGACCCGGGTGGGGTACGGAAGCTGAGCAGCTCCCCACAGCCCCAGAGCAGCGGGTGAAGGAGCCTCTGACCCAAGGCCAGAGCTGCGTGACATCCACGTTCTGCACTCACAAAATACAGCAGGATGTTCAGCACACCACAGGTGCTTCGTTGCTCTCAGTTAATGAATAAAAACTTTAAATTTAGCATGTTTAAAATAGTGTTAAGTGGACCCGGCCCTCTAGGGTGAGGCTCACATAGAAAGGCTCCTATGGGCTCCCAGGAAAGGCTTCAGGGCGTGTTTCTCAGGTCAGCCTGATGGGAGGCAGGCCTGGCACAGGGCGGGGCTGGGACTGGCCTCTCAGCCTGAGCCCAACCCTAGAGGGAGACCTGGGGCCTGCAGAGCCCTGAGGCCTGCACTTCCATGAGGGCTGAAGACCGATCTCCACCATGAGGGGCGATTTCGACCAGCCAGGAGACACAGTCCATGATCAGGAGAAGAATAAATATGGCATAGGTGCTACTGAGCCCCCTGTGCAGCGTCTCAACTGTGACCTGAGGATCTGGTGCCCCGTGGCCCCTGTGTGGATTGTAACCAGAGTTAACCGAAGCCATTTCAGTGACTCAGTGGCAGGAACATGACAGGAACTGGCCCACCTGCTTCCCACACACATCCCAGGGCCACAGCTCCCAGTGAGACCCCGGTGGAGTCCACGGGGACGCAGAGTGTCCTCGGACTTACCCGCCTCGCACCAGCACGGTGCCATCTTAGAAAGGAAAATGCATCAAATCAGCGCCTCCACACCGGGTCCAAAGCCCCACCCCAGGAAGCCGGCGGAGGATCGCCGAAGCTCCGTCCCTCCGTTTCCAGGCACCGGGGACCTGCCAGCTCCCTAACAAGTCATCACAAAAACCACGCCTGCTTTTCCATTTAAAGGGCTCACTGACATTCCTGACTCATTTCCTTAAAATGTCGAGTGGGCGTCGCCTACGGAAGGGTCTCTGGGTGCGGGTCCTTGCAGCTTCCTCCGGCCCTGCACGAATGCTCCTGGGGTTCGCCTCCCAGCCTGCCTGGGCTCTGTGTGACCAGGGCATCCGCGTTGTGTTCTGGTGCCCAGACCTCGTGCCCACAGGCAGACAGAGTCCTCACGCTGCCCCGGCTGCCCCCCGGATGGGCTTGCTGGGGAGTGGAGAAGCGTTTTCCTTGGATGCAGTAGTTGCACTGGTGCCCCTAATTCCAGCCACATGCATGGCCCCTCAGCCTCCCTCGATCGGGGTTCAGTGTCCACTGCTGTCCCGGGTTCCTTCCCAAAGGGTAAAGAGAAGCCACTCCTCTCCTCTCCCTCCCAGGTGTGTGACTGCGGTTTAAATGCTGGGCTTCTGGAGTCACGACAGCTTGTCCCAAAAGAGATCCTAGAGAGCCTCACCCCAGGGACTAAGTGTTCATGGTGGGGGTGGCTGGACTGGGAGCCGGCGTCGCTCTAAAGGACCCCAGGCACACCGAAGGCCTGTTCACAGGCTGCCGCTGGCCCAGGACACAGGTGTGAAGCCGAGAGGAGCCAGCGGCCGAGAAGACAGGCCCAGGTACCCGCACCCTGGAGGAAAAGCCAAACCCAGCTGTGGGAGGAAGCGGAAGGGTCACCTCAGCAGGAGGTCTGTCCGGCACCGTCCGGGTCCTGGCGAGCGCGTCTGAGGCTGGGGCCTGGGATAGGGCCTCCAGGAAGGGCAGGTGACGGCGGAGGGCCTTGGCCAGGGCAGCGCCGCCCTCCCGGCTGTACCTCCTCTTGCTGCCAATGCTCTGTTTTGAGGGCCTGAAAAGCGAAAGAAACCAGACATCAATAGCATGTTTGCTGGAGCCTGGAGCTGCCCCATCCCCTGGGGTGCCTGGGTGCCGGGCTGGGTGGCTGGCCTGGCCTTGCTGCTCCGTCACCATGGGTCTGAACTTCTCCCAGACCCACGAGGATGGTTAACAGCACCTGCCTCATGGTTGTGGGGATGGACGAATGACCCCTCCTGAGAGCTGAGAAGCAAAAGCAGCACACAGGAATCAGCTGTGGTAACACCGACAGGTAACACCGACAGGTCCCTGGAGAGAGTCAGGACTCCGCATGGGCCCACGTACAGTCCTGATGGAGACCTGGGCATGGGGGAGGTCATCTGTGGCCCTCTGAGTCTGAACCCTGCCCCTCCTTTACCCTCAGGTATGGCAGAAAGCTGGTCTGGGCCGAGGGCAGTGTCTCAGCCAGGATACAATGGGCACAGCCTTCCTGCATGCCCGGTTCACCCGCAGACACTGTAGCTGGCCTCGGTGGGCACCCAGGACTCAGCCCCCTAGAGCTTTACAGCCCCCTTTTATGTACATGACTAAAAGGGCCCAGAGCATGCTCCCAAATGAGAGAGAGAATTCCCACAGGAGACGCCTCCACCAGCCAGGATTAAGAACACCTGCGTGACTGCACCCCCCCTCCCCCCAAAAAACACACACACACACTTTCCAGCAAGTCCCTGTCTCAAAAAAAAGAGTGTGTGGCCGGGCACGGTGGCTCATGCCTGTAATCTCAGCACTTTGGGAGGCCGAGGCAGGCGGATCATGAAGTCAGGATATTGAGATCATCCAGGCCAACAAGGTGAAACCCTGTCTGTACTAAAAATACGAAAACATCAGCTGGGTGTGGTAGTGCACCCTTGTGTTCCCAGCTACTTGGGAGGTCAAGGCAGGAGAACTGTTTGAACACAGGAGGTGGAGATTGCAGTGAGCTGAGATCGCACCATTGCACTCCAGTCTGGATGACAGTTCGAGACTCCATCTCAAAAAAAAAAGTGTGTGTGTGTGTGTGTGTGTGTGTGTGCCCGCACGTGCACGCACACACTCCATGCTTCTAATAAAATGCAAAGATTTTGCAGACACAGAGTTTAGACTCAGATTAAAGAGCTTTCAATTCTGATTAATTTTAGTTTTTACAATTGAGTGCCTCGTTTATGTCTATAAAAGAACGGGCATCACTATTAAAGAGATGGGCCAGTGTGGGGGCCCTTGCTGCCCAGCTCTGCTGCCCACAGACAAAGGCAGCGCCCTCCATGAGCCTGCTCCTCCCAGCAACGCTGCCAAATCCACTTTCTCCCAAGAGCCATGTTCACCGACGACCCATCACTTCAGGTCCGACTTCTGCTGCAGTGGACGGCTCAGACACCGCAGGCCACGGAGCCACGTCCGCTGCCGCACAAGACTCAGGCCTCCTTCATCACGGGCTCCGCAGGTGCAGTCAGCTGCCATCTGCTTCGCCCAGGCCAGGCAGACGCTAGGTCTGAGCTGGAGGCAGGCACTTTCCTGACCCCAGGCCCTGGCTGCCTCAGAGCCCTGGGCACAGCTCTACCTTGGCCTTCTCGACACCTAACTAGATCCTCCTTAGGGCAAGAAGACACAACTACAGCTAGTGTCTGACAGTCACGTTTCACGGACCACAGCTGCTTCCAAGAGACATCACAGCACTTAGCATATGAAATACGAGGCTTCAGTAGATACTCACACTTCTCCCTCCAGCTCTGAGGTGGGCGTTGACATGAATTCTGTAGACAGCTTTGTTATCAACCTCACAATGTACTTTTCTCATTTTTGTTTGAACAATCAACTTCTTTAAATGTGATTAAGTGAAAGGAAAACACCGTGCTCTCTTGTGTGTTTCTGTCTGGCACCTCTCCCTCTGGCCGGAAGGGTGGCTCTGCCAGCCCTGGCCACGGAGCTCTGCTGGGGATGGCACCCTCCAGTGTCTGTATTTCTGAGGAAGCCATAATTTTACCTTTGTACTTGAAGGTTACTTTCATGGAATATTGAATTCTGGGTTAATTTATTTTTTTGCTTTCAGTACTTCAAAAGTGCTTTCCACCACCTTCTGGCCCAGAGCATTCTCCAGGAGAAACACAGTGGCCTTCCTTGTGTCACCTCTCTATGAAATGCATCTTTTTCTCCTCTGACTGGTTGGCTTTTTATTACTGGCTTTGAGAAATAGATATTTCTTGGTCTTCATGTTTCTTTTTTAGGGTGCTCATTGAGCTTTCTGGGTCTGTGAGTTTATCATTTTTCTCATTGAAATAATTTTGGTCATTATTTCTTCAAATGCTTTTCTGTCCCCGTCTCTCCCACCTGGGGACTCCAGTTACACATCTATTTGTCCTCTTAGATGTGTCCCACAGCTCTCTGGTGTATGTGTCTGTGTTTTTAAATCATCCTTCCTCGTTTCCTTGTGGATAGTTCCTACTGCTGTGTCTTCAAGTTCACTAATATTTTCTACCATAGTGTCTAATCTGCTGTTCATTCCACCCATGAATTTTTCCTGTCTCCTACTTATTGTGTCTGTGTCATTTCTCTGTCTACACTGATGAATTTGATAAGTTGCATTTTCCTGCTCCTTTTCATGCCAGATAATCCATGTCTATATATTCAAATTGTGAATTTTACCTCATCGGGCGATGGACATTTGCATTCCCATAAATATTATTTACCTTTGCTCTGGCATTTAGTTAAGTTGCCTGGGACCAGTTCAGCCCTCTCCGGTCTTCTAAGACCTGTTTGGCAGGAACAGAGCAGCAATTCTCTATGAGAAATTACTCTCCACTGCTGAGACAGGACTCTGTGGGCACTCTACCTAATTATCTGGAAATTACGAGGTTTGCAAGTCTGACAGGTGTGAACAGGCACTATGCCTCACCCTGTGTGAGTGTCAGATACTGCTTGCTCTCATTGTTTTGGATGGTTCTTTTCCCTCATAGATGCAGGATCATCAGCTATCTACCAAATCCTAAGCAGCTGCTGAAGATCTCCAGGGCTCTCTGTGCACCTCTTCTCTCTTATTCTCTGACCCATGAACTTGAGCTGCCTTGGTTTCCCCAGATCTTCATTTCTGTCTCATCAACTCTGGAAAGTCCACTGAGCACCAAGTCCCTGAGGCAGCTGGGGGCAAGTGTCGTCCCCTCCCAAAGTGGCCCTTCACCACAGGGGTCTGCCTCGCCCACATTTACACCCATCTGGGGAGGTCTGGCTGGCACCCAGCCCCTGAGGAGGGGTCATGGCTCCTGAGGCCTCTGTCGTGGCTACACTGAGTCCAACCTCTCCTTGGCCAAACCTGTCTCTTCACTTCCCTGTGAGGGGTCTTCTGAAGACCCTGCACTCAGACTTTAGGACCGCAGAGTCTGCTGTCCAGACACCCAACTAAGACGTGGGCACCCCGGGACCCTGTCCACAGAGAGGATCCTGGAGGACTTGAGTCGTCCAGTGTCCCCAACACCAGTGGAAAGGCAACAACAGATTTCTCCCTGAGAAGTGCTCCAGGCCAGAAGACAGCAGAAAACATTTTTAAAGGCATGAAAGAAAAAAAATGTTAACCCAGGATTCTATATCCTATGAAAATATCCTCCAAATACAAAGGTAGACTTATGGCTTTCTTAGAAATACAGATGCTGACAGACATCATCCCCAGCAGAGCTCCACAATGAGGGGTGTCAACAGCCCAGGCACACTGGCAGGCACAGGAAGTAGGTATCACCCCATTTTACAGGTGCAGGCACCGAGGCCCAGCAGGTCACTGGGTGACACCGTGACTCCGACTCAGGGCATTCCCCTGAAACTGGACAAACAACACGACTTTCTTCCCAGCCTAGGACCCAGGTCCATCAGTGCGCCACCAGCCTCACCCACACCTACCACCCAGGGTAGGCAGGACGGCAGCTGGGTGTCAGCAGTCCACAGCGAGGACTGCTCACTGCCAGCACTGTTATCTGCCTGCCCCTGACTTCCCAGGTCTAGAGACGGCATCTCAGTGCTTTATAAATTGAAATCACTTTCACTCTCATTGTGACAGGGAATTTAGCACTGATCACATGGTGATCTCACCGTGTGTGTGTGTGTGTGTGTGTGTGTGTGCAAACACACATGTCTATACACCCAAATGAATAGATACACAGATGAATACATATACAGGTATGTCCCCAAAAACATTTTTCAAGTTAACATTGTCTTACTAGAACAGCTCCTGGTTTCTAATCCCCAGATTCCTTGAACATAGCTGCCTTTCATGACAATGTTTTCTTGGCTGACGTTTTATATAAAGTATATATAAACATGTGTGTGTGCACATACATGTGCATACATGCACACACAGAGTCCCCACTCACGGCGGCTCAACATATGTGCGTGTGTGCAGATACACGTGCATACATACACACACACAGTCCCCACTCACGGCGGCTCAACGTCATGCTTCTGGATTTACAACAGTGCAGCCAGATGCATTTAGCAGAAATTGGTACTTTGAGCACCCATACGATCCCTGTTTTTCACTTGCAGCACGGTATTCAGTAAATCACATGAGATACTCAATTTCTTATTATAAAACAGGCTTTGTGCTAGATGTTTGTGCCCAACTGTAGGCTGATGTAAGTTTTCTAAGCACGTTTAAGGTAGGCTTGGCTAAGCCATGATGCTTTGTTAGGCGTATTAAATGCATTTTCAATGTATTTACAGTATGTTTCCAACTTAGAAAGGGTTTATTAGGACAGAAACCCTCCTCATAGTCAAGGAGCACCTGTATACATCTGTCTACATATATATGTATATACACATATGTATGTGTATGCGTGCATGTGTATCTCTGCATATATAGGTATATACATGTGTATCTCCACATATATGTATATATGTACGTGTGTACACGTGTATCCTCACATATATGTACATACATGTGCATGTGTAACTCCACATAATTATGTATATACGTGTATGTATGTGTGCATGTGCATCTCCACATATATATGTAAATACATGTACATACGTGTGTGTGCATGTGTATATCCACACATATATGTATATACATGTGCATGTGTGTGCACGTGTATCCCCATATATACATATATACATGTGCATGTGTACGTGTATCTCCACATGTATATGTATACGTGTGTGTACATGTATATCTCCACATATATTTGCATGTACGTGTGCATGTGTATCCCCATATATGTATATATGTGTGCATGTGTGTTTATACATGTGCATGTGTGTGCAGATGTAGCTCCACATACATATGTATATACATGTACGTATGTGATGTGTGTGCATTTGTATCGTCACATAATTATGCATATACATGCACGTGTTTCTGCATGTGTATCGCCACATATATGTATATACATGTATGTGTGCATGTGTATCCCCACATGTATATGTATATGCTTATACATGTGCATGTATGTGCACATGTGTCTCCACATATATATGTATATGTACGTGTGTATGCATGTGTATCTCCACATATATGTATATACATGTGTGTATATGTGTATCTCCATCTATATATCTATATACATGTACGTATTTGTGTGCATGTGTATCTCCACACATATCTGTATATACAAACCTATGTGTGTGCATCTACACATATATGTATATGTGTGTGCATGTGTATCTCCACATAATGTATATACACGTATGTGTGTGTGCATGTGTATCCCACAAATATATGTATATACATGTGCACATGTATGCATGTGTATCTCCACATATATGTATATGCATGCATGTGCGTGCACATGCACACCCACATATATGTATATGCATGTGCGTATGTGTGTGCATGTGTATCTCCACATGTGTATATACACGTGTGTGCATGTATGCATGTGTGCATGCATGTGTGTATCCACATATATGTATATACATGTGCGTGTGTGCATGTGTATCTCCACATATATATGTATATACATGTGCATGTGTACATGTGCATGTGTCTCCCCACATATATATGTATATACATGTGCATATGTGTGTGCATGTGTATCTCCTTTCACAGACTTTGACGCTACATTCCGAACAAAACCATATTCAGAAAAGGCCTTGGTATGTCTCCAAACACAGCACTGCAGCTTCACCCAACACCATAAGGGAGCTGCAGCTCAGGCTTTGCAGGTGCTGAGTGAGGCAGTATTACTTCAAATAGAACACACACCTTGCTAAGAACAATTTCCACTTCTGGGTATCAGGAAGAAGTGCCTTCTATCCAAACACGACCATATGGTACTTGTATATGGTCTTTACGATGATTTAGAAACACTTCAGGAAATACCCTGGGGCTTGGGTGGATGTGGAACTCATCACAAACTCCCCACATGCAAAATGGAATCAGTTTCCAGGTTCTGTTTCCATGTAGGATGTTGATTTTCAAGAACAGAGCACTAACGTTAGGTATGTGATCCTGCATGGGGCTTATTAAAAGATCCCCTTATTTCTGCTTGACGATCTCAACTGATAAACCCACCATGTTTTTATTTCTAGTGCCTTTTTGTATCACTTCATTCTGACACTGCCGATAAAGACATACCTGAGACTGGGTAATTTATAAAGGAGAGGTTTAATTGGCTCACAGTTCAGCACGGCTGGGGCGGCCTCAGGAAACTTACAATCATGGCAGAAGGGGAAGCAAACACACCTCTCTTCACAAGCGGCAGGAGAGAGAAGTGCAAGGAGCAAAGCGGAAAGAGCCCTTATAAAACCGTCAGACCTCATGAGAACTCGCTGTCATGAGAACGGCTCAGAAGAAACCATCCCCATGATTCAGGGACCCATTGGGTCCCTCCCACACCACATGTGGATCATGAGAACTACAATTCGAGATGAAAATTGGGTGGGGACACAGCCAAACCAACCGCTTTTCAAGTTACGCTGGTACAGACATAATAGGATATAAATTATCAAGGCCTTCACGGGTCTGTGCACCTCGGAGCATGGCTGTGGTTTCCTTGGCCATGTTGTAATGGGTGAAGTTCATGTTCTATATTGTCAGAGTATAATTTAACTGCAGTCCATTTACTTTTCTGGTATTTTGTCTACTTCTCTCACTAATTGCTAATCAATGCAGATGGAGCCACCTTATAAATGGGCCTTTAAATTGTCATATTCATCTTTGCTTCGCCTCTGTCCATGCCTGGGGACTTGTTTGTGACACTGCAATATGTCGCAGCGATGAGAGTGTTCATCATTATGCTGTGTGGTGTTGTAGCAATTAACTTGCACATTGACCTTTGCTCTGTCATCCAGCTTGAAGTAGGTCAAAACCTCATACGCATGCATTTTCTACTTCAAAAAGAGGAACAATGTTTTATACTTCACAGCTATTCCCTTCTCCACCTGCACGCACTGGTCTTAGGCTCACGATAGTATGAGATATTCTAGGTTGTCACCCAGTTTGTTAAAGGAAAAAATTCCAAATTACAGGCCCATCTTATGTTTTACATCCAACCTTCACGGCCACCCGAAGTGCTCTGAAGTCGTGGGTGCTCACATACGCAGCTGCTGTTCCTTGTCCCTGTTCCTGCCTCAGGAGCCGTTAGCCTGTGCCAGGTCCTCCTCAGCCCTTAGCATGGTCTTGGGTCCTCCTCAGCCCTTAGCATGTTCCCAGTCCTTAGGTTCTCCTTAGCCATTAGCATATGTCACGTCAGCATGTTCTCCGGTTCTCAGGTCCTCTTAGCCCTTAGCATGTTCTCAGTCCTTAGGTTCTCCTTAGCCATTAGCCTATGTAACGTCAGCATGTTCGGTTCTCAGGTCCTCCTCAGCCCTTAGCATGTGTTTCACAGGTTCTCTTAGCCCTTAGCATGTTCTCGGGTTCTTGGTGACCCCTATGGTGCCAGCTGTGTTCCCCACCCTGGGCATTCATACTTACTGCTTTGCTGATTTGCCACACTGAGGGTCTCGCTGGCTTTGTCTCACGGGGCTTACTCTGCTTAAGGCACCTCCTGTGTGGGAAGAGAAGACCCAGCAGGAGAAACGAGCTTGTGGTTCCCAAAAACAGGGCTGGGAATTCTGAAGTCTTCGTTCTAATGTCGCTTTTATTTCATGAATAGATCATTGGTTTTTGGCAAGTTATTCAGTCTCCTGAGATGAGCTGCCTCACGTGAGGAACGCCAGCTACCGTGTCGCTGGCCCGTGGTGGATTCCGGTTCAGCTGCGAAGTTCAGAATGCTCTGAGCACACATGGAGCAGAGAAGCCAAGTAACATTCTTGGTGAGTGTAGGCACCTACGCAAAGATTCAAAAGCATGGGCAGATCACACATTCTGTCCTCCTTCACCATCGTTCATTCAGCAAGTGTTGGCCCAGGGTCCATCTGGTGAAGGGCCCCGGCAGGCACTTGGGGGCCTGGTTAGAAGCAGCTCCAGGGATGGGGAGGGAGGACGCTGAAGGCCTACAGGGCTCCTTATCACGCAGCAGGAATCCAGACATGAGGATCCCTTTAACAAGGAATCCCTTTAAAATCACTTGAAAACCTAGAGGTGATGGCCACAAATTAAA
This sequence comes from Saimiri boliviensis, assembly GCF_048565385.1. Classification (NCBI taxonomy): domain Eukaryota; kingdom Metazoa; phylum Chordata; class Mammalia; order Primates; family Cebidae; genus Saimiri; species Saimiri boliviensis. The sequence goes on along the minus strand of NC_133458.1, from coordinate 1,227,349 downwards.
TCTGAAGTAAGAAACAAAATTATAAATACTGAAGAAGATGAAGGTAAACAGGCCACAATCCACATATGAGAAGAGTGAGCCCCACGGAGGAAGCAGTCCCCTTGCTGCAATAACCCGCCCTCTGCCCTGAGCCAAGGGGCTTTGGAAGTGCCACTTGATCTTATAAAAGCTGAGTTTCAAACAGACACAGTCCCAAAGGTCAGCTTCCGAAGATAGCCACGGATTAATCAGGGAACAAAAGCAAGAGGAAGCAGGAAAGGCCTTACTCATCTAGAAGAATGGAATCCCAGACAACAAGCATGAGGAGAGACGCAGGCACCATGTCAACAGCAGCCTGTGGGTGACGGACGTGGAGGACAGGCGGACACAGCCCTTGCACGCCAAGCAGAGCCTCAGGGCCTGAGAAGGAAAGCATGGCCGCCCCCACAGGAAGGTTCACCGAAGCACCGTTTTTATCTGAGCAATTTCAGTGAGGCACAATATAAATAAGGACATGTTGATTTAAAGCAATGCAATTGACATTTACATTGTTACCTAATTACACATCACATATGTATATATAATTATAAAGTATTTATAAACATCTGCATCTTGCAAATAGCATATTCAAATATCTTTTTGAAGCATCCATTGGAAATTAAGTATGCTATCAATTAGGCCACAGACAACCTCAAAATTACCAAGGAGTAAAAGTTGAACAGTCACATTCTGACTAAAATGCAGTAGAATTAGTAAAAAACACACATAAATGAGAAAGTTTATGTGTGGTTTTTAAAGTGGAAAAGCATACCAAACACTTATTGTGATTTTTATAAAGTAAAAAGCATACCAAACACTTATTGTTTCAAAAGTATATAAAATGACAATTACAGATAATTTAGAACAAAAGCCAAATTCATCAAAGTTATAGAATGATGTTAAAATTATGCTCAAAGGCAAATTAGTAGATATATGTAGTTTCATTATTTTAAAAAAATGAATAAATAACATAAATAAAAAGTTTTACTCCAGAAGTTTTATTTAAAAATAAGAATAGCAAAAAAAAAAAAAAAGAAACTCTATGAGATAATTTTTTTTTTTTTGAGACGGAGTTTCGCTCTTGTTACCCAGGCTGGAGTGCAATGGCGCGATCTCAGCTCACCGCAACCTCCGCCTCCTGGGTTCAGGCAATTCTCCTGCCTCAGCCTCCTGAGTAGCTGGGATTACAGGCACACGCCACCATGCCCAGCTAATTTTTGTATTTTTAGTAGAGACAGGGTTTCACCATGTTGACCAGGATGGTCTCGATCTCTTGACTCATGCCTTACAAACCATCAAATCTCATCAGATGGGTTTTATTTGACCCTATATAACATGACTTACTTTCCGATCTGACTCTGGCAGAACATTATAAGACAAGGAAAAAAGTCAAAATATTTAACCCTAAAATATATTCCCTGAGATACCTTGAAATTGCCCTGCAAAGTCTCTTGCAGGAAAAGTCCACATTCTAAAGGAATTCCCTTCCCCCTTTGTTTTCCTTCCTTCCCAGATCTAGGAGATAATCAACCAAGAGCAGGCAGGCGCCCTTTTAGGCCCAGTAAGAAGCATCTTGGCTGGGCATGGTGGCTCACGCCTGTAATCCCAGCACTGTGGGAGGCCGGGGAGAGAGGATCACCAGGTGAGGAGATCGAGACCATCCTGGCCAACATGGTGAAACTCCATCTCGACTAAAATACAAACAGTTAGCCGGGCGTGGTGGCATGGGCCTGTAGTCCCAGCTACTTGGGAGGCTGAGGCAGGGGACTTGCTTGAACCCTGGAGGCGGAGGTTGCAGTGAGCCAAGGTCATGGCATTGCACTCCAGCCTGGCAACAGAGCAAGACACCGTCTCAAAAAAAAAAAAAAAAAAAAGAAGCATCTTACATCTGCCCTGTCTGAAGTCTGCTATCTGAAAGCTTCCTCTGCACAATAAAACTTGGTCTGCACAATCCTTTATCTTAACCTAAACATTTTCTTTCTATTGATCCCAGGTCTTCAAATAAACTCAACCAGTTGTCAATGAGAAAATGTTTGAATTCACCTGCAGCCCGGAAGCCCCTGCTTTGAGTCGTCCCATTTTTCTGAACCAAACCAACGTATTTCGGAAATGCATTTGATTGATGTATCACACCTCCCTAAAATATATAAAACCAAGCTGTGCCCGACCACCTTGGGTCCATATTCTCAGGCTCTCCTGAGGGCTGTCACTCATATTTGGCTCAGAATAAATCTCTAGAACTGTTTTACAGAGTTTGACTCTTCTTCAACAAGAGGCCAGCCTCTGCTACACAGCATTCACAAATGTGGAGATCTCTATTAAAGGGCAGCTTTTCAATACCCCCAAATCACACAGAAGTGTAGGCATCTTTTACCAATAATCTTGGAAGACAATGAAAATGCTCTGTAAATGAAGAGCATGCCTAAGGAATATACTAGAAAGTAGATCATTTCAATGGCAAAGGAACTTTTCCAGAAATTTTGGGAAAAAAGGAAAAATGATCCCATTTCCGTGAGGATGAGAACGTTGTGGGCCACTCCTGGGGAAGGTGATGTCCCACAGTTTCCCATCCTCTCGGGGACAGGCCTCGTAGGACCCTCCCTCCGTGGACGTCAGAGTGGGGCATGAGGAAGGCACGAGGCACAGGAAGCCCTGGGTCAGCAGGAGGGACGGTGTGAGAGGGGGTGACTGCCCCCAGGCATTCATGCTTGGGCCTGGGGAGGAGCCGGGGGACGTGCCCAGACTCCTCTGCCCTCCATGCCGGGTGCAGCTTGTTCCAAACCCACCAAAGCCAGAGGACGTGACAAAGCCTACAGCATGCCGCCCAACTCAGGGCACTGGGGGCTGCGGGAGGAAAGGCGTCTGGAGAATAGCCAACCAGCGCCTCCCAAAACAGGCCTCTGTTTGGGCATAGGGACAATTAGTCTTGTCTAGGTTCAACGTTTGCAAAGAAAGAATTTAGAAATCCAACCCAAAGAATGGTGAGAGCTCTGTTTTCATTTGCAGCCATAGCTTGTGCCATCTATCACAGAATGATAAAAATACTTTTACAAAATATAATACATGAAAAGTTACTCGCCTCAAATATAAAGAATCTATAATAAAAGGAACAAGGAGAAAAACACAAAAACTTGTTTTTATACAAAGACCACATACAGGAAATCCACAAAGAAAATTTCAATCTCTGCTGGGTGCGGTGGTTCATGCCTGTAATCCCAGCACTTTGGGAGGCCGAGATGGGAGAATCACGAGGTCAGGAGTTCGAGACCAGCCCGGCCAACATGGTGAAACCCCATCTCTACAGAAAATAGAAAAATTAGCGAAGCATAGTGGCACATGCCTGTAATCCCAGCTACTCAGGAGGCTGAGGCAGGAGAACCACTTGAACCTGGGAGGTGGAGGCTGTACTCAGCTGAGATTGTGCCACCGCACTCCAGCCTGGGGGACAAAGCTAGAATCCATCTCAAAAAAAAAAAAAATCCAGAAAATTGCAATCTCAAAGCATATGGATTTTAAACTTTTAATCTCACTTGTAATTCATAAAACAAAGATAACGTGCCATTTTTCATAATAAAACTGGCACTGTCTTAACTAATAAAAACTGGCATTTTTTAAAATGACCACATTTAACGTTGTTTAGAGGTGCAAAGCGGGTGCCTCTCCAGGGTCGTTGCTGACTTTGATTCCTCTGAGGCGGGTCCTCCCTGGATTCTTCTCTCAGTGACGCCATTCCCCTCCATGATCGGCAGCTTCTGCTTGTCCCCATCTGAACCCCCAGAACGAAGAGAAGCCACCCCTTGCTTGGCTTCCCAGTTCTTCCAGCCTCTGCTCTTTGCCTCTTCAGGTCATCCAACCCATCCCTATACTTGATGGGGTTCAAGGTCATTGGGGCAGTGCACCCCAGTTCTCCCAGTGGAATTTACACAGGAGTACAACGAGTTTGGACACATCCAAAATGAAAACGGAAATTCAACACAGCACATCTTGGTGAGTTTTTGTTTGGTTTCCCACTGAAAAGTCTTACAGACTGTAACAACACATTCTCTCTGACACAGGAGGCATTAAACGTAGATGCACCAGGCACAAGACACACAGAGACGCAGCCCCTGCCCTCAGCGTATGCCATGCGCCGGGGGGCGGCTGCCAGCTCTCACATGTTCTCACGCTTTGCATCCTGCAGGAACACGGAAAAGACCTTCAGGCTGACTTAACTGCTTTCCCCATCAGACGGACGTGGGCATGAAAGAGATATCTCAGTTCTGTGCCACTGGAATCTTTCTAACTAAACACTATGGCTCTAAAATTGTCTATCAGGGGAAAATGGACTTTTCAAACTAAACCTTTAGGAAAGGTGATTTTCATGTTTTTTTTTAAACATGAAAAATAGCACAATGGCTCAGGACAATGCCAGCTTTCTTACTGAGGTTTGTCTTTAGACTAATGCTTTTAACCTCCTATGTCTCAATTTCCTCACTTTCAAGAATGGGCATGACATTAGTAATTACCACATAGTTTGAGTACAAAAATAAGATAATATGGGCTCAGTATACATTGCTATGCTCTGGGAAAGGACAATAAAGACTTTCATGATTTAATTTTGCTTTTTGTCTAAAGCAAAAATAATTTCTTATTGAGAAATGAGAATTCTCAGCTTCTCTGCTTTCGACCAAGGCCTTGAAGATGCAGGAGTTTTCTAAGTGTCTCATGGAAAAATGAAGAACCCCGGGCATGTCTCAGTGAAAATGGCACCTCCCTGGAGGGTCACCCCAATATCTCTTTCTCTCATGGGAACCAACATTTTCCTTACAGACATCCTAACTTTCTGAAATGTCTGTACCAGAAAGATGGTGGGTGCTTTGCTACATTAAAACAAACAAACAAACAGTAAGTACAATGGCTGCGGGCTGTGTCCCAGAGCAAGGAAGAGCAAGCCACACCCACACTTACCCGGCTGGGCTGGACACTTCAGGGTGCCGCAGGTAGGTTTTGGGGAGGCTGGCAAGCTCCTGGGCCATCACGTACTGAGTATAGTCATCCTGCCACGTGAAACCTGGGGAGAAAAGTTGCAAAAATTGTGTTACCACTTTGGAAGTTTGGCCAAAGCTCTTGCTTCAGTCTCATAAGTGGTTGCATTTCAGCATCAAGTTGATGGTCCCATCAGCAAAGTAAGGCTCCCTCTCACTGCAGTTTATCAAGAAGATCTTCTCCTTATAAGAAATTCCAGCTTTCTGAAACTTCTAGGCCAAACAGAAAACTGATGCTCTGCTACATTTTTAAAAAACAGCTTGGGTGAGAGTGGAGAAAGATGGCCAAATAGAAGCCTCCCAATCTTCCTCCTTGTAGGAACACCAAATTGTCCACACAGAAGAGCACCTTCATGAGAACCACATTTCAGGTGAGTGGTCACAGCACCTGCTTTTAAGTCCATATCAATGAAGGAGGCACTGGAGAGGGTAGGAAGAGAGTTATGAATTGCGATGTCACCACTCACCCATCCCCCTGCGGTGGTGGTGTGCCAGAGAGAGCAGAGAGAGAGAACGTGTGTGCCGGGGGAGAGCACAGTGACTGCGGGACTTTGTACTGGAGCTCAGTGCTGCCCTGTCACAGTCACAACTACGCCAGGCAGAACTCAGCCAGTGCCCATGGAGGGAACATTTAGACCGGCCCTGCACAGAGAAGCACCCATCCCAGTGTTCAGAATCTGAGTTCTGACAGGCCCCCACCATGGGCTAAAGTGTCCTGGGGTCCTAAATAAACTTGAAGGCTGCCTCAGATGCAAGGGCTACAGTTTCTGGGCAAGTTGTGGTGCTGTGCGTGGCCTGGAGCCACTGGACTTGGGGTGTACACAACCTAGTGAGGTACCAGCTGGAGCAGCTACGGGGGCTGTGTCACCCCTCCCTCAACCCTAGGCAGCACAGCTCACAGCTCCAAAAGAGACTCCTTCCTTCCGCTGAGGAGAGGAGAGGGAGGCGTAAAGAGGACTTTCTCTTATGACTTGGTTAACTGCTCAGCCAAAGTAGGACAGAGCTCTGGGCAGAGTCATGAGGCCCCATTCCAAGCCCTACCTCCCAGAGGACATTTCTAGACACACCCTGGGCCAAATGAAAATCCACCGCCTTGAGGGGAAGGTCCCAGTACTGGAAGGATTCATCATCTGCTGACTGCAGAGCCCTTGGGCCATGAATAATCAGCAGTGGGATGCAGGCAGTACACTTGGTCCTTGGGTGAGACTCAGAGGTGTCCAGGCTTCAGGTCTGACCCAGTACAGTCCCAGGGTGGGTGGCCACAGAGCTGCTTGTGCTCCCCACTCTCAGCCCTTCGAAGCTCAGGACAGAGAGAGAAAGACTCCGTTTGTTTGGGAGAAAGTAAGAGAAAAAAAGCAAAAATCTGCCTGTCCACAAAATCCTTCTGGATCATATCCAAGACTACCAAGGTGGTACTTCTGTGAGTCTGCAAGAGCCATGAAATTGCCGGGCTTTGAGTAACATCTGATGCAGATATGGCTGCAGGGATTAAAAACCGATCACAACACCAACGTCCCTTTAGATACCTCGAACACCTTCCCAAGAAGGATGAGAACACAGATTTTAGAGAATACAGTAAATATCTGACTCAGACACCAACAAATGTCCAAAAGCATCAAGATCATCGAGGCAAACATGACCTCAGCAAATGAACTAAATAAGGCCCCAGGGACCAGTCCTGGAGGGTTAGGGATAGGTGACCTTTCAGACAAAGAATTCAAAATCGCTGTTTTGGAAAAATTCAGTGAAATGCAAGATAGCACAGAGAAGACAAACAGAATCCTATCAGATAAACTTAACAATGAAATTGGAATAACTGAAAACAATCATGCAAAACCTCTGGAGTTGAAAAATGTAACTGACCACCACAGAATGCCTCAACTCTCTGACAGCAGAGTTGACCAAGCAAGACAAATAATTACGACCTTGAAGACTGCCTATTTGAAAACATGCAGTCAGAGGAGACAAAAGATTTTAAAAAAGATTTTTAAAATGAAGCTCACCTACGAGATCTAGAAAATAGCTTTTAAAGGACAAATCTAAGATTTATCATCCTTTAAGAGGAGGCAGAGAGAAAAAGAAAGGGGTAGAAAGTTTACATGAAAGGATAATGATAATAACTTCTTGAACCTAAAGAAAGATGTCAATGTTCAAGTATAAATAAGTAGGCTTGGCAACACTAAACAGATTCAACCCAAACCACCTAAGACATTTAATAATCAAACTCCCAAAGGTCAAGAATAAAGAAAGGATCCTAAAAGCTGCAAAAGAAAAGAAACAAACAACATACAATGGAGCTCCAGTACATTTGGGAGCAGAATTTTCAGTGGAAACTTTACAGGCCAGGAAAAGTGGCATGGTTATTTAAAGTGTTAAAGGAAAGAAACCCTTTTATTCTGAAATTGTATATCCAACAAAAATACATTTCAAATATGAAGGAAAAATACTTTCCCAAACAAACAAAAGCTGAGGATTCCGTCAACACCGACCTGTCCTATAAGAAATGCTAAAGGGATTTCTTCAGTCTGAAATAAAAGAATGATAATGAGCAGTAAGAAATCCTCTGAAGGTATAAAACTCATTGGTAGTAGTAAGTACACATACACACACAAAAAAAACACAGAATATCATAACACTGTAATTGTGGTGCATAAACTACTCATATCTGGAGTTAAAAGACTAAAAGGTAAACTGATCAAAAATGATAACTACAACAACCTTTCAAGACACAGACAGTAGTACAGTAAGATATAAATAGAAACAACAAAAAGTTAAAAAGTAGGGTGATGAAGCTAAAGTGTAGAGTTTTTATTAGTTTTCTCTGTGCTGGTTTGTTTATGCAATCAATGTTAAGTTGTCATCCATTTAAAATAATGGATTATAAGATGTTATTTGCAAGCCTTATTGTAACTTCAAATAAAAAAATATAGAACAGATACACAAAAAATAAAAAGCAAAAAATTAAAACCACCACCAAAGAAAATCACCTTCACTTAAAAATACAGTAAAGAAAGAAATAAGAAAGAAAAGACCACAAAACCATCAGAAAACAAGTAACAAAATGGCAAGGGTAAGTTCTCACCTATCGATAATCACATTGAGTGCAAATGGACTAAACTCTCCAATCAAAAGACACAGAGTGGGCAAATGGATTTTTTTTTTTAAAAGACTCAATCATCTGTTGCTTACAAGAAATACACTTCACCCATAAAGACAAACATAGACTAAAAATAAAGGGATAGAAAAAGATAGTCCAGGCAAATAGAAACCAAAAAAGAGCCACAGTAGCTGTACTTATATAAGACAAAATAGACTTCAAGATGAAACTACCAAAAGAGATGAAGAAGGTCATAATGAAAAAGGAATGAATTAAGCAAGAGGACATAACAATTGTAAATATATATGTACCCAACCCGACACTGGAGCATTCAGATATAGAAAACTAATTTTATTAGAGTTAAAGAGGCAGACAGACACCAATACAATAACAGCTGAAGACGTCCACATGCCACTTTCGGCACTGAACAGATGATCTAGAGAGAAATTCAACAAAGAAACATCAACTAAGCTGCACTAGTGACCAAGTGGACCTACCTGACATTTACAGAACGTTTCGTTCAGTGGCTATGGAATCTGCATTCTTCTCCTCAACACAAGAATATAATTCTCAAGAAAAGACCATACATTATGGCAACAAAACACATCTTTAAAAATTCAAAAACAAATTGAAATTATATCAAGTAATTTCTGTGACCACAATACAATAAAACTAGAAATCAAAATAACTGGGAAAATTTTGGAAACTATACAAACACATGGAAATTAAACAATATTATCCTGAATGACCAGTGGGTCAACAAAGAAATTAAGAAGAAAATTTAGAGTCTTGAAACAAATAATTATGCAAACACAACGTACCAAAACCTGTGGGATGCAGCAAAAGCAGTACTAAGAGGAAAGTTTATAGCTATAAACACCTACATCAAAAAAAGAGAAAACCCTCAAACAATCTAATGATGCATCTTAAAGAACTAGAAAAGCAAGAGCAAACCAAACCCAAAATTAGTAGAAGAAAAGAAATAAAAAAGATCAGAGCAGAAATAATTGCAGTTGGAATGAAGAAAACAATACAAAAGATCAATGGAACAAAAAGCTGGTTTTTGAAAAGATAAACTAAATTGACAAACCTTTATCAAGACTAAGGAAAAAAAAAAAAAGAAAAGACCCAAATAAATAAAATCAGAGATAAAAAAGGAGACATTACAACTAATACTGCAGAAATTCGAAGGATCATTAGAGGCTACTGTGAGGAACTGCATGCCAGTAAATTAGAAATCTCAGAAGAAATGGATAAATTCCTAGACACAAAGAACCTACCAAGACTGAACCATGAAGAAATGCAAAACCGGAACAGATCAGTAACAAGTACTGAGCTTGAAGCTGTAGTATGGTCTCCAAGCAAAGAAAAGCCTGGGACTTGATCACTTCACTGCTGAATTTTACCAAATATTTAAAGAAGAACCTTACTCAAACTATTAAAAAAAAATAGAGAAGGATATACTTCCAAATTCATTCCATGAAGCCAGTATTACCCTTATAACTAAACCAAAGACATATTAAAAAAAAAAAAAAACCTACAGGCCAATAACCCTGATGAACATTAATGCAAAAATCATCAACAATCAATAAATGGTGCTGGGAAAACTGGATAAGCACATGTAGAAGAATGAAACTAGACTCCTATCTCTTGTCATATAAAAGTCACATAAAAATGGATTAAAGACATAAATCTAAGACCTCAAGTTATGAAATGACTACAAGAAAACACTGGGAAAATACCCCAGGACATTGGATTGTGCCAAGATTTCTTTAGTAACACCCCACAAGCAGAGGCAGCCCAAACAAAACTGGAGAGATGGGATCACATCAAGTTAAAAAGCCTCCACAGCAAAGGAAACAAGTAACAAAGGGAAGAGACAACCCACAGAATAGGAGAAAATATTTGCAAAGTATTCATCTGATAAGGGATTAATAATCAGAATATATAAAAAGCTCAAACAACTCTGCAGAAAAAACAAATTTGATCATCTGATTTAAAATAGGCAAATAGACATAGCACTGAATAGACATTTCTTAAAAAAAGACACTCAAATGGCAAACAGGTATATGAAAAGGTGCTGATCATCAGAGAAATGCAAATCAAAACTGCAATGAGCTATCATCTCTCCCTGGTTAGAATGGCTTTTATCCACAGACAGGCAGTAACAAATGCTGGTGAGGATATAGAGAACAGGGAACCTTCACACACTGTTGGTGGAATTGTAAATTCGTTCAACTATTAGGGAGAGCCGTTTGGAGGTTCCCTAAAAAGCTGAAAATAGAGCTATAATACAGCAATCCCACTGCTAGGTTTACACCCAAAAGAAAGGTAATCAGTATATCAGATAGATATCTGCACTCCCATGTTTACTGCAGGACTGTTAACAATAGCGAACATTTGGAAACAACCTAAATGTCCATCAACAGATGAACAGATTTTTAAGAATGTGGTACCTGTGCACAGTGGAGTACTATTCAGCCATGAAGAGTGAGATGCTGTCATACGCAACAACATGGATGGAACTGAAGTCATTATGTTAAGTAAAATAAGCCAGACAGAAAGACAAACTTGGTATGTTCGCGCCTATTTGTGGGAGCTAAAAATTAAAACAACCGATCCTATAGAGATAGAGAGTAGAACAGTGGTTACCAGAAGAAAGTAACCATTGTTACTGAGAAGGAAACGGGTGGGGAGGGCAAGTGGACATGGTTAATGAGTACAAAATTATAGTTAAGTAGAATGAATAAGATCTAGTGCTTGAGAGCACAATAGGGTAACTACAGTCAGCAATAATTCATTGTACATTTAAAAATAACTAAAAGATTATAACTGGATTATTTGTAACACAATGAAAGGATAAATACTTCAGGTGATGAATATCCCATTTACCCTGATGTAGTTATTCATTGTTTGCCTGTATCAAAATGCCCTGTGTTCCCCATAAATATATACACCTGTGTACCCACAAAAATTAAAAACATACATTTAATGGGTGCTGACTATGGCTGGACAGCAAGGAGCCTTATACCAAATACCAGTTTAGTTAGAAGACAGATTTTTGTCCGCTATGAAAGGTGAAAACATTTCTACATAAAAATACTGTGGTCACAGCAAAGATATTCCTCCCCCACAATGAGCACATAGTACTAACCACTCACCCGCTCCTCTACCTGCCCACCACCATATCTTGGGTATTTTGTTCTTTCCAACAAAATCTTAAAAGACAGCAACTGGAATAGAATAAGGGGTATTGTTACCATGAAGGCAATTATCATGGGGCTTAATGTACTGTATCAGGGAGCCAATTACATTATATTTATACTCAAATGTTATGACAAAGAGCTTTATAACAAGGGTGAAGTAGTTATGAAGGCAAAATCCATGTGATTATGCATTAATTACATGCACTGTGGATCACATGATAATTATGCTCAGAATTACCAAATAACTCTCAAGAATAATTATTATGCAATTTGTACATTTTAGATCTTATGGTAACACTTTAGCACTTAGAACTACCCCATGCAATTATCCATAATTATCTAATCACTAAATATCATGTAATTACAGAGATATATTTTTATGCCCTGCACAAAAACACATTACCAAAATCTTCAAATCAGAATGGCTGTGTGTGTGTGTGTGTGTGTGTGTGTGTGTGTGTGTGTTTGTGTGTGTGTGTGGCATAGGAAGTCCAGAACATGATAAGAACCACATATTCTGGATGGATTTAAAAGAAGAGCTCAATAGATACAAGCTATCTTCACAAACACACAAATATTTTTTCACATGCAAATCTAGATTTTTAAAAATGTTATAGATGGCAAGATTAAAGCAATTGTCATATTTCTAAATCTCAAAAGCCTAAATGGCATTACTCGAAGTGAAAAATGATAGGAAAATTTACCATTAGGATGGCCTCCAATGTGTCTAATATATCAATATATCACTTAGATAATAGGTTGCTGTAATATATCACTTAGATAATAGGTCGCTGCAGAGAACAGGCCCCACACTCACTGTTACCCAATTTAGGATTAGATGTACTTAATAATAAACAAGTCTATCCCATTTTCCAAAGCAACTTAGAAACACCCACTACGAAATGTTCTTTTGTTTATATAGTTATTTCTGATTCATTTTCAGGAGTATCCTCAATTGAAAGCACATTTTCAATGTTAGTATGGTATCTATTATCATGGATTTAGAAAATAAGCATATTTTAACCATGCCATTCCTAAAAAGGATTGTCTTAATATTTATCAGGAAACAGAAAATCAATAACACAAAAAGAACCTTTCATGAAAAAATCATTTTTAAATTTAACTTAAATTTAACAATTTTTATCTTAAAAGCATGTAAGTCTGAGTTATGTTAACTTTGGGATCTAAGATAAGGGCTCAGTCCTTCCAGAACAACAGATGGCCAACTACTCAGAATCGTCTGTACTTGGCAGTCTGAGAGAACCCTGTATACCTTAGCCCAGCCATCTCAGCCTTCCTGGAAGTGAGAAAAAACTGTGCTCTCAGATATAGAAAACAAATGAAAGAATGCATAGATATGGGAGTTTAGGCACCTCCTAAGAACGTCTGTTCATGGCATATCTTGAAGAAAATATAACCTTAGGAAAAAGAAATCCACTTCCAGAGATGACATACTTCTTCCCACTAAGTACAACGAAAATCTCTGAATGTACATAAAACAAGCATAAGACTCTGAAGGACGGCAATAAGAAGGCAGATCAGAGAGGGACCCGATGGTGGATTCCCTGGGTTTTCTTTTTGCCACATGTATCTCAGACTTGGAGTTAAAAAGGTCAGCAACCGGCCGGGCGCGGTGGCTCAAGCCTGTAATCCCAGCACTTTGGGTGGCTGAGGCGGGTGGATCACGAGGTCAAGAGATCGAGACCATCCTGGTCAACATGGTGAAATCCTGTCTCTACTAAAAATGCAAAAAATTAGCTGGGCATGGTGGTGTGTGCCTGTAATCCCAGCTACTCAGGAGGCTGAGGCAGGAGAATTGCCTGAACCCAGGAGGCGGAGGTTGCGGTGAGCCGAGATCGCGCCATTGCACTCCAGCCTGGGTAACAAGAGCGAAACTCCGTCTCAAAAAAAAAAAAAAGGCCAGCAACCTAGAAACACCAATATGTATACACACACACACACACACACACACACACACACACAGAGAGAGAGAGAGAGAGAGAGAACCATTAAAGCAGCCTCTCTCTAGTCAAGGAGTCAGGAAAGAATCAACTCAGCAAGACAGAAAAATATTAGATATTAACAGCTCTACTCACAGAAAAAGTATAGCCTCTCCCTACCCATGCCAACAAAGGCCAAGTGGGGGTCTAGACTTCCTCCCTCATGAGGCTGTAATCAGGCCTCCCCCCAGCCCCACCAGGTAGTGTCAAAAAAGGCCAAGGAGCCATCCAGAACTTTCACCTCCATTAGGCTGTAACCACCACAACCCCTACATGTCAATGGAGACCACCTGAGGAGCTGAAACTCGACCCCTCTCCCTAACTGAGCAGTAAAAAGACCCCTCCCTCAGGTATCAACAGAGGCCTCCTGGGGAATCTAGACGTCCATCTCCACCTGTTACAAGGAATCACCATCACCACTCCTTACCCTCAGAATAGCAGTGTCCAAAAATAGACAGTTAAAATGCAAGGTTTAAATGAGATCCAGAGTCATGACATAATACAGAAATGTCCAGATTTCAACAGAAAATAACTGGTCATACAAAGAACAAGGAAGATCACAAACTAATAGAAAAGAGACAATCCACAGAAACTAACATCGAATGACCGAGATGTTAACATTACCTGAGAAAGACTGTAACGTGGCTGTGATAAAAATGCTTCAGTGAGCAATTATGAACATACTTGAAACAAACGAAAAAGTAGGATGTCTCAAAAAATAGATGATATAAATAAAAGCCAAATGGAAATATTATTACCAAAAGATACAATAACCAAAATAAACAACTCAGTGGATGCACATAACGGAAGGATGGAGAGACAGAGGAAAGAATCAGTGAACTGAGGATAAAACAGAAGAAATTTATCAGTGTCAACAACACAGAGAAAAGAGTAAAAAATAAAATAAAAAAATAAAGCTTCAGCAATTGTGGGACTACAACCAAAGATATAATATTCATGCTATCAGAGTTTCAAAGAGAGAAAGAAGACAGGAAGAAAGGTCTGAAAAGGTACCCAGAAAAATAATGGCTGAAACCTTCTCAATTTTAGAAGAAACATGAACCCAAAAATTTAAGAAGAAACATGAACCTAAAAATTTAAGAAATTAAGCACACTCCAAACAAGGTAAACCCAAATCTCCTCCAAGACACATAATAACCAAGTTTCTGAAAACCTACAAAGAAAAATCTTGACAGCAGCCAGAGAAAAATGACACCTAACCTACAAGGAAAACACAATTCAAATGACAGGGGATTTCTTATCAGAAACAATGGAGGTCACAAGGAAATAACACATTTTTCAAGTGCTGAAAGAGAAATATGTCAACCCAGAATCTCACAAGTTTATCACTCCAGATACTCAGTAAAGGTAGCCTTCAGGAATAAGGGGTAAATAAAGATATCCCCAGATAGAGGAAAACTGTGTTTTTTACCTCCAACTCTACAAGAATTACTAAATGAATGTCTCTATGTAGAAGAGAAATATAATAAAAGGAATTTTGGAACATCAGGAAGAATGCAAGAACATGGCAAGCAAGAACATGAATAAATACAATAAGCTTTCCTTCTCTTGAGTTTTATGCTTGACAGTTAAATCAAAGTTCATACTATTGTCTAATGTCCTTTTAAAGGAATGTAAAGAAAATATTTAAACAATTATAAATGAGGGGGATAAGTAAAATGTCATAAAGGCAGGTAAAGTTTCTATATTTTACCCAAAATGGTGAGATTACCATACCAGTAAACTTTAATAAGTTATGAATATGTATATCAATATTATATGGAGAACAGTAACTAAATGAAAGCTATAAAAGACATACACTCAAAAGCACTATAGATAAAATGGATTTCCAAAAACATTAAAGTAACTCAGATCAAAGAAGGAAAAAAACAAAAACACAAAAAATAGAGGAACAAGTAGAAAATAAAAAATAAAATGAGTTTTAAATCCTAACATATTAATAATTACATTAAATGTAAATGGGCTAAATATGACCATGAAAACACAGACACTAGCTGAATGGGTTTTTTAGAAAAAGACTCAACTACACAGTGTCTACATGAAACTAACTTTGAATAAAATGATACAGGAAGGTTGAAAGTAAAAATACTTTTTAAAATTTATCATGTGAGTATTAATCAAAGGACAAACACAATGGCTATATTAATATCAAATAAGTTAATATTTAAAGAAAATGGCTGCAGAGAAGTGAATTACAGATGATAAATAGGTCAACCCACCAAGAAAACACACAATTCTATATAAGAATTACATAGATATAGCAACTAAACAGAAAATCAACAAAGACGGATAAAAAACTCAACAATACCATTAATCAACAGGATCTAATGAACATCTGTGGAACACTGTACACAACAAGAGCAGAAGATATGTTCTTTTCAATTGGCCACAGAACATACACCATGATAGACTCAATGCTGGGCCATAAAACATACTTCAGCAAAATTATAATCATTCAAAGTGTGTTCTCTGACCACAATAGAGTCAAGGTAGAAATCAACAACAGAAAAATAATGGGGAAATATCCAAACACTTGGAAATCAACACATCATGAAATAATCCATGGGTCAAAGAGGACAGAATACATTAAACGTAATTAAAATAAACGCAGAACATATCAAAATTCATGGCACACACAGCTAAATCTGTACTAAGTGAAATTGTTAGCACTAAATGCTTACATTAAAAAAGAGGGCCCTACTGGAGCACTTTTGCCAGTGGCCCTTGCCACCCTACCAGAGAACTTTTGGGGCAGTTTAGCTGGTGACCCCTGATGGAGTGCTTTGGTCAGCAGCCTAGTTGGACTTTGACCTCCCAGTGCAACTGGTACTAAACCTCATGGGAGCAGAGGGCAAGGCCACAGGCCTGGTCCTAGGCCATCAGGGTTAGGGCACACAGCTCAGGAGTGCCAAGCCGATCCTCTGCCCTATGAAAAATTCAGAAACAAAGCCAATCAACTATATCCAACTTACACAACAGCAACATTCTCATAAGATATAAGGAACATAAAAAAACAGCCCCATCCCCAGGACAGCAACTTGAAAGGATAAAGGAACATCAGCACTCACAGATGAGAAAAAACAGCACAAGAACTCTGGCAATTCTAAAAGCCAGCATGTCTTCTTACCTACAAATGATCATACCAGCTACTCTGCAACGGTTCTTAACCAAATTGAAATTACAGAAATGACAGACGTAGGATTCAGAGTCTGGATGGCAAGGAAGCTCAATGAGACAAAGGAGAAAGTTGAAACTCAATCCAAGAAAAACAGAGAAATGATTTGAGAGTTTAAAGACAACATAGCTACTTCAAGAAGAATCAGACTGAACTTGTGAAATTGAAAAACTCAATACAAGAATTTTACAATACAATTGGAAGCATTAACATCAGAATAGACCAAGCTGAAGAAAGAATTTCAGAGCTTAAAGGCAGCTCTTTCAAATCAACACAGGCAGACAAAAATAAGGAAAAAAGAGTGTTAAAAAATGAATAAAACCTCTGAAAAGCATGAGATTATGTAAAGAGATCAAACCTATAACTCAATGGCATTTCTGAAAGAGGAGAGAGAGTAAGCAACTTGGAAAACATTTGAGGATACAGTCAACGAAAATTTTCCCAGTCTCACTAGAGGTTGACATGATATTCAAGGAATTCAGGAAACCCCTGTGAGATACTATATAAGATGACCATCCCCAAGACACCCAGTCTTCAGATTCTCCAAGATTGATAGGAAAGAAAAACCTTTTTTTTTTTTAAATACAGTTTATTTCATTCTCTTGTTCAGTCAACATTTATCAAAGGTTCCTGTGTTCCAGGTGCTGTGGTAAATACAGAGATGAATAAGGCGTAGCCTCACTGGGGGCTCCCAGCCTTTATCGTATTTGGGGCATTAATCAGGCACTCCGGCATGCATTATCTCATTTAGTCCTTACACCAGTCTCACACGAGTGTGAATTATTGGCCTCATTTTGCAAATGAGGGACTTGTGGCTTAGAAAGATGAAGTGATTTGTATAAAATCACCCAGGCTTTTGAGTTCAGGTCTTCGGAGCCAAAGTTCTATGCCCAGGGCTGCACACAGCTGCCTTTGATTAAACATCTCAGACTTATTATACATGTGCATCCCTCTCCCACTCCCCAGGCCCAGCTACGGTGATATGCCTGGATCAACAGAGGAAGAGTAAAATGGCTTGCAGAGGAATGCAAGGAGGATGGATCCTCTCAGCTTTCATTGTTCCCCTGCAAGAAAGACTTCTTCCCTAAGGACAGGTTCTTCTGTTTTGGCTGTCATGTATAACCCTGGATTAGGAGGCAAAAAATATTATATGTTCATATCCCCATCTTTTTTTCTTTAAACAGCCAATTTATTAATTTATTATTTCACCTGGAGATATTTTGATGCTACCATTATTTTAGTTGCATTTATTTATGCTTACTGTGCTCTTTTTGGATTGCATTAAAGCTTAGCCAACATACAACTCAAACGAATCAAGAACAAAGGCCTTTGTAAAAATGTTGTAACCATTTCAACTGGGAAACATGGCGGAGTCCGTGCAGCAGGATGCCAAGCCCCACAGTAGCTTCATAGCTACTGCTGAAGCACTTGGCTCTGGTGGCTACTGTTCCAGGTCCTCCTACCTTTTTTTTTCTTTTTTTAAATTGCATTTTAGGTTTTGGGGTACATGTGAAAAACATGCAAGATTGTTGCACAGGTACACACATGGCAGTGTGATTTGCTGCCTTCCTCCCCATCACCTACATCTGGCATTTCTCCCCATGTTATCCCTCCCCAACTCCCCACCCCCCACTGTCCCTCCCCTCGTGCCCCAGAACAGACCCCAGAGAGTGATACTCCCCTCCCTGTGTCCATGTGTTCTCATTGTTCAACACCTTCCTATGACTGAGAACATGCGGTGTTTGATTTTTTGTTCTTGTGTCAGTTTGCTGAGAATGATGGTTTCCAGATTCATCCAAGTCCCTACAAAGGACACAAACTCATCATTTATGACTGCACAGTATTCCATGGTGTATATGTGCCACATTTTCCCTGTTCAGTCTATCATCGATGGGCATTTGGGTTGGTTCCAGGTCTTCGCTATTGCAAACAGTGCTGCAATGAACATTCATGTGCATATGTCTTTATAGTAGAACGATTTATAATCCTTTGGATATATAGCCAGTAATGGGATCGCTGGATCAAATGGAATTTCTATGTCTAGGTCCTTGAGGAATCGCCACACTGTCTTCCACAGTGGTTGAACTAATTTACATTCCCATCAACAGTGTAAAAGTGTTCCTATTTCTCCACATCCTCTCCAGCATCTGTTGTCTCCAGATTTTTTAATGATCACCATTCTAACTGGCATGAGATGGTATCTCAGTGTAGTTTTGATTTGCATTTCTCTAACGACCAGTGATGATGAGCATTTTTTCATATGTTTGTTGGCTGCATAAATGTCTTCTTTTCTAAAGTGTCTGTTCATGTCTTTCACCCACTTTTGAATGGCTTTTGTTTTCTTTTTTCCTTGTAAATCTGTTTTAGTTCTTTGTAGATTCTGGATATCAGCCCTTTGTCACATGGGTAGATTGCAAAAACTTTTTCCCATTCTGTTGGTTGCCGATTCACTCTAATGACTGTTTCTTTTGCTGTGCAGAAGCTGTGGAGTTTGATTAGGTCCCATTTGTCTATTTTAGCTTTTGTTGTCAATGCTTTTAGTGTTTTGGTCATGAAGTCCTTGCCTATGCCTATGTCCTGAATGGTTTTGCCTAGATTTTCTTCTAGGATTTTTATGGTGTTAGGTCTTATGTTTAAGTCTTTAATCCATCTGGAGTTAGTTTTACTGTAAGGTGTCAGGAAGGGGTCCAGTTTCTGCTTTCTGCACACTGCTAGCCAGTTCATAACATTGTTTATTAAACAGGGAATCCTTTCCCCATTGCTTGTTTTTGTCATGTTTGTCAAAGATCATATAGTTGTAGATGTGTGGTGTTGCCTCGGAGGTCTCTGTTCTGTTCCATTGGTCTATATCGCTGTTTTAGTACCACGCTGTTTTGATTACTGTAGCCTTGTAGTATAGTTGGAAGTCCAGTAGTGTGGTGCCTCCCGCTTTGTTCTTTTTGCTTAGAATTGACTTGGCTATGTGAGGTCTCTTTTGGTTCCATATGAAGTTTAAGATGGTTTTTTCCAGTTCTGTGAAGAAGGTCATTGGTAGCTTGATGGGAATAGCATTGAATTTGTAAATTACTTTGGGCAGTATGGCCATTTTCACGATATTGATTCTTCCCAACCATGAACATGGAATGTTTCTCCATCTGTTTGTGTCCTCTCTTATTTCATTGAGCAATGGCTTGTAGTTCTCCTTGAAGAGGTCCTTTATGTTCCTTGTTAGTTGTATTCCTAGGTATTTTATTCTCTTTGTAGCAATTATGAATGGCAGTTCGTTCTTGATTTGGCTCTCTTTAAGTCTGTTATTGGTGTATAGGAATGCTTGTGATTTTTGCACATTGATTTTGTATCCTGAGACTTTGCTA
This sequence comes from Saimiri boliviensis, assembly GCF_048565385.1. NCBI lineage: Eukaryota > Metazoa > Chordata > Mammalia > Primates > Cebidae > Saimiri > Saimiri boliviensis. Next base: position 1,207,455 of record NC_133458.1, on the reverse strand, counting down.
AAGTTGCTTATCAGTTTCAGGAGATTTTGAGACCATGGGGTCTTCTAGATATACAATCATGTCACCTGCAAATAGAGACTATTTGACTTCCTCCTTTCCTAATTGTATACGCTTTATTTCTTTTTCTTGCCTGATTGCTCTGGCTGGAACTTCCAATACTATATTGAATAGGAGTGGTGGGAAAGAAAAACTCTTAAAAGCAGCTAGAGAGAAAAGGCAGGTCACTTACAAAGGGAACCCATCAGGCTAACAGCAGATCTTTCAGCAAAAACCTAACAAGCCAGAAGAGACTAGGGACCCTATTTTTAGCATCCTTAAAAAAAAAATTCCAATCAAGAATTTCCTATCCCACAAAACTAAGCATCATAAGCAAAGGAGAAACAAAATCCATTTCAGACAAGCTAACATTAAGGGAATTTATTACCATTAAACCTGCCTTACAGAGATCCTTAAAGGAGTGCTAAACATGGAAACAAAAGAAAGATACCTACCACCACAAAAACACAAATACATAGCTCACTCACACTATAAAGCAACTGTACAATCAAGTCTATGTGAAAACCAGCTAACAACACACATGACAGATCAAATCCTCACATATCAATATTAACCTTTAAACAGGCTAAAAACCCACTTAAAATGCATAGATTGAAAAGTTGGATAAAGATAAAGAAGCAAGACTCAACTGTCTGCTGTCTTTAAGAACCCATCTCACATGTAATGACACCCATTGGCTCAAAGTAAAGAAATAGAGAAAGATCTGTCATGTAATGGAAAACAACACAGAGCAAGGATTGCTATTCTTATATTAGATGAAGCAGATTTTAAACCAGCAATGATCAAACAGAACAAAGAGAGACATTACACAATGAAAAAGGGTTCAACTCAACAAGAAGATTTAACGACCCTAAATATTTATGCACCAACATTGGAGCACCCATATTCATAAAACAAGTTCTTAGAGACCTAGATGAATTTGAAGAGACATAGATGAAGAGATGTCTTACACAACAGCAAAACTCTCATGAGATATAAGGAACATAAACACAATAACAGGGGGAGACTTCAATACCCCACTGACAGCATTAAACAGATCATAGAGGCAGAAAACTAACAAAGATATTCTGGTCTTAAACTCTACCCTTGATCAACTGGGTCTTCTAGACATCTACAGAATACCCAACAACAACAGAATATATATTCTTATCTGCACATGGCACATACTCTAAGACCAGCTACATGCCATAAAGCAAGTCTCAAAAAAATCCAAAGAAAATGGAAATCATACTAGCCACACTCTTGGCCCCCAGTGTAATATAAATACAAATAAATAACAAAAAGATCTCTCAAAACTATCCAATTACATCAAAATTTAACATCTTGCTCCTGGATGACTTTTGGGTAAAGAATGACATTAAAGCAGAAATCAAAAAATTCTTTGAAACTAATGAAAACAGAGACACAATGTACCAGAAGCTTTGGGACAAACAGCCAAGTCGTGAGTGAACTCCCATTCACAATTGCTACAAAGAAAATAAAATACCTAGGAATAAAACTTACAAGGGATGTGAAGGACCTCTTCAAGGAGAACTACAAACTCCTGCTCAAAGAAATAAGGGAGGACACAAACAAATGGAAGAACATTCCATGCTCATGGATATCATGAAAATGGCTATACTGCCCAAACTAATTTATAGATTCAGTGCTATCCCCATCAAGCTACATTGACCTTCTTCACAGAATTGGAAAAAATTACTTTAAATTTCATATGGAATCAAAAAAAGCCTATGTAGCCAAGGCAATCCTAAGCAAAAATAACAAAGCTGGAGGCATCACGCTACCTGACTTTAAACTATGCTACAAGGCTACAGTAACCAAAACAGCATGGTGCTGGTACCAAAACAGATATATAGACCAATGGAACAGAACAGAGCCAAATGCAGAACACCGAAACTTGACTCCTTCCTTTCTTCATATATAAAAATCAACTCAAGATGAATTAAAGATTTAAATGTAAGACCTAAAACCATAAAAACCCTAGGGAAAAAAAAATGTAAGACACACCATTCTGGACATAGGCCTTAGCAAAAGTTTCTAGATGATGTCTCCAAGTGTAACCGCAAGGAAAAAAAAAAAAAAAAGACAAGTGGGATCTAATTAAACCAAAGCACTTCTGAACAACAAAAGCAACTATCAACAGGTTAACAGACAACCTACAGGATAAGAAAAAATATTTGCAAACTATGCATCTGTATTAGTCCGTTTCCACACTGCTGATAAAGACCTATCTGAGACCGAGTAAATTAAAAGAGCAAGAGGTTTAATGGACCCACAGTTCCATGTAGCTGGGGAGACCTCACAATCATGATGGAAGGGGAAAAGAACATCTTACATGGCAGCAGGCAAGAGAGAACAAATGCCCGGCGGAAGGGGTTTCCTTCAAATTCATCAGATCTCGTGAGACATATTCAGCACATGAGAACAGTACAGGGGAAACTGCACCCATGATTCAATGATCTCCTGCCAGGTGCCCTCCTGCAACACGCGGAAATTATGGAAGCTACAATCCAAGATGAAATGTGGGTAGGGACTCAGCCAAACCACAGCAGCATCCAACAGAAATTTAATATCCAGAATCTATAAGGAACATAAATTATTCAACAAGTAAAAAACAACCCCAATAAGAAATGGGCAGAAGACATGAACAGACACTTCTTAAAAGAAGACAAACAAGTGGCCAACAGACATATAAAAAATGTTCATCATTACTATCAGAGAAATGCAAATAAAAAACAAAGTGAGAAACATTTCACATGACTCAGAATGAATATTTTTTTAAAAGTCAAAATACAACAGATGTTGGCAAGGTTGCAGAAAACAGCAAATGTTTATACACTGCTGGTGGGAATGTAAAACAGTTCAGCTGATGTAGAAAGCAGTATGGAAATTTCTCAAGGACCTTAACACAGAGCTACCATTTGACCCAGCAATCCCATTATGGGTATATAGCCAAAGGAAAATAAATCATCCAACCAAGAAGAAACATGCACTTGTATATTTATCGCAGCATTATTCACAATGGCAAAGACATGGAATCAACCTAGATAACCACTGATGATGGACTGGAAAAAGGAAACATGGTACATATACACCATGGAATACTACACAGCCATAAAAGAATGAAATCAAGTCCTTTGCAGCAACATAGATGCAACTGGAGGCCATCATTCTAAGCAAATTAATACAGGAACAGAAAACCAAATACTGCATGTTCTCACTTATAAGTGGAAACTAAACACTGAGTACACACCGATACAAAAATGAGGACAACAGATGCCGAGGACTACAAGAGGCAGACGGGTGGGAGGAATACATGGGTTGAGAAGCTATAAGACACTACACCCACTAGCTGGGTGGCAGGACCATTAGCACACCAAACTGTAACAACATACACTTTACCCATGCGTATGTGCCCTCAAACCAAAAACCAAAGTTGAAAGAAAAGTAAAAGAAAAAACGAAAAGTCTCAAATCAATAATCTAAATTCTTCAAGAATTTGTAAGAAAGGTGAGCACAATAAACCCAAATAAAGTAAAAGAAAATAAATAACAAGGATAAGAAATCAATGTAAATTAAGTCATAAAAAATAGAGAAAATAAATGACAATGAAAACTAGTTCCTTGAAAAGATCAGTAAAATTGACAAATCTCTATCAAGACTGACAAAAAAAAAAAAAAAAAGGGAGAAGACACAAATTATCAATATAAGAAAAGAAACGGGAAATCACTAGTGACTCTGCAAACATCAAAAGGATAATCAGGGAATAAACCTGGTAACATAGATTAAATGGCTCAGTTCCTTGAAATCCACAAACTCCATCAATTCATCCAATATGAAATCAATAATTTGAATAGTTCTACACTATTAAGGAAGTTGAATTAATCATTAAATATCTACCCAGAAAGAAATAATCAGGCCCAGATGGTTTCACCAGAGAATTATACCAAACATTTAAAGAACAATTAAAACAAATTCCACAAATCTCTTCCAGAAAATAGAAGAGGAGGAAACAGTTCCCAATTTATTTTATGTAGCTAATATTAACCTGACACCAAAAGCAGACAAAAATAGTAAAAAGAAAGAAACCTACAGACCCAAATCCCTCACAAATGTAGACACAAAAATCCTTTACAAAATATTAGAAAATAAAATCTGGCAATATATGAAAATAACCATACATTGTGAGGTTTATTCCAGGAATGAAAGCCTGCTTCACTATTTCAAAACAAATCAATGTAATACACCATATTAACAGGCTGAAGAAGAAAAAATTTGCATGATTATAAATTCAACACTCAGTGAAAATGAAAACTTTCAGAAAAATAGAAATCAAGGGGAACCTTATCAAGTTGATAATAAACATCTACAAAACCCCACATTTCACTATACTTAACGGTGAGTAACTAAAAGCTTTCAGAAAGCAAGGATGTCTGCTCTCACCAAGCTTATTCAACATGAAGCCGGAAGTTCTAGTGAGTGCAATAGGGCAAGATAAAAAGTAAAAGGTATGCAGACATCAAGGAAGAAATTAAACTGTACCTACTTCCTATTTCCTGACTATCTACAGAGAAAACCCCAAGCACTCAAAAACAAACACAAAAACAAACACAAAAACAAAAACTCTCCTAAACTTAGTAAGTTCTTTTACTGTATACTAACAATGAACACATGAAAACTGAAATTAAAATACTATTTAAAACCACTAAAAAAATACTTTAGTGTAAATTTAACAAACTATGTACAGGACTTATATGCTGAAACATACAAAATGGTGATGAAAGAAACCAAAGATCAAAATAAATGTCAGACATACCATGTTCATAGATCAGAAGTTTCAGCATAATAATGATGTCAATTCTGCCCAAATTGATACAGAGGTTTAACATAATTCCTATAAAAATCCCAGGGAAATACATTGTAGATACAGAGAAGCAAGTTATATGGCACAGCAAAAAAAAAAAAAAAAAAAAAAAAAAAAAAAAAAAAAAAAAAAAAAAAAAAACTAGAATAGCTAAAACAATTGGGGAAAATAAAAATAAAGTGGGAGTCATCGTATATAATTTCAAATCTTATATAGGTACAGTAATCAAGACTGTGTAGTATTGGTGAAGAGATAAACAAAAAATACAATGGAATAGAAAACCCAGAAATAGATCCAAGCAAATATGTCCAAGTGATTTTTCACAAAGGTGCATAAACAATGTAATGGTGGGAAAATTTGCCTTTTCAACAAATGGTCCTGGAATAACAAGACATCCACAGGCAAAAACAGGAAACTCCACTTAAGCCTCACAGTTCACAGAAGAGCAACTCATGGACATGAATATAAAGATGCAAAACTATAAAACTTTTAGAAAAAAGACAACAGAAAATCTTTGGAGGCTACAGCTAGGCAAAAAGTTCCTAGACTTGAGACCAAATACCTTCTATGAAAAGAAAAATTGACAAATTGACCTTCATCAAAATTAAAAACTTTTGCTGTGTGGAAAGGCCCTCTTAAGAGCATGAAAACATGAGTGCAGATTTGGAGAACATATTTGCAAACCACGTACCTGACAAAGGACTAGTATCAGAAATATACACAGAACTCTCAAAACTAAACATTAAAAACATTCAGTCAGAAAAAGAGTGAGAGATGAAAAGACATTTCGCCAAAGAGTATCTGAGGAATGGCAAATAACCACATGAAGAGATGTGGAACAGCATTAGCCATCAGGGAAATGCAAATAAAACCCACAGCGAGATCCACCACATACCTGTCAGAAAGACAAAACCAATAAAAAATAATGACGACATCAAACTCCAGAAAGGATTCAGAAAAACTGAGTCACTCTTTTTTGTTTGTTTGTTTTGTTTTGCTCTGAATGTAAAATGTTACTCTGGAAAATGGTCTGAGACTTCCTTAGAAAACTAAACATACACTTATCATAAGACACAAAAATTGAACCCCTGACCATTCACCCCAAAGAAATGAAGACTTATGTTCATACAAAATCTTGTATATGAATGGTGACTGGTTTTGTTTATAATAAGAGTGCCTCAGCAGGTGGATGGTTAAAATGTAGCCCCTCTCCATCACGGAGTCCACTCGGCTGTGAAGGAAAGGACGGGTAGTATACATCGCAGCCTGGCTGAATCTCCCTGGAACTGCGCCGAGTGAAGAAGCCGATTCAAAAAGGCTACCTGCTGTATGATTTCATTCACACAACACCTGCATCACCAACTCCTGTGTGCTGTGGGGGGCCCATGTGGTGTGAGGGCAGCCACGGCCCCATCTTCCTCTCATCGGCAGTTTAGTGTGGAATGCAGGTACATAATTAGCTAAGCTCCAAGTCAGAGTGCAGTCATTATATAACAAAGTTATGACCAAACTGCTAAGGGAATAGAGAAATGAAGAGGGAATTTGAGTTGGAAAGTTAAGAAAGCTTCATAGAAAAAAGTGGCATGTGAACGAAGCCTGGCAAGGTCGGGATGGAGGAGGGGAGGAGCCCTCAGGTCATGGAGCAGCCTGGGAAGGGATGTGGGCTGGGGGCTGAGAGGAGCACTCGGATGGCGCACGGCTTGGGATGGGGAGGTGGGGGCAGTGCAGGAACGGGGAGCGGGGTTCTAGTCACAGGAGGACGTCAAAGCCGTGGCAGGAAGCACAGGCGCATCTGTACACAGCGGGGACCAGTAAAAGCTTGCGTCGGACAAAAATATTACCCAACTGTGTCCTGGAAGGAAGATAAAAATGACAATATTAAAATTTTTAAAAAATTAAAGATACATAGCAGTTTCCATTTGTCGAGCCTTAACTCTGAGCCAGCACAATTCTAAGTCCTTCCTAGCTTAATCCTCAGGATTTGTGAATAATGAATTAAAGATAATAGGGACAAGGGAAAGCACTTAATAAGTCATAAAAATGGTTCATTAGAGAGATCACGAGGTTGTAAACTCAGAGAGCACTAGTGTGGTAGTTTGAGAAGCAGAAGCAGAGTTGGTAAAAATTGATAATCAGTATATGCAGGATTAGAGGGGACTAGGATTTCAAGGTTAACTGCAAGAGACGCTGCTGGGTTGCGGGGAAGAGAGGAAATCACAAAGGAGGGGAAGGCGGGGAACACAGCGGCTTGCGGGTGGGGCAGCATCTGTTTCTTCCACAGCTGAACTCCGGGGTGGAGGAGATCCCCGTGGGAGGAGCAGGTGGAGAACGCCAGGAACGGGCTGCAAAGAGGGAGGCGGAGGCGGCAGAGGGAAGTGGTGGCCAAGTGTGTGGTGGCCCGGGCTTCCAGGCAGCACATCCACACCTAAGCAGGAAAGGGCAGAGCAAGGACGGAAACCAAGGTCACGCTGCTGCGTACGAGGAACCAGGACAGCTGCCTCCCCAATCCCTTTTTTTTTATGGCGTCCAAGAGTAAGATATGCATCTTGAAGCGAGACCTGGAAAAGTCCCACAACACACCACTTGCCCTCGTCACGTGGGAGCTGCTCACATATCACTGTGTCCTATTATGTCATATTTATTCTCTTCTATGTCACTTTTTAAAATTTCTGGCTACAACACCCTAAAACTCTTTCAGGGTCATTAATGGGCTGCGGCTTGCTCTTTCAAACACACTGGATCCAGGTGACAGGCTGTTGGGAGGATGGGAGCCGGGCTGAGGAGCAGAGATGCAAAGGGTTGGCCGTGAAGCTGAAGATGACCGACTACCAAGCCTGGCTCCAGTGGCCCCAGCTCCAGGAGGGGACCCTGGGCCACAGGACAAACGGAGGCCGCAGAGCTACTCATCCGAGAGTGTGCTGTGCTTGGACAAATGGGAGGAGGGGGAGGCCAGCTAGGAGAAGGGGCTATGAGAGAATGCAACATTAGAAAGTCTGTCAAAGAGGATGGGATAGATCCTCCATCTCTTTCGGGAGAAAAGCAAGACATTTAGAGGAGCAAAGTCACGTGCTGAGGAGCCGGGAGAAAGAGTTAGCTTCAAGGGTGAGAGAGGGGAGCTATTCATTTCCAACGCGGTCATACTGAGAGATAAATCAGAGTGCTAAGAATCAGAAATGAAATCTCTTAGCATTTCACTCTGCCCACAGGAGAGCTGTAAATGAGAGGCTGATTTCAAAATGTGAACAAGGTCAGGCTTGAAATGGGGCTGAAGAGGAGCCCCTCACGTGGGAAGAGAAGACCCCGGTGGCGAGGAAGGGGTGCTGAGGACGCGCGGGGGTCGGCACACTGCAGGATCTAGGTTTTGTGAGTGAATTTTATGACTACGTAAAAAAATACAGCAGCATTCTAATCAGCAGTAAACTCCTGCTCAAAATGCTCTTTACGGAAAATGAATGTGCAGCTTCTCTCTCATCATCAAGGAAAGGCCTGGTGAGCAGTGCTAGGGATGAGGCCGTGCAGGAAGCCTGCAGCCTATGTGAACTGGGAGGTAACGCTTCCTTAAGAAGACAATGTGAAGTCGATTAAAGGGACCAAGTGGGTTCTCCTTCCCAATCAGGGCCACAGGGCCACAGTTCCATTGCTGGGGTTGGTCAAGTGTGCACAGTGCGGGTGGTCAGGGCCAGCTGAGATGCCCTGACATGATTAACTCACATTTTTACAATCCCTGGAAAAATTCAAAGCATTCCTATAAAGTAGTTAAGATTTTACATGTACATCAAATAGAAATGGAACCTATACATTCAAGACATTAAAAAGCTCTATGTGTATTCAAAGGTGGTAGCACTGTTGGTGATATTTTCTATGTCTCTCTGGAAAACATTTACAAAGACAGTTTAGAAACCAGACAATAAATCGGTCTTGTTATATGATCACACTTCACTTTTACATCGAAAACCGTGTGACAATCAGCCTAGTCACTGACTGGGATGCAAATAACTTATTTATCCCACCTGGTATCAGCTAACTTTATGCCACTTCCTCATGCATCTGCCTTCAAAGAGAAGAGCCACCATTACTGAGAATGTTCCGAGATCGCCCTCTACCAGGTTACTGAAGGAAGATCCCAAAGAAGAGTTTCAAATTTTTCTGAGCAAGAGCAGAAGCTTCCCAAGGTGAAATTTTGGAAAAGAAAACATTTTATCCAGATACATTTCATATTCCATATACCTGTTTGAAACTTCGACCGGGAGGGTCAGAAGTCCCAACATGGTGGTGCAGTAGAAGCAAGGTGACTTCACTCCCCTCCACAGAGAAGCAAAAACACACACACAGCACAGACACAATCCCAGCAACATCCACACACTCACACAAAATGAGACCCTTCCCAGGAACACAGAGAAGTGAAAAACCCCAACCAGATGGCAGAAGAATCAGACCATCATGTCTGCACCATCCCTCCCCTTAATCTGTGTGGTCCCAAGAGTACAGGAAATTTCCCCTCAACTCATAGCTTCTAGGCTGGAAACAGTGAGGGTGAGCTGGACAATCAGCTTCTCCACCCTCTTGGGGGCCCTGACCTGTTCCTGTTTCAACGCACAGGAAGCACTGCAAATGTGTGAAGGGAAGCAGATCCCTGAGGGCAGCCAGAGACAAAAGGGGGAGGTAGGACTTCTGTCCCCAGCCCCACAAACTCTTCTCTGCAACTCGGTCAAAAGGCACCCAATTAGAGTGTCTGCTCACAGCACCACACTGTGGCAGGGATGCTCCACGGGTACCCTCAGCACAAGCCCCAAACAGCCTTCTCCACTGCCAGGATAGTCCCTTTGAAACCTCTCCCATTCGGTACAGGCAGCACTCGGATCTTTAACTAGAGCTGAGTAAACCTGCGCTTATGGTGCCATCTAGTGCTGAAAAGGAGGCAGGGACCAGGAAGGGGGAGAAAAAGAAATTCCACAGGTAAACAATGCGAGTCTTTAGTAAATATATCCAATAAAAACCAAAACAAGCCAGAAGACAAGTCTGGAGTAAATAAATAGTCCTTCACTGCAAGGACACAGACATACATCAACAAGAAACAGCAGCAAACAAGAAACCACAGCCTTCTCAAATGGACAAAGTAGGGAACTAGTGATTGGCCCTAATAAGACGGCAATATGTGAGCTCTCTGACCAAGAATTCAAAGTAGCGGGTTTTTGTTTTGTTTTGTTTTGTTTTATTTTTTGTTGAGATGGATTCTTGCTCTGTCACCAGGCGCCAGGCTGGAGTACAGTGGCACAATCTCAGCTCACTGCAAACTCCACCTCCTGGGTTCAAGCAATTATCCTGCCTCAGCCTCCCAAGTAGCTGGGACTACAGGCATGTGCCACCATGCCCAGCTAATTTTTGTATTTTAGTAGAGATGGGGTTTCATTATGTTGGCCAGGATGGTCTTGATCTCTTGGACTCATGATCCATCCACCTTGGCCTCCCAAAGTGCTGGGATTACAGGCATGAGCCACCACACCTGGCCTCAAAATAGCAGTTTTAAGGAAACTCAGTGATCTCCACAATAACACACAAAAACAAGTCAGAAATTCAACAAAGAGATGGAAATAATTTTGATTTAAATCAAACAAATCTTGGAACCGAGAAATACGATTGCTGAACTGAAAATTTCACTGCAGGCTCTCAAGAGAAGAATGGATCAAGCAGAGGAAGGAATCAGTGAGCTCAGAGATAGGCTATTTGAAAATACACAATCAGGGATGTAAAGAAACAAAGAATGAAGAGGAATGAAGATCACCTACAGCACAGAAAATTACCTTAAAATATCAAATCTAAGAATGATTGATGTTCAAGGGGAAGCTGAGGAAGAACAACATGTAGAAAGCTTACTCAAAGAAACAGTAACAGAAAACTTTTCAAAACCTGAGAAAGACATAAATATCTAGGTACAGGAAGGTGAAAGAACACCAAATGGATTTGACCCAAATAAGACTACTGTAAGGCATATAATAATCAAACTCTCAGAAGTCAAGGATAAAGAGAAGATCCTGAAATCAGCAAGAAAAAAGAAGCAGGGAACATTTAAAGCAGCTCTCATTTGTCTGATAACCAACTCCTCAACAGAAATCATACAGGCCAGGAGGAAGTAGGATGACATCTGAAAAGTGCCAGAAGGAGAAACAAATAAAAAACCTGTCACCCAAGAACACTATATCCAGCAAAGCATTCCTTCAAATATGAAGGACAGATAAAGTCTTACCCATACAAACAAAAGCTGACATAATTCACTACTACTAGACCTGTCTTACAAGATATGCTAAAGAGAGTTCAATCTGAAAGAAAAAAAGTAACATACAAACAGAAAATATTTGAAAGTATAAAACACACTGGTAAGAGTAAGTACTCAAACTAACCCAGAATACTCTAATACTGTAATTGTGGAGTACAATCCACTCATAACTGTAGTATGAAGCCCAAAAGACAAATCATCGAAAACAATAATAGCTGCAGCAACCTATTAAGAGATAGGCAGTATAAAAATATATAAACTGAGACAACAAGAAGTCAAAGTATAGGGGGATGGACTTAAAATACAAAGGGTCTTTATTTCGTTTTCTCAGTTCTATTCTTTTGTGATCTAAGATAAGTTGTCATGTCTTTAAGATATCTTGCTATATCTTTAGGGTGTTTTTTGTAAGTCTCATGGCAACTACAATGAAAAAACCAATAACAGATTCACTAAAAATAAAAGGCAATAAATTAAAACATACTAGCAGAGAAAATCACTTAACTATAAAGTAAGACAGAAAGCAAGCAAGCCAGCAAGAATGAGGAATTACAAAACAATGAGAAAACAAGCAACAGAATAGCGGTAGTCTATCCTTACTCATCAATAATAACACTGAATTTAAATGTACTCAATTCTCCAGTTAAAAGATGTAGAGTGGCTGTATGGATAAAGAAACAAGACCCAACTATAAGCTGCCTACAAGAAACCAACCTTCCCTATAAAGATGCACACTGACTGAAAGTAAAGGAATAGAAAAAGATACTTCAGGCTGGGCACAAAGGCTCACACCTGTAATCCCAGCTCTTTGAGAGGACAAGTTGAGAGAATCACTTGTGTCTAGGAGTTCAAGAGCAGCCTGGCAATAGAACGAGACCCTGTCGCTACAAAAAATCAAAAATTAGCCAGGCATGGTGGCATGTGCCTGTGGTCCCAGATACGCAGGAGGCTGAGGTGTAAGGATCACTTGAGCTTGGAAGGTCAAGCCTGCAGTGAGCCATGATCATACCACTGCACTCAGCTGGGATAAGAGAATGTGGCCCTGCCTCAGAAACACAAAAAGAAATTCCATGCAAGTGGAAACCAAAAATGGGCAGGAATGACTGTATTTATAGCAGATAAAATAGACTGCGAGTCAAAGACTGTAAAAAGTGACCAAGAACATCATTATAAAATGATAAAAGGGTCAACCAGCAAGAGGATATAACAATTATAAATATCTATGCACCTAATGCGAGTCAAAGACTGTAAAAAGTGACCAAGAACATCATTATAAAATGATAAAAAGGGTCAACCAGCAAGAGGATATAACAATTATAAATATCTATGCACCTAACAATAGAACACCAACGTATACAAAACAGACATTAATAGATCTAAAGGGAGAGATAACCTGCAATACAATAATAGTGGAGGACTTCAACACCCCATTCTCAGTAATGGACAGATCATCCAGACAAGAAATCAACAAACTTTAGAGTTAAACTGTACACTGCACCAAATAGGCCCGACTGACATTATAGAACATTTCACTCAACTGCTACAGAATATCCATTCTTTTCATCAGTACATGAAGCATTCTCCAGAATACACCACATCTTAAGCCACAAAACAAGTCTCGACAAATTCAAAACAGTAGAAATCTTACCAAGTATCTTTTCTGACCACAATAGAATAAAACTAGAAATCAATAACAAGAAGAACCCCAGAAACTACATAAACACATGGGAATTAAACCCCTTCTGAACGGCCAGTGAGTCAATGAAGAAGTTAAGAAGGAAATCTTAAAATATCTTGAAACAAATGATCAAGGAAATATACCACAAACTATGGGATACAATAAAAGAAGTACTAAGAGGAAAGTGGGTAACAATAAATGCCTACATCAAAAAAGTAGAAAGACTTCAAATAAACAACCTAACCATGTACGTCAAGGAGCAAGAAAAACAAGAACAAGCCAAACCTAAAATGAGAAGAAGGAAAGAAACAATAAAAATCCGAGCAGAAATAAATGAAATTAAGATAAAATATACAGAAAAATCAATGAAACAGATTGTTTTTCAAAACATAAACAAAATTGACAAACCTGTAGCTAGACAAAGAAAAAAATGAAAGAAGATCCAAATAAAGTCAGAAATGAAAATAGAGACGTAACAATTGAGCCCTCAGGAATAAAAAGAATCACTGGAGATAATTATAAACAGCTTCATGCCAAGAAATGGGAAAACCTAGAAGAAATAGGTACATTTTGGAAACTACCAAGATTGAACAATGAAGAAATAGCCTCAACAAACCAGTAACAGGTAACAAGATGAAAGCTGTAATAAAAAGTTTACCATCAAAGAAAAGCCCAGGACCGGATGCCTTCACTGATGAGTCTACCAAACATTTGAAGAAATAATACCAATTCTACCCAAACTTCAAAAAAATTGAAGAGGAGGAAATACCTCCAACCTCATTCTGTGAGGCCAGTATTACCCTGCCAAAAGCTGACAAAGACAAGACAAAAAAAAAAAAAAAAAAAAAAAAAAAGACTATAGGCAGAGACATAAAAATCCTCAATGAAATATTAGCAAACTGAATTCAACAACACATTAAAAAGATCATTCCCCATGATCAAGTGGGATTCATCCCAGGGATTCAATGATGATTCAGCATATGGGTATCAATAAGCATGATACATCACGTGAACAGAATTAAGAACAGAAACAATATGATCATTTCAATAGATGCTGAAAAAGCATTTGATAAAATTCAACATCACTTTATGATAAAATACGCTTATCAAAATGGGTATAGGAAGAACATACCTCAAAATAAGAAAGGTTATATGTGGCAAATCCACAGCTAACATCATAATGAAGTGGGAGAAATTGAAAGCCTTTTCTCTAACATTTAGAACAAGACAAGGATGCTCACTTTCACCTTTTTTTTTTTTTTTTTTGAGACAGAGTTTCGCTCTGTCACCCAGGCTGGAGTGCGATAGCAGGATCTCAGCTCACTGCAACCTCCGCCTCCCAGATTCAAGCTATTCTCCTGCCTTTGCCTCCCAAGTAGCTGGGATTACAAGTATGCACCACCATGCCCAGCTAATTTCGTATTTTTACTAGAGATGGGTTTTCACTTTGTTGGCCAGGCTGGTCTCAAACTCCTGACCTCAGGTGATCCGCCTCCCTCAGCCTCCCAAAGTGCTGAGATTACAGGCATGAACCACTGTGCCCAGCCCACTTTCACCCTTTTTATACAATATAGTACTGAAGTCCTGACCACAGCGATTAGGCAAGAGAAAGAAATAAAGGGCACCCAAATTGGAAAGGAAGAAGTCAAATTAGCCTTGCCTGCAGACATCATGGTCTTATATTTAGAAAACTCTAAAGACTGCACCAAATCACTGTCAGAACTGATAAATTCAGTGAAGTTGCAGGATACAAAATCAACACAAAAAAATCACCAGCATTTACATCTGCCAACAGCAAAAAATCTGAAAAAGAAATCAATAAAGTAACACAACTTCAAATAGCTACAAATAATATAAAATACCTAGAAATTAATTTAACCAAAGAAGTAAAAGATCTATACAAGGAAAATGATAAAACACTGAAGAAAGAAATTGAAGAGGACACAAAAAACTGGAAAGATATTCCATGCTCTTGGATCTGAATAGCTAATATTGTTATAATGCCAGTACTCCCCAAAGCAGTTAACAGATTCCATGTCGTCCCTACTAGATGAAGTCAGGCGTGGCTGTAGACATCAATGCAGTCCCTATCAAAATACCAATGACACTCTAAAACTCTAAAATTTATATAAACTCACAAAAGACCCAAAATACCCAAATCAATCCTGAGCAAAAACAACAAATATGGAGGTCTCATATGACCTGACTTCAAAATATGCTGCAAAGCTTCTCCAGAGCAAAGGAAACCGTCAACCAAGTGAAGAAACAACCACAGAATCGAGAAAATACATATAAACCATGCATCTGACAAGGGATTAATAACCAGAGTTTATAAAGGGCTTGAAATACTCAACAGCAAAACAACAACAACAACAACAACAAGAACAACAAAACCCTCCACTTTAAAAATGGGCAAAAGATCTGAATAGACACTTCTCAATAAAAACATACAAATGGCAGACAGATGCGGCCATCAGAGAAATACAAATCAAAATCACAGTGAGTATCATCTCACTCCAGTTAAAATGGCTTTCACTGAAAAGACAGGAAATAGTGAATGCTGGTGAGGATGTGGAGAAAGAGGAACACTCGTACACTGTGGGTGGGAATGTAATCAGCATAGCCACTATGGAGAATAGTATGGAGGTTGCTCAAAAAACTGAAACTAGAACTAACATATAATCCAGAAATTCCACTACTGGGTTTGTAATCAAAAGAAAGAATATCAATACATCAGAGATATGTGCATGCCGTGTTTATTGCTGGGCCAGTCACAATAGCAAGAATACAGAGTCAACCTAAGTGTCCACCGGTGAACAAATGGATATGGAAAATGCAGAATACATGCACAATGGAATAGTATCAGCTGTAAAAAAGAGTGAAATCCTGTCACAGGCACCAACATGGGAAACTGGAAGTCATTCTGCTAAGTGAAACAAGCAAACGTAGAAAGACGAATATTGCATGTTCTCACTTGCACGTGGGAGCTAACAAACGGATCTCACGAACATGGATCTCTTGAAACTGACGGTTACCAGAGGATGGGAAGGGTGGCGGGGGAGCAGCGAGGAGGAAGGAGAGACGTTGAGTGACGGCTACAAATAAACAGAAGAAAGAAAACCTAGTGTTCGATAGATGAGTCTACGTACGTTTACCGTTAGCTGAAAGGCAGCAGCTTGACCGTTCCCAGCACAAAGAAAAGATGAATATTTAAGATGAAGATCCCAGTTACCCAAATTGATCTTTACAGATAATACGACTGTATTAAATGATCACATGCACTCTGAAGATACGAACATTGATTCTGTATCGATATAGAAAATCTTTCTGTGCGTCCACTTGTCTACGCTGCACCTCGCAACAGGCAGGAAGCGGCCGGCGTGACCACACCTCCCGAAACCACCACTAAGGGCTGCTTAACGCTCTAGGACTCAGAGACGTCATGGGGGAAACTGCAGGGTAACTGAAAATGGAGAATCCCAGAACTGCCCCCAAGGAGGACGGCACGGAGCCCATGGCGCTGCTGAAAGGGCTGGGCGAGCTGGCATGCGGTGGGGGAGCTGGCACGTGGTGAGGAAGCTGGCACACGGTGGGCAAGCTGACACACGGCAGTAAACCACAGCGACCGTCACCATCGTCCCCGCCACTGCTGGCTGTCCTCTATGGTCATCACAGACAGAGCCCCTTATGATACATTAGGGGATGGTGTTGAGATGCCTGGCTAAATGAAGATGCCACTGACCTCGCTACGTGGTGCCCCCGCCACACAGGCAGGCAATGTCTTCAGAGGGCCACAGCTTCTCCGCTCCCTCCTCCTCCTTGGACCTAGAAAGGGCCGTTAGTGCTCCCTTAGGACCTGAAGGAAAACCGCTCACAGGCCACCCTTCTAGCAGGTCCCGCCAGGTATAAAATAAACGGAGTCTGGGCGGCACCAAAAGCACAGCAGGTGAGACGTGGGCACGGGACGGAAAGAAGCCACGCGAGGCTCGTGGTCTTGGCGGCTCGTCAGAAACACTTCCTCTGCCCTCAGCCACTGTCTGTCTTCATCCAGCCACACTCATGGTTTCTGTGTCACCAAAAAAATCCTATTTGTTGGGAATGATTTTACTTTAGACTTCAGGCCTTGTTAATTGTTGCTCTAGGAGGCTTTCCCTTCCTAGTCTTAAATGGGAGACCCCCAAGTCACGTTACTAGCCAGTGGGTGCCCAGGAAGTGTGGGTGACCCTCCCACTGACAGAGGCTCCTGGGACCCAGGACTGGCTCCAGGCCACCACAGCCCAGCAGCATTCCAGACACCAGCTGATTCAGTCCTGAGGGGCAGCCCAGGCCCTGGCAGGCCCAGCAAGGTGGCCTCCCCTGCAAGGCTAGAGCAGCAAGGCCCCATGAAGGGAGACAAAACCAGGGACCCTGACCCTACAGGGCTGAGGGGAGGGCAGAGGTGGGAAGGCCCATGCAGCCCCCGGCACAGACTGGCCCATGCCAGGCCACACGGATCCCTGGACTCCTGACTGCAGAAGAGGGTGCTGGCACACATGGCCCTAGAGCCCCCGGTGAGTACCATGAAGGAAGCGGAAAGCCAGGAGGCAGCTGCCACCCAACCCTGGTGTTTGCTCAGCCAATGTGCTACAGCCCCCATCGGTTGAACCGGGGAGGCGGAGGTTGCCGTGAGCTGAGATGGCGCCACTGCACTGATGCCTGGGTGACAGAGTGAAACTCTGCCTCAAAAACACAAAAAGGTAGGAGGGAGGTGGGTGGAGGGGAGGAGAGGGGCAGTGGGAGGGAGGGAGGAAAGAAGGAAGATCTTGGAACCTTTTTTAAGTCAAGGAAATGATACAGATGGCTGTAATATTCCCGCAAAGTGCGTGCAGCCCTGGCAGGGGAGACCGCCGCACTGGCAGCCCTCCCACAGCTGCCACCGAACGCTCCGGCCCGTGTTTCCACACAGCACTGTTATCTCACTGAACGAGCTTCGCTTCTGCGGCTGGGCCTGGCTTACTTGCTTCTGCTGCCACTCTCCGAATCTTAATTGAATCTGACGTGGCCCATATGGCAGGTTCACCCCCCGGCAGAGGCATCCTAGTGGCTCCCCGCAGCCCGGGGGGCGCCCAGCCTGCAGCCGCCCGTCCCTGGGGGAAGGAGCCGAAGCTGAGTTCCCGGCACAGCCTCCTCCCGGCCCCACCCTGTCCACCTGCCTCTCCCCGTCGTTCTATTTTCACTTCCACCTCCACTTTCCACCCGCCGGGCCGGGCACTTCTCCAGCCTCTCAGTTCCGCGTCTTTTCAATGAGAGAGAACTCAGCATCAGAAGGATGTCTGCAAAGTGGAGGGATTCAGAAGGTGGGCGTCTCCTCTAAGGATTCCAGCAGCGACCAAGAGCGGAGGAGGGCTTCACAACGTCCGCGCTCTTGAGAGCACGTGTGTGATCGTCACTACTAAATACCCACTAAGTACCAAGGTCTACTAAGTACTGAGTACTGCTAAGCACTAAGTACCTCCTAAATAGCAGTCTGTTTAGTACAAAGTACTATTAATAGTAATTACAAACTACCTACTAAGTAGCAGTCTTTGCTTAGTACTAAGTACTGCTAAATACTAAGTACCTCCTAAGTCACAGTCTCTACTTGGCACTGATCCCTCCCACCCCAAGTCACTCCCATCACGTCCTGTCCTCTCTCTTTCCTCATAATGTTGCCCCTGTTCCCCACTGACTATCACTGCAATACTCAGTCCCTGGGCAGAGAACAACTGGCCTCCTTCCCCCAGGACTTCTATGGTGGTTCCTGCTCAGGCAGAAGGGAAAGGCTGGGCTCTGAAGTCCTTCCAGCTAGCTCCTGCTTCTTCACTCAGAAGTGCAGGAAAATGAAACTGACCTCCCCATTGATGCTTCAGGGTATGGAGGGGATAGTAGCACAAAAGTTGAAAACACAAATTAAAAGGTGAAAGGTCAAGGCAGTGTGCTGAAGCCAAAGGCAGGACGATCTCCAATAACGTGCCTTTCAGGTATTCATGAAAAAGGGACAGACAGATGCACGAAACGTCTGTAGGTAGTGAGGGCCGTGTGTGTGTGAGAGTGTGTGTGTGAGTTGTGTGTGAGTGTGAGTGTATGGGGGTGTGTGTTATACAAAATGTTAAACTTTTCCTCCAAGCTCACTGTCTCCAGTGTGAGAGTCCCAGTGCCCAGGGTGGAGGCATAGGAGATGCCACAGGCCTGAACGAGGCCAGGGGTTCTAAGCCTGCCCTCACTGGCTGTGTCAACGTGGACGGTGGCGTGGTCTTAAAGAGGCCTCTTACGATGGCGCTGGGCATGGGCTCACATGTCCAGCCCTGCACCTGCAGCACAGTCGGCAGAGACCCCTCACGCCGGAATCAGGTAGTGCACATGACCCACCACGGGAAAAGTCCCAGGACAGGAAGTCCCATCACACAAAGCCTCTTAAAAGAGCCTGAAGGGGGCTGCCTGCCCCAGACTTCCGCCATGCCACACACGGCCCCAGGAAGCCTCGGCCGGGTGTCCCACTTCAGAGCTGGCCAAACAGAATGGATGGGGCTGCAGCAGGAACTCACCACCTGTTTCAATGATGAGGCCGTTAGACGCCATCTTCACACACTTTTCAGAGAGTGTGTAGGCCATTCTGGCCTGAGTCGAACCAGGGACCTTGCATCCAAGCAGACCTCTTGACTTAGACTCAGATCTCCTCACCAGGAGTGGGACCTGCACCCTGATCAGTTACTAGGCAGAGAGAGTTTTCCAGATTAGGTTTGTTTGGGTTGATAGGAATGTAACTCTTGACATCCAAATCCACATGGATGGGAACTGCCTTCTAGACCCTTCTGGTGATTCTCGCCTTGAGTCAGACACAGCGTCTCGTGCCGTGGCTGTGTGAACGGGTGAGTGGGGATGTGGAAGCAGCTGGCTCAGGGCTGGCGCACAGTAGGTCCCTTGTGTGCGGCCACCATGCTCTCCACCATTCCTGGTGCCATGGCTGTCCCTACGCTGACTCAGCCATGGCTGGACATTGGCCTGGCACCCAGGCACCCTGGGAAGCTGCTCTTACCCTACTTTCAGTCACTGAGACACAAGTCAGGGCCTGGCTGGCAGCGGTGAGACTGTTGGGGTGCCCTCCCCACCTGTGACAAGAAACACTGTGTGATGTTACCCTCCAGGGAAGACTCAGGATTGTGTGACACCAAAACTCATTAAAGATGCATATTCCAGGCCAGGCTGCATTCACTAATTGATTGATTGATGAGGTTTACTTAAAATACACATTTCTCCTAAGCTTCTCCACAGATACAGAAAAATATAAATACCCTACATGAATAAAATTAAAGTCAGCACTTAAAGGAAGGAGGGGAAGAAAGCGTATTATGGAAATGACAGTGTAATGGGTGGGTCTCCTGGCAACCAAAGACATCCTGGGAGCTGAGAGGCAGAGAGAGAAGCAGTGGCTTAAAGATTTGGCGTTGAGACGCATTTCTCCACCACAAATGAGGAAGATGGCTCTCGCTGCCCCAGCTCTGGCTTCCATGTGGTCCAGAGGACAGGAAATGCCTCGTAGGCGGAGGAGGAGGCTTGGGCTGCTGACAGAGGAGCTTGATTTTAAAAGGACGATAAGAAAATGGGAGCGTTTCACAAGTCATTGTCCTTGTCCATGGGATTTTTCCAAGTAGGGCAACGTGTATTCTAAAGAATTTGCTTTTTCTTCCTTTTTGACCTTTTTAAAGACTTACGCAGAGGCTGATTACAACCAAAATCATAAGGTTTTATTGCTGATTCAACCTTGCGGAGCTGACAGGCAAGGCCGACCACTGCGGTGAGGGCTGTGATGACAGCAAGGACAGTGAACCCAGGGCGCCGTCCCCATGCGCGTGCTTCCAGAAGCGCTCCCCAGAGCGAGGGTGCCGCCATGCCAGGCCTGGGCTGGGAGGGCCGTGCGAGGACGCAGCACGCGGGTTTGGCAGCCTGAGAAACCATCCCTGGCACGGGCTGCCTCAGGGAGTGAGAAGGCATGAGCTTCCCAGCTGCCCATCCCCACACCTGCACATGGCTCCTGCCTCTCACCACACAGAGCGTGGCCGTGCGTGGCACCCCCAGCATGGCCAGGAGCACCGAGGTGCACGCTGGGCTCTGAGATGCTGCCTGGCCAAGCCGGGTCAGGGTAGTGTGCAGGCGTGCGGATCTGGAAGAAGATTTCCAACCCACGGTGGGGTGTCGCTGGAGAAGGCCGTGAGGCGAGGTGGAGGAATGGGGAGGAAGGCGCTCGACTGTCTCTGTGTGTCTAAGCAAAGGATACAGGGGCGCCAAGGGAAGGAGCAGCTGGGGGTGCAGCCCATCCCAGGTGCACTCTTCACAGCGTCCCGGCTTCCCCACCAGGCCCACGCCCACACCCACAGCTCACGGGCAGCTGGGCACTGACACTCAGACGCTGTCCCAAACACCCCACACAGAAAACTCGCTCCCTCTCCGGCCACACAGCAAAGGGGACACAGTGCCCATGGGCTCCGATGAGACAACGGAGGCCTGGAGACAGGAAGCAGCTGCTGGAAGGTACGGTGCTACAGCCACACCGGTGTGGCCTGTGGGGACAGGTGCCACCATCTGCATTCTTCTTCTTTCTTTTTTTTTCTTGAGACCAGGTTTTACTCTTGTCACCCAGGTTGGAGTGCGATGGCGCGATCTCAGCTCACAGCAACCTCCACCTGCCAGGTTCAAGGGATTCTCCTACTTCATCCTCCCGAGTAGCTGGGATTACAGGCATGAGCCACCACTCCCAACTATTTTTTGTATTTTTAGTAGAGATGGGGTTTCACTATGTTGGCCAGGCTGGTCTCGAACCCCTCACCTCAGGTGATCCACCTGCCTCGGTCTCCCAAAGTGCTGAGATTACCGGCATGAGCCACTGCACCTGGCCCACCGTCTGCATTCTTAAGCACACCTTGCACACACCCCAGCCTGGAGAGGGGTGCGGGAAGGAAGGCTTTGTCCCACGGTTCTTATTATTAGGGAGATCCAGAGACCTGCCTCAAAAAATCACAGCACGACATTTCTGAGGGTGAAGAATCAGCGACTTCCTTGAAAATGGGAGAAAATGGGTGATGCTTTAACAAAATCCTAAAGCCAGGGCTGTGCTTAGAGCCCCCGAGGCCAGGTGGTCACGCTTTCCTTCCAGGAGCGGCCCCACCCCTTCAGTCTTGGCACGCAGGGCCATCGGCCAGAGGCAGACGCCAGAGGTGGCCTCTGCTTTCCTCCCAGCTCTCCTGTAAGAAGCCGCTGAGCCACCAGCTCCCAGCAAGCACCTGCACACCCCAAGACGCAGCCAGGAAGGAGCGGGGTCCCCCGGCCACACGGGGACACAGCCCTCCTGAGAGACAGCTGGTGTTCCCTGAAGGAACTGAGGCCAGGAGTCTGTTTCTCACTTATTTGAATTCAACTCTTAAAATGTTTGGAATAAATTCAAAATTTTCAAAACACTGTGTAAGACTGAACAAAATAAAACACTACCACAAACATCCCATGAGGACATCTCACCTATGTGTGTATATATACACCACATACACCACACATATGCACCTACATCACATATGTGCACATGTACCACATACACACCCCACATATGTACACATCACATATGCGTGCACACATACCACCATATGTACACATATACACCACACACCACACACACACCCACATATATGCACATGTACCACATACACACACCACACATTTGTGCACACCACACACATGTACGCATATCACATATGTACGTATATACACCACACAAGCACATATGCCACACACATGCACCCACGTCACATATGTGCACATGTACCACATATACACACCACACATATGAACACATCACACACACATGCACACATCACATATGTATATATATACACCACACACACCACACACATGCACCCACATCACATATGTGCACATATACCACATACACCACACATTTGTACACATCACATACATGCATGCATGTCACATATGTACATATACACCACATGCCACACACATGCACCAACATCATATACATGCACATGTATCACACACCAAACGTGTGCATACATCACACAGATGCACATATATATGTACACATATACACCACACAAGCACATATGCCTCACACATCCATCCACATCTCATATGTGAATATATACCACATACACACACCACACATATGTACACATCACACACATATCACATGTACATATATACAACACGCATGCACGCCACACACATGCACTCACATGTGCATGCATATATACACACCACATGCACACACCACACACATATCACATATGTACATATATACACCACACGTGCATGTACATCACACATTCACCCACATCACATATGTGTACATACATACCACACAGGCACACATCACACACATCACATACATGCATATATATGCCACACATGCCACACACCACACACATGCACCCACATCACATGTGTGCATATACCACACATACACACACCACACATGCACACATCACATACATGCACACATCACATGTGCACACACACATACACCACACATGCCACACACCTGCATCCCGCATCACATACATGCACACATCACACACATGCACACATCACACACATGCACACATGTCACATGTGCACATACATCATGCACATGCACCCACATCACATACGTGCATACACACCACACACGCACATCACACACACATCACATACATGCATATATATCACATACGTGCACATATACCACACACACCACACATGCACACATGACATGCATGCACACATTGCATATGTACATATATACACCATACATGCATCACATCACATAAATGCACACACCACACATATGCACGCATCACACATGCACACACATCACATGTGCATACATACACATGCACCCACATCACATACATGAACACACACACCATATATATGCACACATCAAACCCAAATGAACACACCACACACATGTGAATCACACATTATCACCACACACCTGCACACATGCGACATACACATCACACAATGCACATACACATGTGTACCACCATACAGCTGCACACGCATGCACACCACATATACATGCACACACATACACATATCCACTACACCTACACACACACATCGCACATCACACACATGCACCATACCTGTGTGTTGGACTGGCCTATGAGTCTCCCAGTTGTGATGTCTATGCAGCCATTAAAAAAGGGAAGAGGGGTTTCCTTTGGTCAGTGAGGCATTAGGACCAGAAGGGCCCCATCCCCTGAGGACTGTGGAGGGCTTCATCTAGGCGGTCAGATGCCCTCTCTGACATCACTACCAACTGTCACTCACTCATATCTTTGACAGACATGCGCTGAATGCATTACCATTTAAACTGCTTCTACTGTGCTCCAGCAAGATGCCACACCCCTCCCCCCAGTGTGTGCACACGATGACCCATGTGGTGGATGCATGACACACACACACGTGTTTCCTACACTTCACACTGAGATGCATTTATGGTCTTTCTTATCAAAGTAAAAAGTATGAGACAAGTTGCTGAAATATCATATGTCAACTCTAGATGCTTCACAGTCATTACAATATTTATGAAAATATGATAATGAAGAAAATACTTATCAAGGAAAGCCAAACAACAGGACCCACAGTTGGGTCTATGGTGTATGGGATGGCCCCTGCCTCTAACCTGAGCTCAGATAAAGTAGAACAGTGAAGCCCTCATCTTTAGGAGGCAGGAACGTGGATACTCTCAATCCTACTATCCTGTAATTTTCAGATTCTTTCAAATGAACACAGGTTATTTTTCTTTATTGTTATACATTTAAACCATAATGGATATCTATTTAAGAAAACTGAAATGGTACCGAAACCATGCAGAAGTTCCACAGAACAGCAAAAGGGAACTGGCCTCCCCATCCCCCTCTCCATTTGCTCTGAACACAGACTAGGGGGTTGCTTTTCTGCACACATGCACACACACATCCCACACACACGTACACACACATCCCACAAACACATGCACACACACATCCCACACACACGTACACACACATCCCACACACACATGCACACACATCCCACACACGCACATGTACACACATCCCACACACACATACACACATGCACACACACATGCACGTGCCCCACACGCACATGCACACACACATATCCCACACATGCACATGCACACACACATCACACACACACATGCACATCCCCCCACACACGGACACACACATCACACACATACATCACACACATGCATATGCACACACACATTCCCCACACACATCCACACAGAAACAGAAGAGTTGTAAGAAACAACAGTTTTGAAAAGAGAAGTATGTTTTCTTTGCAGAATCTCAAACCCCCGAATGGTTGTGGTTTCTGCTCTCTTGTCTGTTTACTGATGTGACAGAAAACATGTTTGATTGTTGATCCATAGTCCTGATTCTTTCAAATGGACATCGACTAACTTTGAGCAGTGCTGTATAACACTACTTCATATCATTTTCAACCAGTCATAAATGTCTTCCTAACTATGTTGCCATGAAAGACAATTCCAGTAGCTTCGACATCTGGTAGAGAAAAAATTAACAAGTCGCTTGTTTTTAAAGTGTTTGTGGGAAAAATTTCAAAAAGAAAAGAGGTGAAGTCATCCACAGTGAGATGAGCCCATTTTACTTGATTATCACAAGTCCAGAGGTTAAAGCCCTGTGGAAATCTCGGTGGAATCTCGGAGGCAACTCCATATCTAGGCTGACATGAAGCCCTAATGTGTAGAAAGGGAAGCAGGGCATGCACAAAGTGTGCTGTTATTCAGTGGGCTCTCGACGACCACACAGCTTGACTCTAATGATGTGCTCAGCTTCAGAAGAATGGAAAGAGTGCTTGGGATCAAAGAACCGGGCTACCATCCTGCTGAGGTTCCCATGCCAGGGTGCCTTGGAACCCACATCAGTGAGCCAAGGAGTCTTGCCCTTCTCCCAGCAGAGGTCAGATATCCTCCTTACTGCACAGATATGATACATGCGGTGCCTGTGGTGTGTATGCATGTGTGTGGTGTGTGCAGGTGTGCAATGGATTACATGGTGCACATGTGGTGTGTGCAGGTGAACAATGGATTATATGGTTCCTGTGTGGTGTGTGCAGGTGTGCAATGGATTATATGGTGCACATGTGTGTGCAGGTGTGCAATGGATTATATGGTGCACGTGTGGTGTGTGCAGGTGTGCAATGCATTATATGGTGCACATGTGGTTGTGTGCAGGTGTGCAATGCATTATATGATGCACATGTGGTTGTGGGCAGGTGGGCAATGCATTATATGATACATGTGATTGTGTACAGGTATGCAATGCATTGTATGGTACATGTGGTTGTGTGCAGGTGAGCAATGGATTATATGGTGCACATGTGGTGTGTGCATGTGAGCAATAGATTATATGATGCACATGTGGTGTGTGCAGGTGTGCAATGCATTATATGGTGCATATGTGGTTGTGTGCAGGTGAGCAATGGATTATATGGTTCCTGTGTGGTGTGTGCAGGTGTGCAATGGATTATATGGTTCCTGTGTGGTGTGTGCAGGTGTGCAATGGATTATATGGTGTTGTGTGGTGTGTACAGGTGAGCAATGGATTATATGGTGCATGTGTGGTGTGTGCAGGTGTGCAATGGATTATATGGTTCCTGTGTGGTGTGTGCAAGCATGCAGTGGATTATATGGTGCCGTGTGGTGTGTGCAGGTGTGCAAAGGACGTATATGGTGTACATGTGCCTGTATGTCCCCCTCATTGCCCTACCTGCATGTAGAGCACAGATGCTCACATTTATAAAACCCAAAGGATTCTCAGCATATTAAGTCTGCAAATCCTGAAACGCTGTGAAATTGGACCTGTGATTTGAAGCCTCCATTCTATTGTTGGGGACACACAAGCAGGGATCCCTAAGGAGGTGGCAGGGAAATGAGAGCCACTGCATACAGTGCCCTGGGCTCAGGGCAGGACCCAGCAAAGCCCTGGCTTGGCTCTGGCCACCTCATCGTCTATGGAACATGCCAATTTCACCAGAAACACAAGGCTGGTCCCTCCGTCCGTCCTCCGCCTCAGCAGCAGCCTCTCCAGTCGCCATGGCAACTCTGCTCTGGTTGCCGCACGGCCCGAAGCCCCAGCTACTTGAGTAGGTAAGAAGGTGAGAGCTCTTGGGCACCCATGGTCTGACAAATCTGCTTTGCCCCAGTCACCTCTGCGGTGAGAATCAGCAGTCACAGAAACCCCTGCCATGCCACTACTGTAAGCCTGTCTATGCCAGTTACTTGGAGTAAAAACAGAATCATCCCAAGTCCCAGTGGTGTGTGGTGTCACCGCTGAGATGGCTCAGACAAAGGTGGCAGACTGGGCGGCGGGAACAGAACCTTTCTAGGCAGGCAAACCCAAGCACATTGCTGCTGAATTAGTGCGTCTTGTTAGGTGGTGAGCCTTCCAGGCAGACCTGAGAGCCCGGAGCCCCACCCCTTGCCACCCCCCGCCCCAGTCCTGCACCCGTTACCAAGGACAAAGAAGAGACACGTTGCTCCAAAAAATGGCAGGACAGGACAGTCCAGGCACCCGGCTTTCAGGGAAGCCACCACACCAGCCCAGCTTCACAGACGCATGACAGGCACCCAGGTGCTGAAGCTGAGGAGCAAAATCACACAGCACACCCCGGCGATAAGATACACCACGCACAAAGCAACGCCTGCCGAAACCCCCTGTGCTTGTTCCCCCTGAATGGCCGCCCGAGGCCTCTGCTGCACACGTCTCTCAAGTGAAAACACGGTTTCACATGGAGTGACGAGGAGCAGAACTTCTAGACTCCAGAAGTGGAAGATGTATAAAGGAATGCCAAGTGACAGCTTGACAACCAGTGCAGTGCTAACGGGCCACGGAGGCAGGCGAGCCACAGAGGCATGCAGGCCATGGAGAAGGGCCACTAAAGGGCCACAGAGGCAGGCGAGCCACAGAGGCACGCAGGCCATGCAGGACATGGAGAAGGGCCACAGGAGCAGGTGGGCCACAAGAGGCATGGATAAGAGCCACGGGAGAAGGTGGGCCACACATAGGACACAGAGAAGGGCCACGGGAGCAGGTGGGCCACACAAGGCATGGAGAAGGGCCACAGGAGAAGGTGGGTCACACATAGGACACTGAGAAGGGCCACGGGAGCAGGTGGGCTGCAGAGGGAATGGAGAAAAACCACAGGAACAGGTGGGCCATGCAGGGCAGGGGGAAGGGCCACGGGAGCAGGTGGGTTACACAGGACATAAAGAAGGGCCACAGGAGCAGGCGGGCCACATAGGGCATAGAGAAGGGCCACAGGAGCAGGCAGGTACGTGGGAGATGGAGAAGGGCCAGAGAAGCAGACGGGCCACACAGGACATGTAGAAGGGCCACGGGAGCAGGCAGGCCATGGGAGAGGGCAGGCCACCCAGGGCACAGAGAAAGGCCACAGAAGCAGGTGGGCCATGCAGGACATGGAGCCACACTTTCAGGGAGGGCAAGTGGTCTCTCATCCCACGTCACAACCTGCAGCTGCCTCTGTGCTACAGTGAACAGTGACCTCACAGAGACTCGCCAGAGTCCCTGGGAAAAGTCTAAAGGAGGCTCTAGAGCAGGCGTCCCCAAACTTTTTACACAGGGGGCCAGTTCACTGTCCCTCAGACCGTTGGAGGGCCGCCACACACTGTGCTCCTCTCACTGACCACCAATGAAAGAGGTGCCCCTTCCTGAAGTGCGGAGGGGGGCCGGACAAATAGCCTCAGGGGGCCGCATGCGGCCCGCGGGCCGTAGTTTGGAGACGCCTGCTCTAGAGGTTCCACCAAAGACCATCGGCTCCAACGCTGGCACATTTATTTGGAAGTTAGAGAAGGGCTCATCTACCAAGGGGGATTTACAACAAGATCCCAAGAGCGGGACTCACTCTTCCTGGGGATCCCACCTGCCCCCACCCCCACCAGGGAGCAGACAGTCTGTGTCCATGTGTCCCTGTGTGTACACGTGCGTGCGTGTGTGTACATGTGTGTATGTGTGTGTGCGTATTCTGCATCTGCACTTCTAACAGACAAGATGTCTGCTGTCTCCTGTGGGGTTTGGGGGAGCGCATTAGGGCAGTCACCAGACTTCCCAAAACACAGCAAAGCAAAGAATCTGGCCTTGCTGAGGATTCTCAGGCCAAGACGCCGCCCTAGGCTGCCTTCCCGAGTCAGCTGGCTTAACAAAAAGTTTCATATCAGTGCTTGCAAAAATGCCTTCTCAGCACACAGCTCAAATGTTATTAAATAATTCCATGGGGAAATAAGATTTTATACACAAAACTTTGTTTTATTAATAATTTGTCAGTAATGTATAGTAATGCATGCATTCATAAATCATGGTTAACAGAAGCAAAGACACACTGGAGACTTTTCCAGAAGGCCTAGGAAAAGAGTCTATTTGAATAAAGGTCAGAGGACCTACAGAATCTGAGTGCACGCCCACAATACCACAAACAAAGCAAAACAACCATGACACTGTGCACCCCCACAACAAGGCACAACAGCCACCACACGTATCCTAGAGACGTTCTCATGTTGTTTATAGTAAGGTTAAAATACCCATCCATGTAACACACCCACACAGAAACACAAACTGGCTGTTGCCATGAGCACTCCATGGGGTTGAAGATGGTAAGACCCCAAGCCTCAGGCTGGCATTTCCAGAACATACCCTCGCTGCCACAGCTACACAAGGGGAAGATTGGAAGAGAGGGCTCCTTCCTCCTGACCCAGAGAAGACACCTGCAAACCTGAAGCCAGGAGACAAAGCTGATGAATCACACAGGCCGGGATCCAGCACGCCCTGCTGCTCCAGCGGGTCCCCAGGTGGGAGTGTGAGCTCCTAACGTCTCAGGAGAGACCGCGGAGGAGAGAGGAGGCAGAGGAGCAGGAGAGGCCTGACCCTCCAGAGTCACCTCAGCCCCCAGAGCCACCCGTGGGAGGTCTGAGTGCAATGGAGGCGGGATGCCGCTGAGGAGCTGCGCTGTGACGGAGCCTGGGGTGTCCGGCAAGGGGGCGGGAGGCCCCGACTGGCTGAGTCTGGGTGGGCATCAGCAACAGTGCCGTCCCGAGCTCTTTCCCAACGCACCCAGGACATGGTGGAAGGTGGAAGACTCTGCCCAGGGGCAACTCAGAGAGCAGGTGGGAGAGGCCAGGGTCAGCACGCATGAGACAAGCAGGCTGGCTAGCGGGAAGAGGCTGCTGGGAAGACGTGGGAACCGGGCGGCACGGAGCTTGGACAAGGCAAGGAGTCAGAGGGAGGGAGCTAACAACGGCCCCTGGGAAATGGCAAAGCATGAAACTGTGAGACGGTCCCTTCCTCAGACTCCCAACGGTGTGTGATTCCAGAAGGGACCCAGTCCATGTCCCAGGGGATCACGGGCAGGGGTGGGCCACAGAAGGGCTTCGGGGGCCAGGAACTCCCTGCAAACTGAGCCCCGTCCTGGGCAGCCTCTGACTTTGCACAGGTGGGAAGGGAACGGACGGCTCCCTGCCATTGAGAGACAAAGGCGTGGTGCCTGAGAGACACCAGCCAGCCATCCTGAGCCAGAATGTGGATGTCCACTCCAGGGAACACACAGAAAGGATAAAACGGCAGGAGCACTCCAGGACCACAGGCTCCCCTGAAGCACACACGGGTCCCGCCTGGGGATCCACACTGCCAGGATGCAGCCGCTCTGCGGAAGACTGCACGCAGGAGCCTCTTCAGGGTGCAGCCAGGAGCCACCCTCAGAACCTGAGCTCCAGGCACTAAGGATGACTTTAGGAAACTTGTGTCTGCTGCGTTTTGAATATTGTGATGGGGCTTCCGGTTATTTCAGGAGAAGCTAATTCCCCACACAGTTAGTGCTCAGGTGGGAGAGTCCAGGAGCTTGCTTGGCCCTAACGCCCGTGGTGGCTGCACTGTGCTTCTGCTCTCCTTCCCATGGGGACTGAGACAACAGGAGGAGCCGCAGCCACCAGCGCCCCTGGTTCCCAGGGCTGGTGGCTGCAGCACGGACTCCACCCATGGGTTCCTAGAGCACCCAGGGCTCC
Organism: Saimiri boliviensis; assembly: GCF_048565385.1. Taxonomy (NCBI): domain Eukaryota; kingdom Metazoa; phylum Chordata; class Mammalia; order Primates; family Cebidae; genus Saimiri; species Saimiri boliviensis. Next base: position 1,176,467 of record NC_133458.1, on the reverse strand, counting down.
CACATCCAGCAGGGGATGTTTAGAGTCACACCCTCAAGGCCACCGTGACCGCTCCAAACCCTAAGGCCTCCCTGGTTCCCCCCTGCCTCCCTCCCCTGCTCTCCTGATGTAAACACAGGCACAAGCGCACACACCTGCATGGACACACATGGGCACTCGCGCTCACACATGCACACTGCACACTACGCACCCTCACACACTGCACATGCAGGGCACGTGCATACACAAGTGCATACTGTATGCACACATCCACACACTCACATACACACATCACTGCACGTTTGCACACACATTCACATGCTTGCATACTGCATGCACACAGCTGTACCTCCTGCCCGTGTGTATGTATGTGCACGTGTGTGCATGCACACACTGTACACACACGTGCACACTCACATTCACCCCCACACACTGTACATACAATGCACACACGCACACAAGCACACACATGCAGCCATCTTCCTCAGACTGCGTCCCACAGAGGGGCTTCCTCACCCCATGCTGCCCGGGTTTGGGGTGGGCCCATCAGCGTCTGCTCAGGTTGCTCTGGAGGACTCTGCCCTGCTGTTGTTTGTGTATTTTCCCTCACACTGCCACAGAGCCTCTGGGTACCGGGTCACGGTCTAGTTTCTAAGTCCTTCTCCTGAGCATTTCGGCTCCTGGCTTCTGTGGCTTCCATGTTCTATTTCAGTCTCTCTGGCTAAGGGGAAGACACAGCCGTAGGTGGGCACCCAGCACCTCAACAGTCCTTTTCCCACCAGGGACCCTCTCCAAAGAACCCCAGCGCCCAGGAGAAACACCCGCCAGTCATGCACACCTCCCTGCAGGGCGACACTGAAAATGTGGAAGAAAGGCTGAAATGACAGCCACGCCGGAGAGCGGCGTCTCCCAGCTGAGTGTCTGCAGGCCGCGTCACTCAGCAGACTCCACCGTGCCGTGGGCCAGCTGACCAGCTTCATCTCTAGCCACTGCTGGCCTTAAATTCAAGCCCAGCTCTAACCCTGCCACTCTCAGGCTTGCCACCTTCATTTTCCAGTGGAGGGCCTCTGAGCAGCGAAGGGTTACTATTTAGAAGGAGTTCCTGTGGTTAGAGCCCACCTCTCCTCACTTTCAAGTCAAGGCTTGCTGATCATGTGGTCCCTAATTAACAACCACAGCAGCATATCGGGCAGAATGGGCATCTGTTTAGAGTTGGTACCGACCTCCTGAAAATGTCGTGGTAGGAATAAAACCATGCAACTCCGCACAAGAAATAACACACGTATCCAGATGGAACTGCTGTGAGACGCCAGCACCCTGAAATCTCAGGTTAGACACCAGCACCCTGAAATCTCAAGTTAGGCAATGATTTACTGCTCAAAGTGCCACGGAGTGAAGATGACCTCCCAGTGCCATGTGCCGAGCTCTTCCCACATGCTACATGCAAGGCCCCTCATCATGGCATCTAGTTTTCATGGTCTAAAAATTGCCACCTAAGCCACACTCCCATATGACAAATTGCTGTGGGCCACACGTGACGTGCGTATGGGTCCCCACAGCACTCAGTGGCAGCAGGTGACAGCAGGGACCATCGAGGTGGCCCTCACAACAGTCTAGACTCTCGCTACCTCGTATTCACCCAAGACTCCAAATGGTCTCAAGTCCCCAGCGGGGACCAAAGGCCGGGAGCTGTGGGTTCTCTCACACACTCTTCCTCCATGGCCAAGCTCCAGACCTGCTTCGAGTGTGCACCGAAAACTGCCCCATCCCTAAGAGTCAGCTTGCACCTTCACCTTCCCGGCAGAAGCCCTCAACCAGGTCAAGCACAGACTCCTCTGCAGCAGGGCCCGACGCTGCGCAGCCAACGCCGCTTCTCATGCAGCCTCCCTGCTCTGTGGTGGCACCTGCCTTGATGCCCAGGAGCGGCTGACCTATGGAGTATCTCCCTTTACAAGAAGAGCACCCTCCTCGCCTGCCAGGGCAGCTAAGGTGCCGCCTGCTCACAACAGCCATGGGCTCTCCCACTCCAGGCCCCACTGGCTCCCAAGCCTGGTGACATCCTCACCAGGTCATTTTCTATCTGCTTCAGGCAGTCTACCTCCCATTCCCTCCAGGGTAGCGCATGCAAGCAGCGCACTACACTGTAGGGATGTGAGGTATGCTCCTGGCCGGGAGGAGCAGTGACTTGCTCAGAAACTAGCAAGGCCTCTCGACGGGGGCCTCCCACCGAGCTGGCTGCCCATCCTCCGCTACACTCCTGATGCTGGAAACACCCCCTAGGTGGCTCAGAGTGGTCCCAGAGGACCAGCAAACACCTGGAGGCAGGTACACACCTGTGGGCACACACCTGTGGGCAAGCACACACCTGTGGACAGGCACACCTGCGGGCACACACCTGTGGACGCACACCTGTGGACAGGCACACACCTGCGGGCACACACTTGTGGATGCACACCTGTGGACAGGCACACACCCGTGGGCACACACCTGTGGACAGGCACACACCTGTGGGTACTCGCCTGTGGGCAGGCACACACCTGTGGACTGGCACACACCTGTGGACAGGCACACACCTGTGGATGCACACCTGTGGACAGGCACACACCTGCAGGCACACACCTGTGGACAGGCACAAACCTGTGGGTACTCGCCTGTGGGCAGGCACACACCTATGGACAGGCACACACCTGTGGACTGGCACACACCTGTGGGCACACACCTGTGGACAGGCACACACCTGTGGATGCACACCTGTGGACAGGCACACACCGGCGGGCACACACCTGTGGACAGGCACACACCTGTGGACAGGCACACACCCACAGGCACACACCTGTAGACAGGCACACACCTGTGGACTGGCACACACCCACGGGCACACACCTGTGGACAGGCACACACCTGCAACACATACTTGCAGGCAGGTGTGCATATCCCCACATCCACTCTGCACAGGCCCCTTGCCAGTCTGCCCTGTGCACATTTTGGTTTGGCCGAGGCCCCAGCCTCTGGGTGAAGGGACCACCTGGCGCCATCATTGGCCTATCACACCAGCCCTCAGAGGAGCACTCAGCAGGAGGCCTGGCAGAACTGTGTGAGGCTGCCCAGCGGCCCAGCCCTGGGCACAGAGTGTGGTATTTGATGAGTACAGCCAGAAGTAAATGAGCAGAGGTGCCACGAGGTCACAGTCCAGCCACATATCAAAGGCGGTGGCCAGAGGTTGCCCGGCTCCTCATCAGCAAGATCTTCAGCCCTGCCTTTGGGTGAAGGCCCACGGAGCCCACCAAGGCACAGGGAGTCAGTCTGCGTGGGGCTGCGTCCACCCCATCTCTCTGCCCAGCTTCTCTCTCTAGCCTGCTCGGGCCCCTCAGAGGCACTGGGCTTCTCACCTCCCTGGGCTCACCCTGTCTCACAGGAAGGAGACCCACAGGGCACACCACACGCCTCCCGCCTTCCTCCTGGAGAGGCCCTGCTCTCTGCTCTCCAAGGCCTCACCAGGCCTCCTCTACACAACTCCTTCACCACGCTGCAAGCACACACTGGCGCTCCAGGGAAAGCCTGCTGCCAGCCCACATCTGTGCCATTCCCACACCCTCCCACACGCTCACAGCCATCACCTCCCAGGATCTTCCCCAGGCCCTGCCCAGGTCCAGGAGTGGCAAGGTCCAGGGAGAACTGCACCTCCTGGGCCTCAATCCCTGTCCCTCCTCCGTCACCAGTTTTGAGAAGCTAAAACATGTTCACCTCATGTTCTTTGCTGCCATGGCGTGAACTGCACAAATGGGATTAAATCAAGAGCCCAGCATGGGCAAAGGTTGGCACACAGGAGCCCTGGGCAAAGGTCAGCACACGGGGAGCCCTGCGGGCAAAGGTTGGCATGTGGGAGCCCTGGGCAAAGGTCGGCACGTGGGGAGCCCCGTGGGCAAAGGTCAGTGTGCGGGGAGCCCCAGGCAAATTTTAAAGGCTGCTTTGGAACGAGCCAGACTGTCAGGAAAAGGGACCTGCCTCTCAGCCGAGCAGCGGGACCCTGTATGCTGACAGGGTGGGGGCTGCCGACATTGACTGGCCGGCCCGGCAGAGCTGGTTCCAGCAGGGAGCCCGGATGCAGCAGAACAGCGACCCTGACAGACAGGACAGTGGGGAGGTGGGTGCTCCCTCCACCCGGAGGCGCCTGGAAGCCAGAGAGCATGTTCTGTGACCGCTGGTCGTGGACAAGGCCTGCAGCAGTCAGAGCTGTCCGAAGTTCAGGGAGATGACGGACGCGGCTCCATACCCCGTCTTCCAGCTCCAGGAGGAGGCGGGGGACCCTCACACCAGGGGTAGCTGAGCATCCCAGGGGGTCGCTGTGGCTTGGGGGCTGCCATCTGCCCTGGGAGCTCCTGGTTAGAGCTGAGCACTGTAACTGCCCTGGGCCTTTCTGGGCACAGCGAAGCTTCTGTGGCCTTCTCTGTCAGCTCTCACCTCCTTCCACACTTTGAGTAGATCAAACTTGAAACATTTTTAGTACTGTGTAGAAACCAAGGGCAGCAAACCCCAACCTCTACGCAGGCGGAGCGTCTGCTCCTCCTGACTCTACAGCAAGAACTCGGGGCATCCCTCCCCATGACCCGCTGTGACCACGGACTTAGGGCCACTGCTTCCCATCTCCTTCACCTCATGTCCTGCCACCTCCAGCCCGTAATTTAGAGAGAAGCTGGTGCAACTGACTCTTCCCAGCTTGCTGGGTCCTGTGCACTCCGATGCTGCACGTACGCGCATGTGGGTGCACGGTGCCACAGTCGCGGTGAGAGGGCCAGCTTGAGTGCCCTTGAGGGCGTGAGATCCTCAGCCCAGTCGACAAGCCTGTGTCTCAGCTGCAATCACAGCTCATTGAGCCGCCAGCGAGTTAGAGAGCACTGGATTGGATCGTGACACAGGGTGGCTGCAGGAGTGTCAGAGACACAGCTGCACACACGGGGCTGAGCAGGAGCATCCCCGCTACGTTGCTGTTGAAGCCGTAGCTGGGCCTGAAAATCGCAACCATTCAAAAGCTCACCCTGAACCCCACCAGCTTGGTTCTCTGGGAAGGACGTGGTGGCGGCTGCCCAGCGTGGAACAGAGGAGCACAGGGGCAGCTTGAAGGCCCGTCAGAGTCACCGCTGCTCTCCCCAGTCACCCCTCCTTCTCTCCAGTGGCCTTCAGGGAAAATGCTCCAAAGGCGCCTCCTGGGAGCCCCTAGCCGACCCCACCCCAGATGTTCCCTCCCATCCCCAAAGCTCAGCTCCTCGTCTATGGAGGAACAAGGAGATGGCTGTCACCGCGCAGACGGTGATCCTGAATGCCAAGGCCATGCCTGGTGCAGACAGGGCCCCATCATCAGCCCCAGGAGGCGCGGCCATCCTGGTCATCACACCTGGCGGCTGCTTTGATAAACTCCAGCTGCTGCTGCTCTGTGCCCAGCCCCAAGGCGTGCCTGCAGCCCATGCTGGCTGTCTTTGCTGTTCTGTGCCCAGGTGAGACACGGAGGCAGCAGGGACCACGCAGACAATGCCCGCCCTCCTGGGACCCAGCAAGCCTGAGGCCACACATAGGCCACGGTGACAAAGCGACCACCGCAGACTCCCCTGACGTGGGCTGAGCAGGTGAGGACCGGCCGTGGGCCCTCACAATCCCAGCAGCGCCATTTCGGTCACAGGGTTGTGGGGCTGTGGCCTCACGCTCACCTGCGCGGCTCTGATGGTAACTGATAAACCAGTGTCACCTGCACTGGCCATGCCAGCCCTGGGGACACATGAGCTGGCCTGTGGCTGCTTCTCTGTTGCACTGTCTTCGGCTACTGACTTGCAACTGGCATAAATTCTAGACACCATGTGGCCAAACCTTCCCCAACCCTGGGCTTCCTTCCCGCCCTTGCTCAGGTGTACGGTGATGAAAAGAAGTGACCGAGTTCAATGTAATCTAACGAATCCACTTTTTCCTTTGTGGTAACCCTACCTGTGCCCAACAGGACCCACCCAGGAAGTCTGTGATCTGAGGAAGACATTCTGGCGTTTTCACCTTGGGTTTTAAGCCCCTAGGGTGGATAGAAGATGCTTCAGGAAGAAAGCATCTTCTGAGCCAGAGCAGGAACAGGGTGACAGACAGGACAGGAGCCCGCCCAGTGGCTTTGCCCAGGAGGACAGCAAAGTCAGCTGCTAGCTGGGACCAAGACAGAGACTATGGAACTCAGAGAGGGACAGAGACATGGAGAGAGACAGAGACAGAGAGACAGATGGCCAAAGACGCAGAGAGACAGGAAGAGAAAGAGACAGACAGAGAGAGAGAGGGAGACAGAGTCAGAGACAGAGAGAAACAGAGATGTCCAGAGAGCGGTGGGCACAGAGGCCCAGCAGCTGCCCATGCACTCTCTGCGTGACCTGGATCTGCCTCTCTGCCCTTGGATTTGCCCCAAGCAGAGCTTCGAAGGAGGGGCCGCTCATTTGTGGAGGGGGCGGGGGCTGGCTGGAAGGCTCTGCCAGCAAATGGCAGGTCACCAAGGTAGGTCCCAGGCCAGGAGGCGGAGGGGCCGGCACAAAGGCCAGCTTTGTAGGGCAGAGTGGGAGCCAGGTGGGGGCTCCGGGGGCCCAGGCACGGTTGTCAGGGTGAGGACACCTCCTTGGGCCGACTGCATATCACTGGTGACCAGTCGACAAGGTGCAAGCTGCTACCTTCATAGAGGGTGGCCCCACTGGAGAGAGATGAGCCTCACTGGCCGTAATGTGCCCTTGACCACAGCTCCCTCTGCCCAGGACCAGGCCAGACCCCCTGCCATGTAAGTGCTGCTATCAGAATTTCAGGCTGAATGCCCCAGGGGACACTGAATCTTTTCAGGGCAATAATAAGGGAAGGTTTCAACACAGTTTGCTGCAAAAGGGCAGGATTGCTGGGGCAGCATCGCCGGGCTGCCCCTCACCAGGCCATGCTGGGCGGAGTAACTGTGGACTGGAAGTGCAACTCTGCCCCAGCAGAGGCCAGGAGAGGCCGCAAGCTGCTTCTCCTGCATTGTGAATGCCGTGGTCAGCCCCAAACCACCAAGTGACACCCAGTCATTGGGATTCTTGGATCGAAATGCTTTTGATACACATAAATCCTCTCCGTACACTGCATAATTAACTGAATATCTGACAATCGGCAAATCCATACTGATGAAGCTGGATTAGCCAAAACTTGTAATTATTCAATTACATAATTTATAATAAAGAGCTACAGTCAACTGTAACCAATACCAATGGGCACAGCTCCTCAGCGTCCTTCCCAGAACTATGGGGCTCTCAGCAGAGGCTGCGTGCACAGGGTGGGGGGTGCTCCAGCTTCTCTGCACACACTGTGGCTTTCTGTTTGTGCCAAATCTTAATAAATGATAATAACTCGCTGGATAGCTGTCTCAGTCCATGCAGGCTGCTATAAGAAAATGCCACAGCGTGGGTAACTGAGAAACAATAGGGTTTATTTCCCACAGTTCTAGAGGCACCCGCAGAGTTGGTGTCTGGTGAGGGCTGACTTTCTGGTTGGGACTTCGCAAGTTATCACACCAGAAGGGGCGAGGAAGCACCCTGAGGCTTCTCTCCGGAGGGCGTCAACCCAGCCAGGAGGCTCCTCCTCACCCCCGCCCGAGGGCCCTGCCTCCTAACACCATCCTGTGGGGTGCGGACGTCCATGTAGGAAGCTGAGGCGTGGGGGTGCGGCGGGCACAAACACTCCATGGCTCTGGAACAGTGACTAACAAGCAGCCTGTAATTATACACAAACATGAATCCGTCTGACATTCTTTTAGGGCTCAAAGCGGCACTGTCAAAAGACAGGTTCTTCCCTCCTCATTTAGGCCAACTTGAAATCTATTTTTTCTCCTAAAATGTGGGAGTGTCCAAAGGGTGTCATCAGGTGACTGCGCACACTTCACGCTGAGCTGGAGGAGGAGGGTCCAGAGTGAAGCCCATCTCAAGCCAAGTGGAATTGGTCCAAATGAAAAACAGCCCCCAGGACTTTCCGTCTCGGGAGAGTGGCCTCTCGGGTCCTGGGACGGCCCTGCCATCTCCTGCCGCCCCCCCCCACCGTCCCCCCCACCCTTCCCCCAACTGTGCCCCCACACCGTCCCCTTGCCACCTCCCCATTGTCCCCCCCACCGCCTCCCCCACCACCTTCCCGCCCGCAGACCACGCTGGCTCCGCACCACCTCCTGCCTCAGCTGTGCTTACTCAGCCTTTGGCAGCTGCCCAGTACCAAGCATCAAGAATGAGAACTGCAGCTCAGGTTTAAAGAGCTGGTCCCAAGGTCACCGTCTGTTGACTGAGTCTTTCAAGTGGTTTGTGTCAGAAGTAGGGATATACCTTGAACTAGAGTCTTGATTTTTAGGCTTTACTCACCAAAGACATTGAGCAGGTTTGCCCGGAAAACACAGTCTACATGGAACTTCCACGCCCCCTCACTCTCCGCCAGAGCGGCAGCCTGCCTTGAAGACTCCGCATGCAGCCACCTGGTTTGCACCCCTGATGCTGGGGTTGAAAGCCCGAGTCCAGGCAGGAGACACCTCCCGGAGTCAAATCTCTGAGCACTGGGTCGGGGGCGGGAGTCTCAGCACCACTGTGGGGGTTTGGGGGAACCCTCAGGATTGAGACAGTGGTGTCTGCCAGATCCCTTTCGGAGTGAGGCACAGCCAGGGCCTCGTAGGCATGAGGGCCGCGGGGGAGGCGCGGCCGGCAGGAGAGGTGGGGGGCCTGAGTCGACAGCAGGATCAGGAAGGGCCAGGGGGAAGCCACCGTCGGTAAGCACGGCTCCCTCCCAGCTGCCTGCTGGGTAACTGCTGGGTAACCCCGGCCGCTCCAGGCCTTAGAGTGATTAAAACTGCTCCAGAAACAATCCTGCCATGGGTTCCCATCGGGAAATAATCAGTGGGGAGGGAACAGCTGCCAACCGCCGCAGTGCGTCTGCACAACAGAGCCAGCCTAGAGGACGCACGCACAATGCCGTGACTCGATTTCTCCCCTTCTCCTGCCTTCTGCTTCAGAAGCTGGGGCTCTCCCAGCTCCAGGGCGTCCTCGTGACACCCTGAACATCTCCGCCACCCTCCCTTCCAGGCACGTGTGCCCACTCGGCACCTGGCTACTTCTGTTTGCAGATGCAGTGACTTCGATGCAACAAATGTCCTATCATTTACTTTGCGACAATATTTGTTTAACATCTTTCTTAATCCCTTTAGTTCTATGCGGAAACATTAAAACTCTGAAATTTTCCTTAACTTCTTACATTCTACTTTTACCATTTTAAGGAGCGTCTTAGGTCCATAAGAGAATTCGTAAACGTAGGCACTCGCAGAAATTTCAGTACAGATCCTGCCTGCACAAGAAGCTGTGTTCCGACTCCCAAACAACAGCGTTACCGTCGGTTTCACATCCTCTTGCTCTACACCACAGGCTTCTCTGCAGCACTCAGACAGGCTTTGGCGATGCCACACCAACAAATTAACCCAAAACTTGGGTAGCTTAACACACCCGGCTTTCCGCCTGCTTCACAAAAGTCCGAGGCTGCCTCAGCTCCCAGGGATGACTCGGATCCAACGTGAGGTTTCTCCATTACCAGGGCGGGGAAGAGAATGCCTCGGCTCAGTGGGAAAAAAAAAAAAAACAGAGCTAGGAACAAAAGGCACCTGCTGCCTTCACGCAGCCCAAGGCCAGGCCAGGCCTCACCTCAGGAGGGCTGAGAGGAGGAAGGAAGCTGGCACGCCTGTTACCCGCTCGCCTCCATGCCTGGCGCAGGGCTGGGCACCCAGCATCTAGTCAGCGTCAGCGGATAAACAGAAGACTCCACCGTGCCCCGTCCCCTCGCCGTTGATGGAACGAGGCAAAGCGCAGTGGCACGCTCTGTCCCATGAGTTGTGACTATTTCTTTTCCTCTTTTTTATGTTTCGAGCAGCGATTGATCCTTGACCTTTGAACCTCACCTTTGCTTTCTCTGGCTGAACGTGTGCAAAGGGAGCCTGCTGCTCCTCACACCTCACACCCCCAGCCCTGCTGCTTCTCTGCAGACACTGCTGGCTTTCAGTTGGTGCCAAATTTTAATAAACACTAATACTCAATGGATACTATCTCAGTCCATGCAGCTGTTATAAGAAAATCCCAGGTGTGGCCGGCATTTGGCAGGTGCAGCCGCTGATTCTACTCACAGCAAACAGAAACCAGCCGGAGAGGCTGAGCTCGCAGGCACCTCAACCGCCCACACAGAACCGCCCAGAACGGGTGACCCAGGCAGAGAGCAATGCTGTCCGCTTTCCTCAGGTCAGACGCCGAGTATGGGTGCTTAGCAAACCTGGCCCCGAGGAGCAAGAGAGCTGCCTGTGCTCTGGAACCATCACTCTCTGCCGCTGGGGTCAAGAAAGCCAGCCCACCAGAGGTGCCTGGCATGCGGCCTCACAAGCAGAGGGGCAGGTGGGATAGGATCTGTGTTCACACCCCCGTCTCGCCGGTCAACACGGAGCCCACGAGGCTGCCTCCCCAGGGTCCTCCCTGCCGCTGGCTGCTCCTTGGCCCTCTCAGTTTTCCACAGGTGCTAGAAGGAGCTGGAGTACAGGCAGCTCTCTCACTCCTCAGGGCCAGGTTCGCCAAGCACCCATATTTGCTTCAGAAACTGAGGGTAGAACTGTAACCTGCAGAATGCCGTTATACTCATTCACCATTTACTGAGCATCAAGGAACATGAAAGTGACCATGGGCCTCCCAACAGCTCAGAACGTAAGAGGGAAACGCTCTGTGCTGTGGCTGCAACACCACCCCCGAGGAAGACAGACCCAGGGCTGTGGGAAGAAAGGGAAAGAGGACCAGCCCTCCAGCTGCAAGAGCAGAGTGCCCCTCGGGCATGAGCTCGCAGGGGAGGGGCCCTCCTAGGATGGGGCACATGGAGCTCCAGGTGGCCTCTCCAGGACCCTACATGTGCTGTTTCTCTGTCTTGAAAATGACACCGAAAGCTTATGGCCAGCCAGCACCTGCCACATGCCCATGCTGTGAGCTCCGTGCCTGCTGAGGAGGCCAGGAGACCCAGAACCAAAGGGCAGGAGGCCGGCCTGCAGCCCAGTCCCAGCATCGTAGATGCAGACACAGGAGAAGCCGCTGACACAGGAGGAGCCGCAGACACAGGAGGAGCCACGGATACAGGAGGAGCCACGGACACAGGAGGAGCCACGGATACAGGAGGAGCCACGGACACAGGAGGAGCCACAGACATAAGAGGAGCCGTGGACACAAGAGGAGCCACCAACACAGGAGGAGCCACCAACACAGGAGGAGCCTCTGACACAGGCGGAGCCGCGGACAGAGGAGTTGCCACAGACATGGACGCTCTGAGATCTAGCCTGTGTGGATGAGCCTGAGGTACTCCGCCCACGCTTGTCAGCAGCCTCCCTGGGAACCTGTGGAACTGTGTTAGGGGCCATGTGGGCTTCCTGCTGACTGGGGCGACATGACTGCACTTGCATGCAGAGTGGGGGGCCCAGAGAGGCTCAGGTACCCTGGTTGGGGAGTCACCCCATGACCAGGAATCATGCTCTGGCCACGCACAGGAAGCCTGACTGCAACTTTCCAGAGAAGAATGCGTTCCGTTTCACTTAGAAACATGAGTCATTCCATTTCTGAAGAATTCAGTCTGAGTATGTATCTGCCACTTGATAAAGGAGAGGAGAGACGGCAGGGAGAAGGTCTCCAGCCTGGATTAGACAGGGATCATCTTGGGCTGCCTTCTATATTCAAATCCACCACAGTTAGGTCAACTCCTGGGGTGCAGCAGAGTTCTGTCTCCCCCCAAAATAGGGAGCACTTTCCAATTGTGGGGCTCAAAAAGCTGCGTTCTGCAGCTAAAGGGTGTTCTTAAGAGGAAAGAGGTAGAATCATGAGGCCCCAGGGGCCGGCAGCAGGGCAGAGGAGCCTGGGGAAGAGCTGCCCTCAAGCCAGCGGCCAGGCCTGGACCAGCCTCCAGCAGGGACAGCACCGTGGCAGTGGGGAGTGGGGACAGCACCTCAGGGCCTCAGGGACGTGCTTGCTGCATGCTGGCCCGAGCACCTGCCCACTTCCTCGGGCGGCCTCGGAACGAACTCCAGGGCTGTGTCCGTGGGAAGGTGTGCCCCTCCCCACGCCTCCCCGGGAATCCGCAGCTTCCTTGTGCCGGCAAAGCCACGCTGCCTCTTCTGCATAGTCTACAGTTTGGTTATTTTGCGCTTCCCAAAGAGCCTACACAGCAAATTTTACTGGACAAAGTGCCTGGAACAAAGCAGCCAACAATAAAACTGGCGTGCACCCCGCAAATAAAGGCGTCACCCAGAAAATGTTCTAAATTAGGATTTAATTGCTAGAAATTACTTTCAATTACAAAAATTACAACAAATTACTTGTTGAATAGACACATTCTTTCACCACCATTAATAATTTAAAATTGCTAATTGCATGTAATCGTAGGTAATTTTTGTTCTTTGGTAAGAATTGAGGTACCGCCTTACGAGGAGGGGTGCTTGCCAGGGCTGGGCCCCACCCTCGGCACCTCCGTGTGAGGCAGCCAGAGCCGACCTCCTGGAAGAGCGTGTTGAGGTGATGGGCCTCCACCGCCACAGCTGCAGTCCTGGTGCCCTTAATAAGGTGCAGCCTCCTCCCTCCATCAGCCTGTGGCCAAGGGGGTGATGTTCCTGAGGAGCGGACCCCTCCGCCACCCCGAGAACACTGAATGTGTGTTTACTCATCAAACCCATCAAACCCAGAGTCTCCAGAAAGCGGCGTCTTGCTGTCTGCTTCCCTGCTCCTACACGAGCTGCGGCTGCCCTCTGATGCTGCTGCCTGCGCTGTCTGCAGAAATCCTACGGCCTCCCGGGAGCCCACCAGACGGCCAGCTGCCCCCTCTGCCTGAACCTTCCCTCTGTTCCCAGGGCTTCTTCCCTTGTCCACCTGGAAAGCCTCTCTGTCCTTGGAGCACAGCTTCTGCCCCGGCCCCGACAGACCGTAGGCAGCTCCCTCCGCACCCAGCCCTGGGCAGTCGTGGTGACCGCCTGGCCTTGTTGGTAGCTTCCTTCTTTGTTAACTCAGCCCCGTTCATTAACCACAAGCTTCCTGAGGGAGGAAAACAAGCTTCCAATGTTTCCAGGCCCACACAGCCTCTGCCAGGGGCTCTGGGAAGCTGATGGATATGGGCCCCATGACGCCAGCTGCTGTGGGTCCCTGATGCCATGGGTGGGAATGACATCAGCCCGGGGACACTCAGGACGCCTCCCTGGGCGTGTGGGTGCCTCCTTGTAGAGGAGGTGGGGGTGAGAGGGAGAGGGGCATCCCACTGCTGAGGGGGCCACGTGATCAGGCGTGTCAATCAGCTCTCAGGCCACCCACAGTGGGGCAAGGACCCAGCGCCATCCCCTCTGCCAGGGTAGGCGGTGGGCACTGACTAGTCAGACCCTGCAAGGTCCCCACGGGCAAGAACAACTGATCAGAGCTCCATGAACTGCCCTTCCTCAGAAGCCATCCTCTCTCACACACACACACACGTGCACAGCACATTTCTCTCACACCGTTATGGACTTCAGTGTCAGAGCGGTGAGATGATGGCAGCCTGTGCAGAGCAGCCTCCAGCGTCCCCGGGGTCCTCCCACTGTATTCCCCATCTGGTCCTCCACCTCAGTGACAAGGGGAGGCCAGGGCTTTGGCCACTCCATGGGCACCAATGCTGAAGACCAGTCACAAGGGCACTCCCAGGCAGAGGAAGCCCAGCCCAGGCCTGGCGCAGATGCGGATGTCTGAGGAAGACGTGGGTGTTCACACCTGAAGCCCTCAAGCCTGCTCTATGAAGGCGACGAACCCTGAAAACACAGACCCCTGCGATCAGCAGAAGGAGCAGCCTCACCGTGCCCTCGCCAGTCTCCTCCTGACCACACAGCTCCCCGCGCCCTGCCGGGAGCACCCCTTTGAAGGCACTGCTGGGGGCTTGGCCTCGCTGCTGCACCAGGCGCACACGCAGGGGCTGGGACGTGCTGCTCCAGCCTTGCTTCCAAGTCCGTCTCCAAAACAACACGCTAGGGAAGAGAAACCCCATGCGGTCCTCCCTCCTCCCTCCTCCCAGTCCCGGCCTGGGCTGTGGTCCGGCCACCCGGAAGGAGGAAGAGTCCAGGGCAGCTACAGAGGCTGCTCCTCCCGCCTGGGGAGACGCGTCTGCGTTTAGCGAGCAGCCCGCACCCTTCCTCTTCTCCTTTATGTCGGGCATCATGGCTGCGGCCGTGTCCGATGGAAAGGCTCAGCCGGGCAGGACCACCAGGTGGAGGTGGGAGGCTGGAGCGGGAGGCACCGGCCCTGCTCCTGGCCTCCCCATCCTCCAGCACGTAACGGGGAGTCCAGGTCCTTGCCTGGCACCCCCATAGAATCGTCAGATCCAAGGCCCGGGGTGGCCGGGGACCAAGCATAGCTCCTGCGGAGGAGACGGGCGTCCACAGGCCTGAGCCTGCCCCACCAGCCTCCTCACGCAATGCATCTGGAACGTTTCTAGAGCCAGAAAGACAGAACTTCCTTCCAGAATACAATTCCCAGTGGACAGGGAAGTGGGAATCGGATGCAGGCACCACCCACCTCCTGGCAGGTGACTTCTCACCCCAGGGAGGAGGAAACAAGCTCAAATCTCACCACTGAAAACAACAGAAGCCAGTGAGCCCGCCACCCACAACTCCCTGGTGTGCATGGACGTGGGAACGTGACCCCCCACCATGCCAGCTCAGCACAAGTCTCCTTAGTTCCGTGAAGATGGTTGAGGTCTGAGCAGTTAACTGCAGAGCCTGGGCGGCCTCCAAGCCCACAGCTGCCCTGACGGGCACCAAGAACCGGCCGTTTGCGCTCACACAGCTTAAACTTGTCCAAGGCTTCCACTGGCCTGTCAAATCACTTCTGCACCGGCCCCCTGGACACGAACGGTGTCCGTCCTGTGTCTGGAACACCAGATCCTAAATCCGCAGCCTCCAAGTGCCTCTGATTTTCCTGGACCCAGTGGGAAGGCGGTTCCTCTCTGGCCTGAAGCTGCCGAGAGAGGCGGCGCCCATGAGAAGGTGGCTGACCACAGCGGGGCACGTGGCTGCCCGCAGGAGGCCAGCAGAGCCCGCCTGGTGATGTGGGAGGATGCGGGCTTTGGTCCGACATCTGCAGGGACCGACAGGGCCAGGGTGGGAGCCGCCGCTCTGCTTGGGAGCGAGGATCACCTCTACTCTGACGGCTCAGCCTCCGCACACAAACCATCCTTCTGCATTTAATTGGCCCTCTCCAGGGGATGTTTTTTGAAACTGGGGTCTTTGAAGACCTTTCACAGCAGCCCTGAGATAAGCGGGGGAGAGAGCAGCTGGAGAGAGAACCAGAGATGAAAGGAGGAGCTGAGAGAGGGCGGGGGAGCTGCCGGGTGCGGCCCCGACACTGCAGAGACACAGCCGGGGGGGTTTTCCACCGTCAGAAATCCCCTTTTTTGCTGAGGAACGTGTTACCAATTTTTAAATTTTCCCAAATGTTGAACAATGGAAGTGGTGTTTGCAGAGAGAGCTCGACTGTCTAGTTTAAAGTAGAGAAACAGAAGGTCTCCAGGGGCTGAAATGACAATGCTGGAAAGCAGGTGGGGGAGGGGAGGCCTCCAGCACTGCTGTTTGCAGGCGGCAGGCCCTGCGTGGGCCCCACCGTGCTCTGGAAACATAAACTAGTGAGAGTTAAAGATACGGTACAGCATGGACACAGGGAGGGGAGCACTACACGCTGGAGTCTGTTGGGGGGAAATAGGGGAGGGACAGCATGGGGTGGGGAGTTGGGGAGGGACAGCATGGGGTGGGGAGTTGGGGAGGGACAGCATGGGGAGAAATGGCAGATCTAGGTGATGGGGAGGAGGAAAGCCGCAAAGCACACGGCCATGTGTGCATCTATGCAACAATCTTTCATGTTCTTCACATGTACCCCAAAACCTAAAATGCAATAAAAAAATTAAAAAAAAAAAGACACAGCACAGCCTAAAGCCCTGTGCTCCTCATCACAGCTTCCATTTAAACTCTGTGGGCCAGGCGTGGTGGCTCATGCCTGTGATCCCACCACTGGGGAGGCCCAGACAGACACATCTCTTGAGGTCAGGAGTTCAAGACCATCCTGGCCATCATGGTGAAACCCCATCTCTACTAAAAACACAAAAATTAGCCTGATGTGGTGGCGTTTGCCTATAATCCCAGCTACTTGGGAAACTGAGGCAGGAGAATCGCTTGAACCCAGGAGGGGGAGGTTACGGTGAGCCAAGATCGCGCCACTGCACTCCAGCCTGGGTGACAGAGTGAGACTCCGTGTCAAAATAAATAAATAAGTAAATAAACAAACTTTGTGTATGGTTTAGAAGCAAATGAAATGCATATTCCTACATAACAAAGGCAAACAGGAGCACTGGGAGTGCACATCCTTCCATCCAGTCACCAACTTCTAAGATGATGGGCAGAGCCATTTGCATGTAACCTACAGGGTAAGAGGCCCTGCCACACCCACCGGGTGCTGAGAAGACACAGATCCAGACTGGCTAAGAGCATGGAGACGCATGGAAACGCTCAGGTGCGCGGCGTGCCTGGGGCTCTGCGCATTCCTGCTGGCTTTGCACCCCCTCCTGCCACGTCCCAAATCCCGAGGAGTGCAGGAGCCAGGAGAGCCCCAAATCCCCATCCATGCCCCTGGGAAGGCAGCTTCTTCACAAAGGTCTGAGTCAACCACGGGTAAAGCCAGCATAAACCCTGCTAGTTCTTTCAAGGTGTGAACGGTCTCAGCTACCCTGAGCCCCGCAGGACTGACTTTGGTCACCAGAGGAACAGGATTTACACAGTAAAGGGAGCAAAGGCCATTTCTCCTTCCAGAGCTCCCAGCTCAAAGCCCAGCCATTGTCTCCCAGACTTCTTGGGCCACATGCAAGTCTGCCTGGTAAGAAACCAGCCTCCCATTAGGGTTATGGTGAGGGAACACTGTGTTCCCAGAGGGACAGTCTGGCTGCAGGACCCTCTCCTGAGAAGCCTTGGACTCACGTCAACCTGAGCTGTATTAAGAGGTTCCTTGCCACAAATGACCCAACTGTCTCAGGAGTGGCTCTGACTTTATTTTTCTAGGCAGTGAAACAGAAGAAAGCAGACACTGGTCGGAAAACTTCAAATTTTTTTTTTTTTCCTATTTTCAGACAAATCACCAGCATAGTTAACCCAAGATCTAAAACCAACAACTGGTCTTTTCTGTCTGTCTTGGGAAAGTAACTTATCAAAAGTGAGATGAAGTTTATTGTGAAATAAACATTATAGAGTTTATTGTTAAACTCTGTAATAAAGCAAATGTCTCTGATTATATAACATGGTAACTTCCCAGTGAATGTAGAAGCTAATTAAAACCACGGGGCCACGCGCCAGAGGTGCATGGGTCTAGCAGACCCGGTGTCTGGCCTGGCTCAGACGTCCACAGCCGGGAAGCCGCAGGCAGAGCACCGGGGCAGCTGCAGCTGAGTTTGTGAGCCTGGGCAGCCGTGCCTACTTCGCAGGGCATTTTGAGTCCTGAAGGAGACGGCGCAGCTGAAGTGAGCGCAGCAGCTGGACACAGGCGATGGGTCCCTCCACAGCAGGGCTTCAGCTCTCAGGAGGAAAACGCTCTGGAGAGAAGGGAACTCAGGAGAGGTGGCTCTGATGTTGGGAAGATGCGTTTGACCACACGCATGAAAAAAAGCATCTTGTCATGTTCACACCATACTTTTGTGGAACTTCAGTCAGGCAGCAGCCATCACAGGAAAACAAACTCCTGCGTGGGAAGTGAGCTGAGGCTGTGCGCCTCAGGCAGCTCCCCAGATTCTCAAGAGGAGAGGGAGCAGTGACTGGACAGCCCCATCTGCAGCTCACACCATCCGTCGCCTTCCCAGAGCCCGGCGTCTCGTGGCCAAGATGCAGCAGGAGACAGAGCAAAGCCACAGAGACCACCAAGGGCCACAGATCCGAGAGGGCAATAGGCTTCTCAGCAGACCAGGAGCTCGCTGGTGGGGACGGGCACCCTGACTGACCAGGTCGTGGAGTCTGCAGCTGCCTGTGGCGGAAGGAACGGCATGCAGGTGACAAGGACATGGGGCCCCCACTGTGGCTGCCCGCCGGGGTCACAGCACATCCATGGTACCCTGATGCAAAAGTTTAGTCTTCAATGGTGTCAGCTGCCAGTGGCAGAGTGACCGGACCTCACCACACCTGCAGCCCTAGTGGACATACCTGCGCAGGTCATTAGCAGTGCCGTGGCAGCCACAGAGACTGGCCTCCGCCACAACCCCCCAGCCACTGAAAGCCACCAGCCCCTCCCTAACGGCCCCCTGAGCACCAGAAACACAGCAGGTGAGAGCGTGGCCCCGAACGCACTGTGAGCACAGACCTAGAGTCATTGCGTTGCTCCCACCACGTCGTGGAGAGCAAACCCAAAGGCAGCCAGCCAGCGTGGCAGCGTTCTCCCCAGGGGACTGTGCCCTCTCCTAAAACACTGCCAGGCTTCGGGACCTCAGGTCACATGTTAATCAATCACACGTTTAACAATGCGTTACAAACGTGTTCATGGTTATATTTCGGTAGCGTAGGACTTTCCTACATGGGCTGATCTTCCAGTCTCTCTAGTGTGTTTACACATGCATGTCTGGCCATGTGTTTTGTGTCCGTGTGTTATGTACACACGCAATCCACACGTGCGCTAGACTTGTGACACTCAGTTTTGGCCGCGTCCTACATTTGGAGAGTGTCCAAACCGTAAACAGCTGCCAGGCACTGGGCGCTGTGTGTGCCAAGCGCTCTCCGTGTCAGTGGGCACGAATGCCCTCGGCCCTCTCGATCTCTATGAGGTCACTGCTGCTGGAACATGCCCATTTCACAGGTGTGGAAGCTGAGGCGGAGATCCACCCTGCAAACCCTTGCCCAGTGCCACTCTGGCAGTAGAAAGAGTGAGGGCATGTGCTCAGGCAGAGCCACCATCAGCGGTATTGACAAAAACTATGGACTCTGAACTTCCTCAGGAGCATTAGGAGGCGTCAGGTGCCCCTCCCTGTCACACTCAGCGTGAGGACTCTGCTCATCCCGACCCTCCCTGTCACCCCACCTCTGTCCCCTCTACCCACACCTCCCACAGGAAGGCATTCCCACCCGGTGCCTCCACCCACACCCACGTGAGTGAGAAGGTGAAGACGATGAAGGTGCCATCACGAGTCATTCTGGACTTTTACTGCATACGTGTATCTGGCACATGCTGGGTGTGCTGGTTGAGCTGGACGTTTGAAAGAGCAGTGCTTCAACATGTCTGCCCCGGCCCGCACATGCCGCCCACGTAGGCCGCACAGGGCGAGCAGCCTGCCTGTCCCCAGCACCAGCCCGGCTGTGCCCACATGCTGATGTTATCCTCCACTGGCAGAGAGCATGGCAGGAGCCCTCCTCATGATGTGCGTCATCTCAGTAATCCCCTGGCACAGAGAGCATGGCAGGAACCCTCCTCATGATGTGCGTCATCTCAGTAATCCCCTGGCACAGAGAGCATGGCAGGAACCCTCCTCATGATGTGCGTCATCTCAGTAATCCCCTGGCACAGAGAGCATGGCAGGAACCCTCCTCATGATGTGCGTCATCTCAGTAATCCCCTGGCACAGAGAGCATGGCAGGAGCCCTCCTCATGATGTGCGTCATCTCAGTAATCCCCTGGCACAGAGAGCATGGCAGGAACCCTCCTCATGATGTGCGTCATCTCAGTAATCCCCTGGCACAGAGAGCATGGCAGGAGCCCTCCTCCTCATGATGTGCGTCATCTCAGTAATCCCCTGGCACAGAGAGCATGGCAGGAACCCTCCTCATGATGTGCGTCATCTCAGTAATCCCCTGGCACAGAGAGCATGGCAGGAACCCTCCTCATGATGTGCGTCATCTCAGTAATCCCCTGGCACAGAGAGCATGGCAGGAGCCCTCCTCATGATGTGCGTCATCTCAGTAATCCCCTGGCACAGAGAGCATGGCAGGAACCCTCCTCATGATGTGCGTCATCTCAGTAATCCCCTGGCACAGAGAGCATGGCAGGAGCCCTCCTCCTCATGATGTGCATCGTCTCAGTAATCCCCTGGCACAGAGAGCATGGCAGGAACCCTCCTCATGATGTGCGTCATCTCAGTAATCCCCTGGCACAGAGAGCATGGCAGGAGCCCTCCTCCTCATGTGCGTCATCTCAGTAATCCCCTGGCACAGAGAGCATGGCAGGAGCCCTCCTCATGATGTGCGTCATCTCAGTAATCCCCTGGCACAGAGAGCATGGCAGGAGCCCTCCTCCTCATGTGCGTCATCTCAGTAATCCCCTGGCACAGAGAGCATGGCAGGAACCCTCCTCATGATGTGCGTCATCTCAGTAATTCCCTGGGAGCTTCTGTTTGTTTTCTGTTTTGTTTTTCTCCCTGTATCTGTCTTGCTGTTGCTCTCAGTAGAAATACACAATATTTCTGACGTGCCGGGGCTTTGCGCCATGCTGCAAACGCACCCTGCCATTGTGAAACGAACTTTACTGTGCTCCTGCCCAGAGTGTCTGGGAAGAAGGGGTCACTCTCAGTCCCATGAGCCAAACAAAAGATGTTCTGGGGGGTTCTGTGCTATGAATGGACAGGAGAATGTGCCAGGACTCCTGGTGACAAGAAATTCCATAGGCCAAGCATTGCTAACTAACGCAAGGCTGCAGGAGAGACCAGCAAATGACAACACCCACTCTCTTCACAGAGCCAGGGACATGCCCATGGCGGCTTCCACTCTCCCACCGAACCCCAGCACAAGCAGAGCCGAGAGCTCAGGTCCTCCTCCATCCGAGCCACTCCTGCAGGTGGGTCCCAGGAAGCTGGGCCTGCTCTCACCTGCCGGCAGCTGCCGAGGCCCCTCCTCCGCTGCCAGCATCCTGCGCCCCAGCCCTGCCTCTACGGCTCCTCTTCATCTGGCCCGCCATTCCCACACCACAGAGCTCGCTGCTGTAAGAAACCAGGGACGAAGAGCCCTCACGCTCTCGGCCTCATCTGATTAGGGTGGAATAAGGAGTGGAGCAGCATGGAGTGCTGGCTGTCCACTTCAGGTACGTGGACTAACTCCAGCAAAACCTCAGTCCCTGGGTTAGCGAGACAGGTGACAACCCCAGCCGGCTCTGAGCCAGGGAAGTACAGTTGCTCCACACCTGTGTCCACACCCCTCAGAGAATGCTGAAGGTTTCACAGACAGAGCTCCACACGCCACACAGGGGAGTCTGCTACACAGCAAGCTAAACGCCCACTTCCTGGTGTTGGGGCTGACAAGCAGCAGAGCAGACCACGAGAATGAACGTTTACCAGCAGCCACCGGGAAGCATGCCCTCCAGCTCTCATGTGTCTTCTCTGCTCCCTAAAAGCATTGAGAAATCAAATCGATTCCTAAGTACTGTACATTTTTGAGCTATTGTAAATAGGATTATTATTTGATTTCTTTTTCAGGCAGTTCATTCCTGGTGCGTAAAAATGCTCTGTGGATTTTGTATCCTACCAGTTTACTGAATTTATTTATTAGCTCTGACAGTTTTTTTGGTGGCATCTTTAGGATTCTACATGTAAAATCCGCAAACCAGACCATTTTAACTTCTTTTTTTTTTTCCAATTTGGATGCCTTTCGTTTCTTCCTTTTGCCTTATTGCCCTGGCTAGGATTTGCAGTACAATGTTGAATAAACGCGGTGAGAGCTGGCCTCCTTGTCTGGTTCCAGATCTGAGTGAAAGCTTTTCACCATTGAGTATAATGCTACCTGGGAGTTTGTCATATATGGCCTTTATTATGTTGAGGTACATTCCTTCTACAGTATATATAATTCATTGTTTTTATTATGAGAGGATGTTGTGTTTTGTCAACTGCTTTTTATACATCTAATGAGATATATGATTTTTGTCCTTCCTTCTTCAGTTAATGTGGCATATTGCATTAATAGATTTACATATATTGAACCATCCTTGCACCCCAGGGATAGATCCCACTTGATCATGGTGAATGATCCTTTCCATGAGCTGTTGGATTCAGTCTGCTAGTATTCTGTTGAGAGTTTTTGCATCTGTGTTCATCAGGGGTTTTGGCCTGTAATTCTTTTTTCTTATACTGCCTTTGTTGGCTTCGATAGGGTAATGCTGACCTCATAAAATGAGTGTAGACGTATTCCTCTTCTTCTGTTTTTTGGAAGAGTTTGAGAAGGATGAGTATTAGTCCTTATTTAAATGTTACGTAAGATTCAGCAGTAAAGCCATCAGGTCCTGAGCTCTTTTTATGGGAGATTTTTTATTGCTAATCAAGTCTCCATATTTGTTATTGGTCTGTTCATATTTTCTCTTTCTTCATGACTTTGTCTCGATCGCTGTCGTGTGTTTAGGGATTTTCCATTTCCTCTGGGCTATCCAGTTTTGGCAAATAATTGATCAGAGTCTCAGGGTCCTTTACGTTTCTGTGGTATTCACCATAAGGTTTCCTCCTTCATTTCCGGATCCATTTGAGTCTTCTCTTTTTTCTTCGTCTAGTCAAAGGTTTCCGTTTTGTTTATTATTTCAACAAACAAACTCTTAGTTTCATTGATCTTTTCCGCTGTTTTTCTAGTTTCTATTCCATTTATTTCTGCTCTGATCTTTGTTATTTCTTTCCTTCCATCAGATTTTGGCTTAGCTTGTTCTTTTTTCTAGTACCTTGAGCTGTAACACTAGGTTGTTTGTGTGTATTCTTTCTTTTCTGATGTAGGCGTTTATTGCTATAAACATCCCTCTTAGACCTGCTTCTGCTGCATGCCATAGGTTTCGGTATGCTTTGTTTTTATTTTTATTTATCTCAAGAGAACTTTTAATTCTCTTTTTAATTTCTTCTTTGACACACTGGTTGTTCAGAAGCATGTTGTTCAATTTCCATATATTTGTCAATTTTCTGAAATTCCTCCTGTTATTGATTTCTGGTCTCATAGCAGGATGGTCAGAAAAAATGATGCTGAATGTGACTTGAATCTTCTTACATTTGTTAATGTGTTTTGTGGCATAATGGGATCTATCCTGGAGAATGTTCTCTGTGTTTCAGAAGAATGTGTATTTCACTGCTCTTATATGGCATATTCTTTTATGTCTATTTGGTCTAAAAGTATTGTATAAGACTGATGTTTCCTTATTGATTTTCTGTCTGAATGATCTGTCCATTGCTGAAAGTGGGAACTGAAGTCCCAGTATGGGACCTGTCTCTCCTCAGACATATTAGTGTTTGCTTCATATACTTAGGTTCTCATGTTTTGAGTGGATATATATTTATAATTATTATATCTTCTTGATGAATTGACTTCTTTATCACTATGTAATAATGATTTTATTTTACAGTTTATGACATAAAGTCTATTTTATTTAAGTACAGCACCTCTGCTCTCTTTCAGTCTTCATTTGCATGAAATATCTTTTTCATCCCTTCACTTTCAGTCTATATTCTTAAAAGTGAATCTCTTAGAGTCAGCATATAGTTGGGTCCTACTTTTTTAGCCATTCATCCACTCTGTCTTTTGATTAGAAAATTTAATCCATTTACATTCACAGTAATGACTGACAGGTAAGGTCTTACTAATGCCATTTTGTTTAGTGTTTTCTGGTATTTTCTAAATCCTTTTCCTTCTATCCTCTCTGTCGTCCCTTATGATTCACTGATTTATCTAGTGATATGCTTCCATTCCTTACCTTCTATCTTTTGCATATCTACTAAGGTTTTTGCTTTGTAGTTACCATGAGGTTTACATAAAACATCGTATAGTTATAACAAACTATTTTAAGCTGATAACAGCTTAACTTTGACCACATTTTAAAAATCTCTACACATTTACTCCAACCC
The DNA here is from genome assembly GCF_048565385.1 of Saimiri boliviensis. NCBI lineage: Eukaryota > Metazoa > Chordata > Mammalia > Primates > Cebidae > Saimiri > Saimiri boliviensis. The sequence continues at coordinate 1,152,596 of NC_133458.1, read as the reverse complement.
CCCATATTTAAACTTTTGATGTCACAATTCATACCTTTTTATTGTAGCTATTATTTAAGAAATTTCATAGCTATCATTGTAATAGTTTTGTCTTTTTACCTTCATGTTAAAGATTTAAGTGACGTGTACAACACCATTACAGTATTAGAGTATTCTGAATTTGACTGTATACTTTTTACCAGTGAGTTTCATACTTTTCTATGTTTTCATGTTACTAGTTAATATTCCTTTCTTTCAGCTTGAAGAACTCTCTTCAGCATTTCTTGTAGGACAAGTCTGGTGGTGATGAAATCCTTTTGTTAGGCTAGGAAGGTCTTTTCCTCTCCTTCATTTCTGAAGAACAGCTTTGTCACCTACAGTATTCTTGGCCTTTTTCTTCCTTCAGCACTTTGAATATAGCATTCTACTCTCTCCTGCCTATAGGGTTTCTTCTGAGAAGTCTGCTATAAACCTTCCTGTAACTCCCGTATATGTGACTTGCTTCTTTTCTCTCACTGCTTTTAAGATCTTCTTTATCCTTTGTTTTTGACAGTTTGATTATAATGTGTCTCCATATAGTCTTATCTGGATTCAATCTGATTGGAGACTTTGATCTTCCTGTACCTAGATATTTATATATTTGCCCATATTTGGAATGTTTTCTCCTATTATTTAAATATGCTTTTGGTCCCTTTGACTCTCTTCTCCTTCTTGAATACCTAAAACTCAAATATCTGCTCTTTTGATGTTATCCCATAAATCCCATAAGCTTTCCTCATTCCCTTTTATTCTTTTTCTCCTCTGACTGTATGTTTTCAAATAACCTGTCTTTAAGTTCATGGCTTCTCTTTCATCAGTTCTGTTGTTGACGCTAGCAACTGCATGTTGCATTTCATCTATTGTATTTTCCACATCCAGAATTTGGGGGTTTTTTAAAAAATAATTTCTACCTCTCTGTTGAATTTCTAATTTCAGTCATTTACTGATTTCCTGATTTTATGGAATTGTTTTTCTATATTTTCTTGAAGTTCATGAACTTCCTTCAAACACTTATTTTGAATTGTCAGGCCATTTGTTTACCTCCACTTCTTTGGAGTCTGCTACTGGGAGATGATTGTTTTTTTGGTGGTGTTATGTCTCCTTGGTTTTTCATGGGTTTTGTTGCCTTACATTGATGTCTGCACATTTTGGGAAGTAGGGACTCATTCTAGTCTTATAGACTGGCTTCGTCTGGGTAAGCCCTTCACCAATAGCCCATGCAGAGATTCTAGACATGTAGTCTGGCATGTGCTATAGGTAGGCTTGCTACTGGAGTCCTCATGCAGGCTGCTCCAGTGCCTGGGTCAGCAGGTGAGTGAGCCTGGATCCACTGGAGTGGACCTGTTGATTGAGTTGCAAGAGTGAACTGAAAGCCTGATGTCCATTCAAGGGTGGACTTAGAGCCTGGGATCCATTAAGGTAGGTCAGTGAGGGGTGGTCCAGTGCTGGGGCCTACCAGGATAGGCCTGGGCCCTGTCTGCTATACCATGGAGCTGCAGGGCCAGCCCAGTGCACAGGGTGGGGTCAACCCGGCTGTGGAGTGGGCCCAGCAACTAAGTTCACTGGGCAGGCCTAGGGCCGGGGACTGCAGGGTCCCACCTGGTTTGGGGGCAGGTCTGAAGCTCTGTCCTTGAGTACCAGCCTGTAGTAGGAAGCTGTGGGGGCTTGTCTGGTGCTGGGTTTAACGTGGTGGGGGTTGAGGAGGCAGCTTTAGAGTTAGAAGCAAAGTCTGGTACCTACTTCTCTTTCCTTCCCTCACGTGAAGGGCATCCCTCACCATAATATGCTGCTAGGGCTGGGGGAGGGCTGACCCAGGTCATGCAAAACTGTCTTTTCTGCCCCTTCAATGCATCTTATTTCTGTGCCATGCCCGGGTGCTGCTATCATCTCCCACCTGGTCTCCTTAGCACTTGTGAAGGTGTTTTGCACACGGATGGATGTTCAAAGTGTTGTTCCTGTGGTGGATGAGCAATGGAGAATCCTATCCCACCTCCTTGCTGATGTCCATCTCTGACAAATGTTGACTGACTACATGACTCTGTTTAAAATATTCAGGGAAAGGAGCAAAGGAGCATCTGATTCTTTAAGAATCCAGTGGATAAAATGTGGATGCTCTTCGACAGAGGCGGAGGAGTTCTGCTGAGCTAAGAGCAGGATGCGGGGATGGGGCATTTCCACTTGCGGGGAGGAGTGGAGAGCCACATGGCGGAAGGAGCTTCCAAGGCTTGCCTTCGTCCCACCCCATTTGGTAACGACGTAACCACTTCTGTTCCTGTGGCGTTTTGCAGTTTCCAGAATGTGTTCACCAGGATCAGCCTGCTCGATCTCCAGACTCTCGATGTGGATCTAGCGTGTTGCTTTGTGCTATTCCAGGCGCCTAATCGTGTTCACACCTGAGGACTCTGGGGATTTTTATGATGCTATCTAGTCTTCCCTTGATGTGCAAAGTCACATGATACACAATGCACATGTTTGTTGATCTGGTGAAATAATGAGGATATCATTTATTGGAATTTATATTTTGTTTGGGTTTTTTTTTTGTCTAAGCTCTAATTTTTATGAATTAACTAGATTTTGGTTGATATCTAATGTTTTACAAAAGGTGTTTATTTTTCTTTTTTGTCTTGAAAGTTAAGACTCACTGGGGGAAGTGAAATAGAGTTCTGTGGCAAGAAACGGTCCTGGAGCAGGTGAAACTGGCCCTGGACAGTGCTGCTGTCTTTGGCTGTCTGACTTATTATTTCTGATTTGTAATAATTTTTAGAGGCTGAGTACAGTGTTAAATGAAATTCCGTGTCTGCCCCAATGTTCCTGCCCTTTGTAACTCAATTCTTGATTTCAAATAAAAGTGACTTCTTCATATAGCTTTACCATTTACTCATAGAACCAGCTAACACTACCAGAACCTACAGAATCACAAGAAAGTTTAACTCAAAAAGAGAGAGATGAAAGGGGGAGAGAAAGAAGAGGGAAGGGTAAAAGCCATTTCCAAAACAAGAGGCCCAGACATCAATTTGTAATTATCTTCCCACATGAGTCTAAAGGCTTTTATTTGATAAGGCAAGTAATACACAAGCCTGTAATGTGAATTATTTCAAAGAATAAAAGCCTGATTGTCTCCATGACCTGTCTAGCTTTTAGTGAGGCTTAAGACAAGATTACATTCCATACAGCCCACAAATGGATCCCTCCTCTCCCCACCTTCCTGCGTCTTTCAGAAACGCCAGGGTTTTCTGTGCCATCTGGTAAGCATCCAGGTTTCGATAGGTCTCAATTTCCTCCTCTGTTGAGACATCTAATTCTCCTGAAGGTGATGGTTCTTCCTTGTCTGAAATGAAGCTTCTATTAAACAAAGACTGCCCCTGTTCCAGGACGTTCAAAAGCAGATGGAGCCCGCCTCCCGGTGAGGCTTTCCATTAACGCTAAAGAATGCCCTAAATCAAGCTTTTAGCTTTTAAGTTTTAAATAGGGATGAAGTCTAACTGACCTCATGCTTTGAAATTAAAAGGTAAAAGCTGTAGGTTGCATCTGAAAAGAAAATGCAAGCTTTTAAAGCATTCACAGCTAAGTCATGTAGTTTTCATCCTAAGAGTAGCACAGTCATGCATTGCTTAATGGTGGGGATACATTCTGAGAAATGCCTTGTTAGGCGATTCTGTCACTGTGCAAACATTACAGAGTGCACTTACATACCCTAGGTGGCGCAGCCTGCCACACACCTGGGCTGGATGGTAAAACCCATTGTGCCTGGGCTACAGACCTGCACTGCAAGTTGCTGGGCTGAATGCTACAGGCAACTAACACTAGGATAAGTACCTGTATACCGTCTATACATTAAAAGATGCAGTAAAAATGTGGCATAAAAGATAAAAATGGGCCAGGCATGGTGGCTCACGCCTGTAGTCCCAACACTTTGGGAGGCCAAGGTGGGCAGATCACCTGGAATCAGGGGCTCAAGCCCAGCTTGGCCAACATGGTGAAACTCCATCTCTACTAAAAATTCAAAAATTAGCCAGGTGTGGTGACACATGCCTGTAATCCCAGCTAATCGGAAGGCTGAGGCAGAAGAATTGCTTGAACCCAGGAGGCAGAGGTTGCAGTGAGCCAAGATCGCGCCATTGGACTCCAGCCTGGGCAACAGAGTGAGAGTCTGTATCAAAAAAATAAATAAATAAAAGGATTAAAAATGGTGCACCTATATAGGGCACTTATCATGAATGGAGCCTGCAGGAGTGGAATTTGCTCTGGGTGAGTCGGTGAGTGTCGGTGTGAGTGAGTGTGAAGGCCGAGGACATTATTGTACTCTCCTCTAGACTATAAACACTGGACACAGGCTACACCAAATTTATAAAAATGGTTTTTCTTCAATAATAAATTACCTTTAAACAGCAACTTTTGGCTGGGCGCAGTAGCTCATGCCTGTAATCCCAGCACTTTGGGAGGCCATGGCAGGCGGATCACCTGAGGTCAGGAGTTTGAGACCATCCTGGCCAACATAGTGAAACACCGTCTCTACTAAAAATACAAAAATTAGTCTGGTATGGTGGCGGGCACCTGTAATCCCAGCTATTTGGGAGGCTGAGGCAGGGGTATTGCTTGAACCTGGGAGGTGGAGGTTGCAGTGAGCTGAGATCATGCCACTGCAATTCAGCCTGTGTGACAGAATGAGATCCCATCTCAAAAAAAAAAAAAAAATGGTAACTTTTTAACTTTATGTTTGAACTGCTTTTAACTTTTTCTAATAACATTTAGCTTAAACAAACACACTGCGCAGCAATATGTAGTTTCTTCATAACCTTATTCGATAAGCCTTTTTCTATTTAAATTTTTTCCTACTTTTTAAACTTCTCTGTTAAAAAAAACTAAGAAACACACACACTAGCCTAGGCCTGCTCAGGGAAGGGTCATCTATATCACTGTCATCCGCCTCCACACCTTGTCCCACAGGAAGGTCCTCAGGGGCCACGTGACACATGGGGCTGTCATCGCCCATGAGAAGAGCGCCTTCTGCTGGTGTGTCTCCTGAAGGACCTGCCTGAGACTGTGAGCGTGTTAGTTTTGTTTTTCAGTAAGGAGGAGTGCGCTCTGAAACAGTGTGAAAGTACAGTGTGGTAAACACATAAACCAGGACCTGGCATCTCATCTTCACTAGGAAGCACACGCATGTGCACAGCTGGGCTAGACTTCCACACGAGTGGGAGCACAGGTGGCTCGTCTACACCCGCGTCACCACAAACGTGCAATTCACTGCACTGTGACATCGCGAGGACCGCAAGGTTGGCGACGGGTGTTTTCAGCTCCATTACAACTTATGGGACCACTGTCACGTCCGGAATCTGCGGCTGAAGGAAACGGGGCCACGCAGCGCTGGCTGTTTGCAGTTCCGTTTGTCAACGTCACTTGAACTTACAAGAATATCTAAGCACCTTCTGAAACACAAAAGCCTGATTCTCAAATACATAAAAATAAGAACGATTTTTGTTTTCCCCCAAAGTGACGAAATCACGTGATGGTTTGTTGTTTTCCTTTCTGGCTCCCATATTTTTAGTAGGTTTTTCATGTAAATTAAAGGTTTTCTCTGGTGTCGACTAATTGCCTCCTGGCCTGGAATAACAGAAGTTCCGTCTCCTGCATCACCTCATTTGGGAATGAGTCATGGAATTCCCAGCCCTCAGCTCCTCAAATGACATTCCAGAGCAGCGGCAGCAGACATGTGTGTGCCTGACACAGCAGGACGGGGGCTGCAGGGCTGAGCCGGGCCGGGCAGGGCAAGCGGTGAGGGAGGGGCACTCCTGTGGGAGACTGAGAGGCGGGAAGGACGTCCAGCCACAAGGAGAACGGGACGACGGTCGCCAGAATGCGGTCCGCCTGCATCTGCACACACATGGCTCACCGCCTTTCTGAGGGTCTGAGTCTGCTGATCCTGTCTAACGCCCCTTAGTGCCCAGGCAAGCACTCACAGCTGCAGTGAGCTATGGAACCCTCGTTTTCTCAGTCTGCATTTTCACATCATCAGCCACCATGTCGGAAGTGGTTGCACAGTTAAATAAACAGAAAGATGTGTTTGGGTTGCTTCCGAGATGGGAAGCAGGCAGGGAAGTGCTGAGCGGAGAAGGGTGGGTCCCTGGTGAGGGCTGCACCCCTGGGCCTTTGCCCATGGACCTAGGTAAGGACAAGCATTTTTGGTTTTGTGCCCAAATGTTGCGTTTCTCAAGACTACCCTTGTCCACCATGCCCCCATCCTGTGCCTATAAAAACCCTGAGACCCTAGTGGGCAGAGACACAAGCAGCTCCCCAGGCCCTAGCAGGCAGAGATGCGAGCAGCTTCCCAGACCTTAGCGGGCAGAGGCATGAGCAGCTCCCTAATACCCAGTGGGCAGAGAGACAAGCAGCTCCCAGAGACCCAGGGGGCAGAGATGCTAGTGGCTCCCCGCTACCCAGCAGGCAGAGAGACAAGCAGCTCCCAGAGACCCAGGGGGCAGAGATGCTAGTGGCTCCCCGCGACCCAGCAGGCAGAGAGACAAGCAGCTCCCAGAGACCCACGGGGCAGAGATGCTAGTGGCTCCCCTCGACCCAGCAGGCAGAGAGACAAGTGGCTCCCTGAGACCCAGGGGGCAGAGACAAGCAGCTCCCCGCACCCGCAGCAGAGCTCACATACAGGCAGCAGCAGATGTGCTGTCAGAGGACAGCCTGGCTGCTGAGTGCCTGACTCCAGGGGAAAACGACCTGCCTACTCCATCTCCCTCTGGCTCCTGCTGAGAGCTACTTCCACTTGATAAAACCTTGCACTCATCCTCCAAGCCCACGCACGATCTGCTTCTGCCAGTATACCAAGGCAAGAAACCCTAGGGCACAGGAAGCCCTCCGTCCTTGCAATAAGGCAGAGGGTCTAATGGAGCTGGTTAGCACAGGCTGCCTACAGATGGCAAAACTGCAAGAGTGCCCTGTAACAGCCCACAGGAGCTGTAAACACTCACACCTAGACACTGCCATGGGCTTGGAACCCACAGCCTGCCTGTCTGCATGCTCCCCTAGAAGTGTGAGCAGTGGGGCACTGAGGACGCGAGCCCCACCCCATCGCACACCATGAGAGAGGGACAAGGAAACCTTTCCCGTTTCACTTCATCTCAACCCTCTTGACCCTGTCTCTTCTGCAGCAGTTGGTCTCTGAGGCAGCAGATCAAACCCAACGTGGAGGCTGTGCTCACAGAGGCCCACGGCCACCCGGCCCACACGGACACAGAGGCCATGGCCACCCGGCCCACACAGACACAGAGGCCCACGGCCACCCGGCCCACACAGACACAGAGGTCCACGGCCACCCGGCCCACATGGACACAGAGGCCCACAGCCACCCGGCCCACACGGACACAGAGGTCCACGGCCACCCGGTCCACATGGACACAGAGGCCCACGGCCACCCGGCCCACACGGACACAGAGGCCATGGCCACCCGGCCCACATGGACACAGAGGCCCACGGCCACCCGGCCCACATGGACACAGAGGCCCACGGCCACCCGGCCCACATGGACACAGAGGTCCACGGCCACCCGGCCCACACGGACACAGAGGCCCACGGCCACCCGGCCCACACGGACACAGAGGTCCACGGCCACCCGGCCCACACAGACACAGAGGTCCACGGCCACCCGGCCCACACAGACACCACGGGATGACCACAGCAGCACACACCAACACTCAGGAAGCTCGGAGGCAGGTGGGCTTGGGGTGGTGGAGCCATAGGAGAGACCAGCAGATATGGCCAGAGGGAACATTCGGAATGTCCATGGACAGCATTCCACCCAAAAACGGCATGCACCTTTCTAGTTCCCCTGCTTCTAAAGATGTAACAATGAAGATCCTGGGTACTCTCAGGATTCAGTCCCACAGGCACCAGCTTCTGCAAACAGCTGGGTGTACGTGCTTAAAAACTGATCATGTTTCCTACCTACAGAATGATTTTCTCTTCATTTCAGATTGGTCAGCATTCGGAGACAGCTGCTAACTCTCCAGGTTTCAGTGCTTCCGTCCTGGTGTCAACAATCTGTGAACCTATCCTGAAATGTGCCAGAGGAATGTTCTGTTCAAAGGAATCTGCCAGGAACACTGTGGGAAGGGAGGAAGCCCGGAGCCACGGTGACGGCACTGCGTGGTCCGTGCATTCGCGATACGGTATCTCCTGGAGGTTCAGCGACCCTCAGCCCATGACATGATGTGCTGGGCATGCAGCTTCGTTCTTCATCAGACACAGAGGCGTCTTGTCCCAGGAACAGGCTTCACCCACAGCCCTCATTTCTCCTTTGACTACAAAACCCACCAGGCAGGAGGGGTCTTCCGGAGTCACTAAGGACACGTACCAAGGAAATATGGACTTAGAAAAAAGTACAAGCAGGTTTGTTGTAAAACAGAGAGTGGTCAATCTTTAGAGTTTAAGATTCCTACAGGTGCACATCACACGTGCCAGGGATCGAAATGACTGACCCCGTCCCACCTGACCACACAACCCAGCGATGCTGTTCCCTTTCCTCGCCCACATACATTTTAGGGAATATCACAATAGTATGGTTTGTGGACATAATGAGTTTCCTACTGTGAATGTGGACCACTCTCACTGAATTTACGGAACAAGTTTTTTTAAAACTTAAGTATATGCATGTTTTATTGAATATAGATTTACTCAGGTTTTCTCTACTTTCTGAGTCCCTTTTATCAGCTTACAGCTTATTTTCCTAATTGTCTTTTCAAATTTCCCAGAACAAAGCCATTAATACTATTCTCTTGTGATTCTTGAACTCAGTTTACCTAGAGTGGAATTCCCGTTTTCCTCTCAATAACTCTTGTTCATGCCCTGTTTTGTTATTGTGGGTAAACAGAGCTCTGTGAGTCTTTTCAAAGAACCAGAGACATTTCTGCTGTTGGTGTTCCCAACCCTTGCCCTCACTCCTTTGCATCTATTTTGGTATTTTCTGCTCTTGTCTTCATTATTTTCTTTTTAATGTCCTTCGCTTGCTTTATTGGTCCCTTTATTCTTTATTATGAAATGCTTCATGCACACAAAAAGGAATGAAATAACACAGTACAAGTTGAGTAACCCTTATCTGAAATGTATGGGACTAGAAGTGCTTTGGAGTTCAGATATGCTTGGATTTATTCTGGAATATTTGCATGTACATAATGACGTATCTTGCAGACAGGACCCAATTCTAAACAGGAGATCTACTTATGTTTCACGTATGTCCAAGGCCTGAAGGTAACAGTATGTAATTCTTCATCATTTTGTGCACATAACAAAGTGTATGTGCCGTGAATCATCAGAAAGCAAAAGTGTCAGGTGGGGACTTTCCCACATGTGGTGTCATCTTGGTGCTCAGAAAGTGCTGGATTTGGGAGCTTTACAGATTTTGAATTTTCAGATTAGGGAGGCTCACCCTGTAACCTCTACGCACCCCTGGTTTAGGTGAGATAGAAAACGTTCCATTCTAGCTGGACGCTTCCGGATTCTCCTCTCTAGCTGCTTCTCTTTCTTCAGAGGCAGCATCTACCCTAATGCCGTGTCCCATGGCCTGTGCTGGGTTACATTTTTACCACAAATGTATGGTCCTCTAAACAATGTGTGGTGCGGCTTCCTACTTAACCTTTCATAGTCTCACACTGCATGAACTCGGCTGGAACTGTCTTTTCTGCTCCACACCACGTTGATCCCAGGAGCTCTCGTGTTTATGTTGATTACATTACAGTGTCAAACCACCTCTAGTGGACGGCTGTTTAGGTGATGTCCACTCTGGTGGCTGTTACAATAGATGTCGACATCAATAGCACATTTCCTGGTGCAGAGACATCATCATTTGGAAGCTGTAACTGGAAACGAAAGAGCTGTGATGTAGAATCTTCGCTGAATTTTTGTTGCCGAAACAGCACCCACAATGGTTTCATCAGCTCCGTCTAAGCTGCTCCAACTTTCCCCAGATTCCAGCTGACACGGGCTTGTTGGGCTCTTTCCTTCTTTCCAGTGTCACAGGTAATGGTCTAGTGTTTATGCCCCTGATGCTAGTGAGGCCGTCTGGCTGCTGTGGGGAGTTCTCTGCAGTCTGGGTGTTAAGGATTTGTGCGTCCACTGCAGACACCCTCTCCCGCTGCCTGTGGTCCGCCCCTGCATCTTTGTGATAGCGTTCAGCAGAGAAACAGTTTAAGTTCTATGACTTTGGTGTTTCCAGTCTTGGTCCGCTCAGATTTGTCTCTTTGCGTCTTTGGGGGATTGTGCCCTTCCTGAAATGCATGGCTTAGCAGTTCCCCGAGTCGCGCCTGTGAGTGGGAAGGCAGACCTGCTCGCCCCTCCGCCGCCCCCTTTACTTGCGGAGCTGGCAAGCACGCAGCTTTGGTGACAGGCATCTCCCCGCAGCATCTGGAAATCCTCCACCACTGTCGCCTTCAGGGCTGTTGGGAGAGGCATGATCTGATTGCTGTTGTCTGCAGCGTTCTGTCTTTTACCAGCAGTGGCTCCAGAACTCTCCCTCTGGCTCTGCTTCCTGCATTTCCTCCCGACGTCCCCGAGTTAAACTCCATCAAAACTCCCGCAAAACATGCTGCTGGGCCCTCACACGCTCCTCCAAGTGGAAGCCTCATGACGTCCTCACTCAGGAAGCTTCTCAGCATTCCTTCAGACGTGGCCTCTCCCAAGAGCAATAAGTCCTTTTCTTTCAGAGTCTGTACGCGGGCCTGTGGGACCTGTCCCTCTCACTCGCTTTTCCTCCTTTTCCAACAGCACTTCCAGGGACTTCCAGCTGCCTTCCAGCTCCGCCATCCTCAGTCACCCACATGTAACTAGCTGCATGATCCACCTTCCATTTCTAACTTCCACGCCCACATTTTCTGTTTAGAGAAGTTCTGGTTATTCTGTTTCAGGTTGCCATTTAGTTTTTATTCAGCTGCCAGATTTACTGACATTTGCAGTAACCTCATTAATTACTGACCGTCCCTGGAGAGCCTCCTTTGGCCCATCCCCTGGTTTCTGCCCGTGAGTCTAGTTCTGTGGTTTGCGGCCGCGTCCCTCTCTGCACCCGACTGTGTCTCAGCGACGACGGTCTGCGTGGTCCCGTCGGTGCCTTCCCTGGGCTCGAGTCAAACCCAGGAGGGACTTCGGAAGTCCTTCCTTTGCCCTGGTAAGTGCAATTGGCAAAGCCCTTCGTGGTTGGCACGATGACCTCACCCTGGAATCAGTCCCACACAGCAGGAAGGTGACACAGGGACTCCCACAGTGCAGGTGCCGAAGCTGGGGCTCCACGGACCGGCCGAGGCCCAGGGTAGATGCAGAACCCCGGCCCCTCCCTCGCTGCCCTCTGACCCGAGGGTACAGACTCTCCTGCTCCGAAGAAGCGATTCCCACCGGCACCACAGCCACACGGCGGCGCATCTCATCACAGCCACATGGCAGTGCCACGTCTCATCACAGCCACACGGCAGCGCCAGGTCTCATCACAGCCACACAGAGCCGCGTCTCATCACAGCCACACGGTGGCACCGCGTCTCATCACAGCCACACGGCAGCGCCACATCTCATCGCAGCCACACGGCAGCGCCACGTCTCATCGCTCACGGAGGCCACCCATTGTGGGGAAATCCATGTTGCCAGCTGCGGAGTCGCCTATTTGGCAAGTTCTCCTCGTTTTGATACTGAGGAGAGACAGGTCCTGTGTCCCCACTTAGAACCCCAGAGGAAGACCCAACGTGAGAGGGTGACGCGGCCGAGCAGTGAGCCCCCGAGCCTTTTATCGTGAGTCAGTGATGGGGGATTCTTCCTGGCACGGCCACCAGCTGCCCCGACCACAGCCCAGGGCTCCGCTGGGTGGCCATCCTGCCCCAGCGTGTCCTGCCCCGTGCCTTGCCGGGGCTGCGCGGGGCTGTGGCTCTCCCTTCATCGCTGCCCACCGTCAGGGCCTCTTTCTCCAGCATTCCCCAGGATTCCACTAAGAATCCATCCTTTTAACAAATGCCTCTTCTTTTTCATATCAGCCAGAGCCCACGACTCTTGCACACAGAATCTCCAACCCCTCCGTCTGAGGCATACAGGTACTCCTGACCTCCGATAAGGGGAGGCTGCCCTCACAGTGCCCAGCAGTCAGACTGTGCCAGGCGTTCTGGGAGGCTCTCGTCCCCACACCAGAGGCGAGGCTGCTGGGCACCAGGAACATTCACCGCTGCGTGACTTCCTAGCACGGGAGCCCGGGGAGCACCCTCAGTTCACAGAGCCTCCCCCTCTGTGCAACGTCAGATTCCCAGACCCGTGTCAGGGAGGGCGGGCAGGTAAAGGCCCCTCCCAGGTGAGACGGGGCCACAGCACAGGTGAAGCATCGCACTGCGGCCACAGCCTGCCTGGCCTGGCCTCCTTGCTCTCCTCATGTCTGACCCAATGTCATGGAGTTTCTCAGGACATGCATCTCTGCTTGAAACAAATGCCTCTGTCGCTTTACTCAGAATTTAGGCAGGCAGCGAGGTTGCCTGTGAGGCCCTGGTGAAGAGGACAGCTCTCACCACACAGCAACACACAAGGTACAGAGAGGCAGGGGCCTGTCCTCAGGCACAGGCCTCAGGTCCTCGGGCCCCACGATGTCACCTCCAAGCACCTCCCTGTGGGGCCTGTCCTCTCTCCTCCTCTTCCTGCTGGGCCCCTTGGTCCTCCCACCTTCAGAAAGTAAAAACAGCACAGCCCAGACCCTGGGGGCAAATTCATGTCATCACTTCTTCCTGGGTGCAGCAGCCACATGCCCTCTGAGCCTCAGGAACACAATGTCCCTGTGGCCCTGACAGCTACTGCTGCTTGTCCTAAGGGGAAACCCTCATGAATGGCACAGTGAGGAGGAGCAGCTCAGCACAGGGAGAAGGAGGGTGCAGCTCGGCACAGGGAGGAGGAGGGTGCAGCTCAGCACAGGGAGGAGGAGGGTGCAGCTCAGCACAGGGAGGAGGAGGAGGGTGCAGCTCAGCATAGGGAGGAGGAGGAGGGTGCAGCTCAGCACAGGGAGGAGGAGGGTGCAGCTCAGCACAGGGAGGAGGAGGAGGGTGCAGCTCAGCATAGGGAGGAGGAGGAGGGTGCAGCTCAGCACAGGGAGAAGGAGGGTGCAGCTCGGCACAGGGAGAAGGAGGGTGCAGCTCGGCACAGGGAGGAGGAGGAGGGTGCAGCTCAGCACAGGGAGGAGGAGGGTGCAGCTCAGCACAGGGAGGAGGAGGGAGCAGCTCGGCACAGGGAGGAGGAGGGTGCAGCTCGGCACAGGGAGGAGGAGGAGGGTGCAGCTCAGCACAGGGAGGAGGAGGGTGCAGCTCAGCACAGGGAGGAGGAGGGTGCAGCTCAGCACAGGGAGGAGGAGGGTGCAGCTCAGCACAGGGAGGAGGAGGGTGCAGCTCGGCACAGGGAGGAGGAGGGTGCAGCTCGGCACAGGGAGGAGGGTGCAGCTCAGCACAGGGAGGAGGGTGCGGCTCAGCACAGGGAGGAGGAGGGTGCAGCTCGGCACAGGGAGGAAGAGGGTGCAGCTCAGCACAGGGAGGAGGGTGCGGCTCAGCACAGGGAGGAGGAGGGAGCAGCTCGGCACAGGGAGGAGGAGGGTGCAGCTCAGCACAGGGAGGAGGAGGGTGCAGCTCAGCACAGGGAGGAGGAGGGTGCAGCTCGGCACAGGGAGGAGGGTGCAGCTCAGCACATGGAGGAGGAAGTTGCGGCTCAGCACAGGGAGGAGGAGGGAGCAGCTCAGCACAGGGAGGAGGGTGCAGCTCAGGACTCGGCCCATTCTCAGCTCCAGCGGGATGTTCACGACCTCCCTGCACACAGTAATGGATGGAACACCTCAGCAGGCTTGGGAGCGATGATTTTGGTGCATTATTCAGTTCAAACTGGAAGGGAAGTTTCCACACCAATCAAAGCTATTTTCCCACCCAAGACTGGCGTATTTCCCCGAGACAAATGTGAGTGGTCACTGAATCGCTACTCTGTCCACAGATGCCTGGCTGTCCCGAGAGCTGCTGTGCAAGTCTGTTTTTCCCACAGTTCCGCAGACATACTCAGGGCTCTCAAGAAGCTTCTTTTTTTTTTTTTTTTTGGAAACTGAGTTTCACTCTGTTGCCCAGGCTGGAGTGCAGTGGTGTGATCTCGACTCACTGCCACCTCTGCCTCCCAGGTCCAAGCAGTTCTCCTCCCTCAGCCTCCCAAGTAGCTGGGACTACAGGCACACGCCACCACACTCAGCTAATTTTTGTATTTTTAGTAGAGATGCAGTTTCACCATGTTGGCCAGGCTGGTCTTAAACGCCTGACCTCACGATCTGGCTGCCTCAGCTTCCCAAAGTGCTGGGATTACAGATGTGAGCCATCACCCCGGCCAGGAAGCATTTTTTTTTTTTAGTTCATTCACATGGCAAAGACAGATAACCAGGGCCTTCTGAGAGCTGTAATTTGCTTCTCACCTCTCTGACAGTTTTTAGTAGCCAAGGATTCCTCAGTGCTAGAGCTGCTGGCCGCAGCTCCCTGCCCCAGAGCTCCCTCGCCTCCCTCGGGAAGTGGAAGAGCAGTTCCCACACCCCAGGGAAGCCCTGGCAGGCACCTGCTGGGGTTGGGTCTTTACTCCAGAACCAAAACAAGCACCTGTTCTGAGGGGTTCATCCCTGACAGGCCCTGGGACAGCATCCACAGCCCTTGGCACATCCTGGAAAGGGCTTTTCCAGGTAACACCACGGAATGGTTCACGGGGTCAGAGCAGGCAGCACAAGCACCATTTCCTCCCAAGAAACACATTTTCCCCAATGTCTGTCAGCTGAAAATATTTGTTTACTCTGTTGAAACCTGGGACGTTTTGGCAGCAAGCAATTTATGTCACTTTGAACCACAGAGGATGCCTCTGAAATTATGATACGGGTCAGTGAAGAAGCCAAGTTTCTTAACTAAAGTCCATTTCATAGAAACAAATGCAAAAATGATTGTAATTATGAGTGACGGATCCACTGTGGCATCTGCCAATGGTGACAGTCAGGCTCTACCGCTAGCCCTTGAAGTCAAGGCCATAAAGCAAACAGCCAAAGGGCCCCTCGTACCGTGTGATCCGACGGCTGGGGTGGAAGGCGAACTGCCTCATGGCAGCATGGACAGGGTAGTCACCAGGCACCCATGTGCAAAGGAGTTCCCTGCTTGCTCTGACATGCTCCTGCTCCTGCTGCTGCTGCTGCTGCTGCTGCTGCAGTCTTGAAATTCTCAATGATTTTATCTCCCGACCTGTAGGACAACACCGTGTGCCCACTGGCAGAGAAGACATCCCGATCTGCAGGCCCAAGGCGCCTCGCCCACCGCACAGTTCCAGCACCTGCTGTGCAGCTCGGCGAGACTCAGATTTCGGGGGCACATGTCTGTCTGTGCTCATGTGGCCCCGAGAGCCCACTCCTCTGTTTACTCAAAGCTTGCTGCAAACCGGAAGCAGACCAGTGCTCTAAGAAACACGAATGACCAAGGGGCCCACCCTCTCTCCCGCTCACATTCCTTCCCCATATGAGCAACCATTTAGGCTGAATGTGAGCAGGTGGACAGAGGTGGGCAACCCGCAGTCCTTCTCATGTGTGCGCAAATAAACAGCAGTCAGTTTCACAGAGCGTTTCCACCATTCTAATGAGCACGAAACACATATGCACATTTGAGCTGTGACAGATGAACTGTACAGTTGTTCACGTTCTGCACGTGAATCAAATGCTCTTTTGTTTGTGTTTGAAACTAGCGATGCACAACATGTAGATGAATGGTAACCTTCGTGCTCACAGTTCAAAAATCCTCATTTTTTTTAGAATGACGCTGAGTAGCAGATAAAAATCCCACAACAAGTCAAGAGGGAGACTGTGAAAGGAAACATCTTAAATGCTAGTTCCTTTAGGGGCACTTTTCCTTGATTTCTGAACTAAGTTTTCCACTTTGCACCGGCCCTGCAAACTAC
The DNA here is from genome assembly GCF_048565385.1 of Saimiri boliviensis. Taxonomy (NCBI): domain Eukaryota; kingdom Metazoa; phylum Chordata; class Mammalia; order Primates; family Cebidae; genus Saimiri; species Saimiri boliviensis. The sequence goes on along the minus strand of NC_133458.1, from coordinate 1,136,624 downwards.
ACAGCCACACTGCAGGGCACGAACGCAGATGAACCACAATCTGCTCAGCTGTCCTGAGGCTCCGCACCAGCGGCTCCTGACACTCCCCTCCTCCCTTTTCTGATCTGTTTGCATGAACATGCGCTCAATTGTAGAAAGCTGAACAGATGTATTTATTCAGAATTCCCAAGCAGTTAACCAGAGCTCCCAGTTCTGATTCATCGTCTGAGCTCCCGAAGACTTAGCAGAATGCTCTGCATTTATCAGATTCCAAGTTAACCTTTACTGGTTTGAGTTATGTGAACTTCAGCATCCTTAGGGAAGCCTCCACCGCCCTCAGTACGGATAAGAAAAGGCATTCACATTTCCTGAGGATTTAACGGGTGGTACCACCTCAGGTAACTAACCTTCAGAACCGTCCCATTTGCTGGGTGTAGCGGCTCATTCCTATGATCCCAACCCTTTGGGAGGCCAAGGCAGGTGGATTGCTTGAACCCAGGAGTTTCAGACCAGCCTAGGCAACATGGCAAAACCCCATCTCTACCAAAAAACATAAAAATCAGCTGGCATGATGGTGTGTACCTGTAGTCTCACCTACTTGGGATGTTGAGATGGGAGCATCACTTGAGCCCGGGAGGCAGAGGCTGCAGTGAGCCGAGACTGTGCCACTGCACTCCAGGCTCGGCAACGGAGTGAGAGCCTGTCTCAAAAAAGCAATCCCCTGTCCCATGAGATGGTATGACCTCCTCCAGCCTAGGAAGCCACTGACTGCAAGACAGACCATTACTCTAGTACTGCTAAGGAAACAGACATGCCGGCAGTTAAACTAAGACACTCTATTGATCAAAGATGCCTCCTAATTTCAGAGATGGGAAAACAACACACACCTGAAGAATGACGACATTCAGCGTGGCAGGTACCGTGACAGCCACACCGAGGCTTCCTGGGGGCTCGGCACCCTCTCCCAGCCACCAGCTGTTGAGGGCTAAGGGTCAGCACCCAAGCTCAAGGGAACAGTCACCCCCTAAGTCACTGTCCCTTGCTCCCCAGAGGTGGACCACAGCCAGCAACCCTCATGCGGGACACACAGGCCCAGCCTCCAGCCTCGGTTGGGTCAACTCCAAAGGGGACCCCAGCTACAGCTGCGGAGCCCCTCGCTGGATCAGCTCAGGCTCTCAAACGGCATTCCCGCTCACCTTCGCCCTCGGCCCATTTCAGCTTCCGTCACCTGCACAGGGATGACCCCGGATCACCCCCAGTCACCCGTCTGCACACACATCTGTCTTAGAGTTTGGTCCCAGCAGATTCCACCTAAGGCAAGTAGGACCACCCTCATTTAATGCTAAATAACGAAGGCACGGCAGTTACGTGCTGTGCCCGAGAAGGCCTGACTCACACGTGCCACAGCTGGAACCGAAACTCCTTCCTGATTCAAGCCCACCCTGTCCCGCTCCACAGTCCAGCTCAGAGCACAGCCTGCCACTGCGAGGGTCCCCGAGGCTCTTTCAAGTGGCCCACGGGGTCAAAACTGTTTTCATAAACTACTAAGACATTATTCGCCTTTTTCATGTGTACTCTTTCCTGGGAGAATTCGGAACAGCCGGAGGCTTCGTGGCAGGAGAGCACACAGAATGAGCGGGAAGCAGAGGAGGGTCCAGTGTTTTCCACCAAAGAAAACACCAGTGAGATCTGCAAACGGGTGAAACAAAATGCAGAAATGGAAAAGAAAAATGCCACCCTCGCACCTGCTTATGTTTCGGAAAATACAGTTACCATGTTTGTAAAGAAATGATTCTACGATTTATTTTTAAGTGAACTAATAAAGAGCTGTTTTAAAGTGTACCAACTTTAATTTCTAAGGCAACAAATGTGGATAGCACTAACCCACAAAAAAAAAAAAAAAAAAAAAAATTCTGTGGAGTCCAGTAATTTTCAATAATAGGATGCAGTTCTGAGATCAAAATTTTGGAAAATCCCTGCTCAGCACTCTGCTGGGAGTTGGGAAGTCCGCTCTCCACTGCACACCAGCTGGACGACCCCAGGAACGCCCGGTAATGGCTTTGTGCTTCTCTTTCTTTAATCTGCTAAATAAAAAGGTCTAACTTCCCTGCAGCAAAAGGAAAGCAGCGGCAGCAGAACTCTGCGAGGTAAAACTACTTTTAAATGTTACTGCCCTATGCTATATCCAGAATCCCCCCTTCTCCATTATTCTAACAAAATGGATAATACTAATTTACCATACAGGATTAAAATGTCTTTATTAAGCTTGCCATTTTTAAACCTTAAAACACCCAGATAAAAAGTTTACAACAGGAATAAGAAGAAAGCAATTCCTATTCTTGGTATGTGAAACAAGCTTTAGAGAGTGTAGTCCCATTTTATTCACGGAAAAAAAGACATGAAGACACGGAAATCACCTGGGGAATGTTTAGGAGATGCTGCTGGCAGGCCCCACATGAGACCAGTCAGTTTAGAGTCCTCGAAGGGTAAGGCCCCCAACATCAGGTTTTCCGAGGCTCCCAAGTCATTTTAATATGATGTCAGGGCTGACGACTGACTACTGCTCTTGTTGATGAAGAGAGTCAAAGTCTGTAAACTATGTGAAGAAATTTATTCTGAGCCAAATGTGAGTGACCAACGGCCCGTGACTCAGCCCAGGAGACGCTGAGAACAAGTGCCCGGGTGGCAGGGCTTCAGCTTGCATTTATACATAATACGGAGACACAAGACACCCCTCAGCACACGTAAGGTGTACACAGGTTTGGTCCAGAAAGACGGGACAACATGAAGCAGGGTCTTCCAGGACATGGGTGAATTCAGACTTCTGAATGGCAATTGGCTGAATTTATCTAAAGACCTAGAATCAGTAGAAAGGAGTGTCTGGGTTAAGATAAGGGGCCGTGGAGACCAAGGTTTTTATTATGCAGATGAGGCCACCAGGCTGCAGACTTCCAAGAGGATACATGGTAAATGTTTATCTGACTTGAAAAGGTGCCAGACTGTTGTCAATTCCCTCTTGGATCAGGGAAAAGACCTGGAAAGGAAAAGGGCTTCTCTACAGAATGCAGACATTTCCCAAGAGAGACAGCTTTGCTGTCTCTCTTCCATTTAAATATATGGAAGAATTCTATTTTGGGGTAAAATACTTCCATTTCTTTCAGGGCCTGCGATCTGCCGTGCTGGTGCCTCATGGCTACAAAGAGTCTGCTTCATGGGTCTTCAGGTCTCCGTTTCAATGTTAATGCTGGTCAGCCAGGCCTGAAGACAAGGGGAGGAGGGTGTCACGGGGTGTGTCTGACCACCCCTTCCCATCACCGCCTGAACCTGTTTCGGGGTTACTTTAGAACGCCCTTGGCCGAGAGGAGGGGTCCATTCAGCTGGTTGGGGGGGTTTAGAATTTTATTTGGGGTTTCTACTCTAAAGCCAAGAGTGGCTTCTTTCCTTCAGTACAGAGGAACCCAACAGATATTTTTAACAAGGAAAGGGCAACAGAAAAAATAGGAATTCATTTTCATATTAGATAAAACGTGGCACTAGAGATAAAGATTGAGGGAGGGAAAGGAAGAGCGTGGGGGAGGGAGGTGAAGAGAGAGGAAAGGAGATAATGTGGCCATGGTGGCATTGTTTTTGGGTATTTCCTAGTTCCTATATAAACACAGCCCCCCCAGTTCCCATATAAACACAGACCCCCCAGTTCCCATATAAACACAGACCCCCCCAGTTCCGATATAAACACAGAGCCCCCAGTTCCGATATAAACACAGCCCCCCCAGTTCCCATATAAACACAGCCCCCCCAGTTCCCATATAAACACAGACCCCCCAGTTCCCATATAAACACAGCCCCCCAGTTCCCATATAAACACAGACCCTCAGTTCCCATATGAACACAGCCCCCCCAGTTCCCATAAGCACAGACCCCCCGTTCCCATATAAACACAGACCCCCCAGTTCCCATATAAACACAGACCCCCCAATTCCCATATAAACACAGACCCCCCAGTTCCCATATAAACACAGACCCCCCAATTCCCATATAAACACAGACCAAGCAACTAGGTGATGAAATAAGCCAAGATCTCACTGAAATCAAACCTAAGTAGAGTTGTCCCCCACTACTGATCCCCAAGACAACAGCCAGATGAAAGTTGAGAAGAAGACCAGAGAAAAGAAATCTTCGAAGTAGCTATAGACATCAGTGAAAACGGCAAAGAACCTTAAATAATCTCTCCTTCATAAAAGCATTGAGAAAACAATCCAAAAATATCAGAATCAACTTTTTCAGAACTCTAGAAATTAAAGTCTGGCAGGAATCAAAGCAATTTACTAAAAAAAAAAAAAAAAGGCTGAATCTCAGCAAGAACAGAGAACGTCCTGGCATCTTAACTCACCCTATTTCCAGCTCCCTCTCATCAAGCCTGCTGCAGGCTTGAAAATGAGCAGCCCACAACTGCAGTGAAAACCAGCAGCCGGGAAGCCGCCAGAGAGTGCACTACGGGGTCAGAGTGACTTCCAAACCCCATTCCCAGAGACTCGTCACTACTGCACCTGTCTGGCTGTTCCCTGGAGGACCCACTGGAAAGGCTGTCTATTGCATCCGACTCAAAGCTCGCATGTGTGAAAAGTCTTTTCCCTGGTGGCATTTGTTGAAAATATTTAGAGACAATGTTCCACTTACCAGCGGCCTGAGGCAGAGGGCAATCTCTGGGACAAACAGGAGGCTAACAAAAAGCTGCAGGAAAAGCGGGGAAATGAGAGGCGCAGAAGGGTTCCACGAGGCTCGGACGTGATCCGTGGAACACGGGTGGCCACAGCACGTGGAGGGCCGTGTGCCTGCTCAGGCTGTGCACACTCAGGAAAGGCGCGAGGCTCCAAGCTCTCACCCCTGGCTGCTGCAGAGGTTCTGGTCCAGCAAGAAGGGAAGGCTGCAGCAGAGCTGTGAACTGCCTGCCTGACTGCTGAAGCTTGGCCCACACTCACACAGAACCCTCAGCAGAGACGGAGGCTTCTTTCTAGGCTTTTAAGGCCATCTGTCTGGTCATCATCTGACCACCAACCAAACTGAGCAGAAACTTGGTGCCCAGACATAACAAAAAATGCAAACTTTACAGAATTAGTTCAGAATAGTCACTAAGCAAACAACAACAACAACAACAATAACAACAAAAACACACCTAGGGAGAGGCGAGTTCCAGTTTTCAGAGTTGCCACGCTATAGTATTTAAAATATCCAGTTTTCCGAAAAATGTTTGAGGCATGCAAAGAACATAAAAGTGTGCCTCCTTCATGGAAAAACAATAGAAGCAGCTCTTGGGGAAGCCAAAGGGCTTACTAGACAAAGACTTTAAATGAGCTTGCTTTTTTTTTTTTGAGATGGAGTTTCACTCTTGTTGCCCAGGCTGGAGTGCAATGGAGCAATCTCAGCTCACCACAACCTCCACCTCCTGGGTTCGAGAGATTTTTCTGCCTCAGCTTCCCAAGTAGCTGGGACTACAGGCATGCACCACTATGCTTGGCTAATTTTGTATTTTAGCAGAGATGGGGTTCCTCCATGTTGGTTAGGCTGGTCTTGAACTCCCAATCTCAGGTGATACACCTGCCTTGGCCTCCCAAAGTGCTGAGATTACAGGCATGAGCCACTGTGCCTGGCCTAAAGGAGCTATTTTTAATATGCTCCAAAAACTATAAGAACAATGTCTAAAGAGCTAAAGAAAAGTAGAAAAATAGTATCGCATCAAATAGAGAATATTAATAAAGAAATAGAAAGCATATTTCAAAAATAATTGAAAAATTCAGTAGAGGAGCTCAACAGCAGATCTTATCAGCAGAAGAAAGAATCAGCAAACTTTAGGATAGATTAATTGAAATTATCTAGTCTGAGGAACAGAAAGGAAAAAGAATAATAAAAAATTAGAAACCTGTGAGAGACCATCCAATGTCTCTCACATTGAGTATTGTATATCCCAAAGGATATGCAATATCTCATGTATATCCTTTACATGAGATACATGTAAAGGAAGTCCCAGATGTAGGAGGGAAAGGAGGAAGAAAGAATATTTGAAGAAATAATTACCAAAAACTCCCAAAACTAGATGAAAAACATGAATCTACACATCTGAGACACTCAATGAACTCCAAGTAGAATAAACTCTGAGAGAGCCATACCTAGACACGTCAAAATCAGACTTTCAAAATGCAAAGACAAAGTAAATCTGATGAAAACAGTAAGAGAGAAACAACTTGTCACACATGTTATGGACTAAATATTTGTCCCTTCCAAAACTCATGTTGAAGTTTAATCCCCAATTTGGCAGAATCAGGAGGGAAGAGGTAACTGAGTCATAAGGCTCTGCCCTCATGAATGGATTAATCCAACCATTCATGAATTAATGGGTTACCACAAGAGGAGACCTGGTGGCTTTCTGAGAAGAAGGGACCTGCGCTAGCACAGTAGCATGCTCAGCATCCTCATCATGTGATGTCCTGTACCACCTCAGGACTCTGCAGAGTCCCCAACAGCAAGAAGACCCTCATCTGATGCTGCCCCTCAACCTTGAACTTCTCAGCCTGCATACCAGTAAGAAATAAATTCCTTTTCTTTATAAATTACCCAGTTTCAGGTATTCTGGGATAAGCAACAGAAAACAGGCAATGATCCTCAATAATATTAACAACTCATTTCTCATCTGAGACTAGGAAGACCAAGAAGCAATGAGATGATATATTCAAAGTCCTAGAAGAAAAAAGTCGATCAACCAAGAATTCTATATTCAGAAAATCTATCCTTCAAAACTAAAGGAGAAACCAATACATTCCCAAACAAAAAACAAAGAGAATTTTTGCTAACAACCTTCCCTAGAAGTTCTAAATGGAGTGCGTTAGGCAAAAATGAAAGGACACTAGACAGTGATTTGTATCCAAATGAAGAAATAAAGAGCATCAGTAAAGGCAATTATTTAGTAAATATGAACTACAGAACAAATATTTGGGTATGTCACATTTATATTCTCCTATTTTTTTAAAAAAACTGTATAAAGCAATAATTATAAATCTTTGTTAACATACAACGTATAAAGATATAATTTTCATGACAACATCACAAAGGAGGGAAAGAGAAGAAAACAAGCAATAAAGAGAGAGTGTTTGAAAATTAAATTGCTATTAATTCAACTAGATTGACGTAAATTAAGATTTTAACATTAATTTGAATAATTAAATTAATATTAATTTGATCTTAAATATTTTATATTGATTTTCAGAGCAAACACTGGGAAAGCAACTCAAAAAATAATCAGGAAAGAAGGAGAGGACATTATTACTGACCCTACAGACACAAAAATTACAAGGAGTATACAAAAATATTATAAATAATCACATGCCAACACATTAGATAATCTAGGTGACATGAACAAATTCCTATGAAAACACGAATTACTGAAATTGACTCAAGAAGAACTAGAAAATTGGAATATGTCCTTAACAATTAAAGAAAGTGAGTCATTTAAAATCTCATAAAGAAAAGCCCAATGTCAGATGGCTTCCATTTTCAGTAGTTTCACTTCAAATGTTTAAGGAAGAACTAACATCATTCCTTCACAGTCTTCCAAAAAAAAAAAAAAAAAAGAGAGAGAGAGAGAATACTCTTCAATTAATTTGATGTTACAGTTAATACTGAGTGTCAACTTGATTGGATTGAAGGATACAAGGTACTGACCCTGGGAGTGTCAGTGAGGGTGTTGCCAAAGGAGATTCACACTTGAGTCAGTGGACTGCGGGAGGCAGGCCTACCCTCAACCTATGTGGGCACCAGCTAATCGGCTTCTGGCACAGCCAGAATAAAAGCAGGCAGAAGGACACGAAAAGTGGTTTCGTCTTCAGGCCTCCATGCTTCTCCCATGCTGATGCTTCACCACACACCTAGTTCTTCAGCTTTGGGACTCCGCTTTTGCTCCTCAGAGCCTGCTGTGGGCCCTCACCTTGTGATCATGTGAGTAGATACTCCTTAATAAACTCCCCTCTATATATACATCTGTCATATTCGTTCTGCCCTTCTAGAGAACCCTAACGCATTTCACCAGTTACTTATTACTATAATACCAAATCTAAAGATATCCAAAGATTAAGAAATATGCTTTACAAATACGGACATAAAAATTCTCAACAAAACACTAAGATATTGAATCCAGAGACATATAAAAAGAATTATATGGCATGGTCAAGTCAGACTTATCCCAGGAATATAAGATTAGTTCAAATATAAAAAGTAACCAAGGAGACACCCTACGTTCATAGGATACAGGATGCTTTGCACTGAGCCTTCATGCCTTCCCCAAATGCATATGCTGAGATTCTGATCCCCAGTGTGACAGCACGAGGAGGTGAGGCCTTTGGGGGTAATTAGGTCATGAAGATGGCACCCATTCCAGTGGGATTCATGTCCACATGAAAGAGATCCCAGAACGCCCCCCTACCCATCTGCCACATGAGGATACAGGGGGAGGATGCCCACCCATGAACCAGGAAGCCAGCCCCCACCAGACGCCCAATCTGTGGGAGCCCCCAGAGCCATGAGAAATAAATGTTTGCTGTTTAAGCCACCCACTAGATGTGATTTTTGTAATAGCAGCTTGAACGAGAGAAAAATTGGTGGTGGGAAGTAGGGGTACTGCTGCAACAAATTCCTGAAAATGCAGAAGCAGCTTTGGATCTGGGTGACGTGTTGAGGCTGACAGTTTTCAGGTGTGTCCTAGAACGAGCCTCCTTCACCATGAGTGAATTTTTAAAAGTGCTTGTGTTGAGAGATCAGAGAGAAGAGCGGAGAGCTGTGGACAAAGCCATGTCTCTTAGAGGACCACCTGGCAGTCATGCACAGCAGGCTGGGAGGATGCAGGTGGAAAGGCCATTCCGGGCAGCCCAGGAAAGGAGGAACGTGCTGTCAAAGGGACAGTGGAGAAGGGGCTGTGCTTCTCACAGAGCGGTGAGGACCCTGGCTGAAGGCGTTCATGCTCTGGGCTGCTGTGGGACCACGTAGAGCTTCAGTGATGTCACTGGAAACAGTGTTGCTCAGTGGCAGCGGGCCTCACCAATGGCCGGCTGGGGCATGAGATGGGGCAGAGGAGCCACTGGGCTTGTCCAGGGCTGCTCCTTCATCACCCTGCACAGCCTGAACTGTGCCCTCTTGCACAATGCAGGGCTGCTAGACGTCCACCTCGAGGCTGGTGCTGGCCATTTAGAAAGCGGGCTGTGTGCAACGAAAGTCCCGTCACAGAAACACCTTAGGGTATGGACAGATTAGAATCCCGACAGGTGCAGGCGAGGAAGGCGCTGGAGAATCAGAGGAATGGACCAGCCATCCTGCAGCTGTCCTGGCCCGCCAGGCCCCCTCTCGAGGACGGCTCCATGTCCACGCGCTCTCCCTTCCGCCGTGGTGGTCCCTCTGGATATGCCCCCACCTCATGGGAATGTCCGGCCAGACAGAGCTCCAGTCCCATGGAGGGTGAGCACCGTGCGTGACTCCAGCACACCCACCTGTGCTCACCAGACGTGAGCCATTCTCCCTCCCCAACCCCCATAGTACACATCTGCCTGCAGGCTGGGTCGGGGGCAGATCTCAGCTCCTCTCAACAAGAAGGAAAGCCTCTAGGCTCCAAGGGCCCAGGGTGGGAGTTACAAGAAGACAGGCAAGCACAGGGCACAGGGAGGCCACAGGCAGAGCAGGAAAGCAGGAGGCAGAGCCCGGCTCCTCTGACCGGAGCCAGCAAGCACAGCCACAGCCCCAGCGCAGCTCCCCAGACGCCACCCCCGCCAGGACCCACACGGCCAGCCTTGGATTTCTGTGTTCCGGTCCATGTTGTTTGGGGATTTCTTTTCCTTTTAAGGAATTATAACAATGTTTTATGTACATTTCTTTTTCTTGCTTTTTGCTTTTGACATGCAGCTCAGTAAGTCAGAAGAGTCTTGCCAGGAAATGAATCCATAGTAATTTTCATGACAGCAAATTGCATGCCAACGAGTGACATTTAAATGCTGAATTTTAAAGGCTTGTTAGAAAAATGGGAAATGTATTTTTTAAAAAATTAATACATGAGAGAGCAGTGCGTCTGCCCATTAAATAATGCTGCCTGTAGTAGACAAGAATGGTAAAAACACAGTGTGCATATTTTATTCTGAAAAGTACACATCTATGTGGAGGAAGAAGGTCGTAAAATTTACTCCCACTTACCTCCTTCATGTGCAAGCCTCCAAAGGCCACGCAAGCAGCTGTCTGTCAACGAATCCAAAAATTGTACCTCTAAGAAGTGACCTTGATGAAGATGACAGACAGAAGCATACGACCAACTCTGTTTCAAGTGCAGTTACCAGGACGGAATCATTCTGGAATCCTGAGAAACCTCCCTAACCAAACACTACCCAAAACTCACACACCAGGATTTGCAATTCTTTCCTGAAGACATGGTGTTTCCTGGACTCCCAAGTGCTAGCCACTATTGAGGCTTTCTTAACAGGGCTAAAAGTCTGAAAAGCCCAGAGAGAAAATGAGGTGGGGCCACAAGGTGGTAAGCATGTGTCTGTATAGGTACACATGTGTGCAGGAACACATCTTTATGTGCACTGCATGTGTGTGGGGGTGTCCACATGTGAGCATGTGAGTACATTTGCAAGTGTGTGTGGGGGTGTCTAAATGTAAGCATGTGAATGCATGTGCAGGTGTATATGCATGTGTGTGTCTACACATGAGCATATGAATGTGTGCAGGTGTGTGTATGGGTGTCCACATATAAGCATGTGTGTGCAGGTGTGTGTGCATGTGTGTTTCTACATGTGGGCACGTCAGTGCATGTGCAGGTGAGTAGCAGGTGTGTGGGTGTCTACATGTGAGCATATGTGTGTGCATGTGTCTATATGTGAGTACTTGAGTGTGCAGGTGTGTGGGGTGTCTACACGTGAGCATACGACTGCACATGCAGGTGTCTCTAGGTGTGAGAGCATCTACATGTGAGCACGAGTGCATGTGCAGTTATGTATACATGTGTCTACATATGAGTGCATGTGCAGGTGTGTCCAGGTGTGTGACTGTCTATACCTGAACACATGAATGTATGTGCAGGTGTGTGTGCATGTGTGGGGCATCTACGTTTGAGCACATGACTGTCTGCATGTATGTGGGGTGTCTACATGTGAGCATGTGTGTACAGATATGTGTGCATTGTGTCTACATATGAGCACGAGTGGTGTGTCTACACGTGAGCATGTGGGGGGCTGTCTACACATGAGCATGTGAGTATGCAGGTGTGTGTGCATGTGTGTCAGTGTCTGCCACTTGAGCATGTGAATGAATGTGCAGCTGTGTGTGCATGTGTGTCTACATGTAAGCACGAGTATATGGTCAGGTGTGTGCAAGTGTGTCTACATGTGAGCACGTGAATGCGTGTGATGTGTGCATGTGTGTCTAGATGTGAGCATGTGAATGCATGTGCAAGTGTGTTTGCACCTGTGTCTACATATGAGCATGTGACTGCATGTGCAATTGTGTGTGCATCTGTATAGGATCTACACATGAGCATGTAAATGCATGTGCAGGTCTGTGTGTGTGTCTACACATGAGCATGTGCGTGTGCAGGTATGTCTACACATAAGCATGTATGTGCAGCTATGTTTGCATGTGTCTACATGTGAGTATGAGTGCATGTGCATGTGTGTGCATGTGTGTGTGTCTACACATAAGCATGTAAGTATATGTGCAGGTGTGTACGTGTGTGGATGTCTACACGTTAGCATGTGAATACATGTGCAGGCATGTGGGTGTCTACATGTATGTGAATGCATGTGCAGGTGTTTGTGCATGTATGTCTACATGTGAGCATGTGAATGAGTGCAGGTGTGTGGGGGAGTGTCTACACAGGAGCATATGAATGCATGTGCACGGGTATGTATGTGTGTCTACATGTGATCATATGTCTGCAGGTATGTGCATATGTATAGGCGTTTACACGTGAGCATATGAATGTGTGTGCAGGTGTACATGCATGTGAGGGGCAAATGTCATATGAATGCATGTGCAGGTGTGTGCATATGTGTGGGTATCTACATGTAGGCATGTGTGTGTACAGATGTGTGGGTGTCTACATGTGGACCTGTGTGTGCAGTTGTGTGCAGGTGTGTCTACACATGAGCACGTGAGTGTGTGCAGGTGTGTGGGTGTCTACATATGAGCATGTATGTGTGCAAGTGTGTGTACAGATGCATGTGCATGTGTGTATCTACAAGTGAGCATGTGTGTGCATGTGTAGGTGTGTGGTTGTCTACACATGAGCATGTGAGTGCATACACAGGTGTGCGGGTGTCTACACAAGCATTTGTGTGTGCAGGTATGTGCAGGTGTGTGGGTGTCGCACGTGAGCATGTGAGTATGTGTGCAGGTGGGTATGCATATGTGTGGATATCTACATGTGAGCATGTGAATGTATGTGCAGGTATGTGGGTATCTACATGTGGGCATGTGAGTGTGTGCAGGCATGTGGGCATCTACATGTGAGCATGTGTGCATATGCAGGTGTGTGTACAGGTGCATGTGTATGTGTGTGAGTGTCTACATGTGAGCATGTGTGTGTGCAGGTGTATGTGCAAGTTTGTGCATGTGTGGGTGTCTACGAATGAGCATATGAGTGCAAGTGCAGGTGTGTGGGCATCTACACATGAGCGTGTGAGTGCAGGTATGTGTGCACATGTTTGGGCATCTACACAGGAGCCTGTGAACATGTGTACAGGTATGTATGCCTTCATAGCACATTCACCTTTCAAAAGCCTGCATCCCAGACTGGGTGCAGGAGCAGTGCTAAGACACACCAATGGCCCCAGCAACCAAAGGGGCCTCCTGCCACAGCTCATCCCCGGGGTTTGCTGGAAATGCCCAGCCCAGGACACACTCCACAGCTGTATCAGAAACAGCTGGGAATCTGTCTGCAATTCTGTATCCACAATGCAGAAGATGGCTTTTCACTGTCTACAGAGTCCAACAGCCCAGGACACAGCCCCTGGGGATGGAGCTGGGCAGGAGGCTCCAGCCGTCCGGGCCATGGGCAGTTCTGACATAACTGGGCAGATGCTCAGCCAGAGTCTGAGCAAGACTGGAAATGCAGGGCTGCCTGGGAGCCCCGTCTCTACACGGGGCTGCCTGGGACCCCCAGAATCCACACAGGGCTGCCTGGGACACCCCCCTTCCCCACACAGAGCTGCCTGGTACCCCCATCTCCACACAGGGCTACCTGGACCCCTGTTCCCACATGGGTCTGCCTGGGACACCCTCAGCCCCACACAGGGCTGCTTGGGACCCCCGTCTCCATGAAGATGTTCTTATCCTCAAGAACAGGTACCAGAAATGTGGATACAGTAAAAGGTCTCAGGCTCACAGCAAGTGTCAAGTGAGGATTCCCAGAGCCCTCCCAGGGAGAGGGGGTTGAGCAGAGTCATAGGGGAAGGCACTGGCCACTCTTGGGATGCAGCCCTTTTCCTGATTCAGAGTCTGGTTTAGGCTCAGGGTCATCGGATGAAGCCCTGACTGGAGCTCAGCATGAGGAAGGTGAAGCCAGAAATGGTGTGGAGGGAAGGTCGGACCCGAAAAGAGGCTCCCAATGAGCAGATGCCAAAGTTAAAATCTCTGTTTAAAACTCTGAATGTTGCTTTTCCTGTCTGGTTCTCTCTTCCTCCGTAATCCCACGGAGTGGAAGTGGAGGGTGGGGAGAAGGTGACCAGCAGGCGGCAGCACAGTGATGGCTGCATACATTCCTAGAGCCGGGTTACACTTAGGCTCGGGGGGAATTCTGAAAGCACCATGCCCATCTCACTGAAAGACCCCTGGCCTCCACTAGCACATCCAGCCATCACCTTGGCAAAAGCTGGCCCATCTGTGTGCTCTTTAAATAAGAAGGTGGATACGAAAGTGGCTTTTTCCCTCTTCTCAAGATATAATAAAGTGAAGGGTGAAAAACAGAGTAAGGCCCACAAGCCAAGCAAACTCGGAAAACGTAACAGTAGAACATTCACACAACCTTCCTTCAATATGACTGACTGCATAGATGTCCCTGCATTGGCAGTGTTATGTCTGTGCCATCTACGCTGACACCTGTAGCTACCTGCCCTGCCAGCCTTGCACTGGGCTGTGCATGGTACCCTACTGCCAAATGACAGTGGCCGTCTGGAGAAGGAGCTGGGCCCAAGCTGCCCTGGAGGCCCCCGCGGTGTGTGTCAGGAAGTAGCCCAACACCATGGAGGCCCCCATGGTGTGCATCAGGAAGTGGCCTCACACGTGGAGGCCCCCGTGATGTGTGTCAGTAAGTGGCCCTGCACTGTGGAGGCCCCCGTGGTGTGCGTCAGGAAGTGGTCTTGCATGTAGAGGCCCCCGTTGTGGGTGTGCGTCAGGAAGTGGCCTCACACATGGAGGCCCCTGTGGTGTGCGTCAGGAAATGGCCTCACACATGGAGGCCCCTGTGGTGTGTGTCAGGAAGTGGCCTTGCACGTGGAGGCCCCCATGGTGTGTGTCAGGAAGTGGCCCTGCACCGTGGAGGCCCCCATGGTGTGCGTCAGGAAGTGGCCTCGCACATGGAGGCCCCTGTGGTGTGTGTCAGGAAGTGGCCTCGCACATGGAGGCCCCCATGGTGTGCATCAGGAAGTGGCCCTGCCCCGTGGAGGCCCCCGTGGTGTGCATCAGGAAGTGGCCTCACACGTGGAGGCCCCCGTGGTGTGCATCAGGAAGTGGCCTCACATATGGAGGCCCCCGTGGTGTGCAACAGGAAGTGGCCTCACACATGGAGGCCCCTGTGGTGTGTGTCAGGAAGTGGCCCAGCGCCCTGGCCCACACCGCCACACACGCTCCTCTCTCTTAACCTGCAGCGTGGCTTTGTGGAGAGTTTCCCATGGACCATGGGGTTCAGGTGACTCGGGCTTTGTTTGCAGGAAGTTCTGCGTAACGAATGTCCAGGCACCACCCAAAAGCAGATCGTGCAGCACTATACACCACCCCTGCTGGGACCCCCTGAAGGAAAGAGGTGAAAAGAAACCCTCCCAGCAAGCAGAACCTGAAGCAGTACACCTGGCTGGTCATTTTCCCTGGAAGAAGTGACCGGGTGTGTGATTATTCACCAATTAATGGGCTGTGGCCAATGGTTTGGCCGGATGGCCAGGAACTTGGACAGCATATGATTGGAAACACTGTTGGCAAGGGCATCTGGGAAGAGACATCTTAGATAGACGTCTAGGAAGTGGAACAAAGTACTAAGATATGAATGTCCCATGAGAATGTCCACCAAAGAGTGACCTCAGCAGAGGAGATTTTTTTTTTTTTTTTTTTTTTGAGATGGAGTCTTGCCCTGTCACCCAGGCTGGAGTGCAGTGGTGTGATCTGAGCTCACTGTAACCTCTGCCTCCTGGGTTCAAGCGATTCTCCTGCCTCAGCCTCCCGAATAGCTGTGACTGCAGGCACACAGTACCACACCTGGATAATTCTTAATTTTTAGTAGAGACAAGGTTTCACTGTGTTGGTCAGGATGGTCTCCATCTCTGGACCTCATGATCCGCCTGCCTCCACCTCCCAAAGTGTTGGGATTACAGGCTTGAGCCACTGCACCTGGCCCAGCAGAGGAGGATTTTAATAACCAAGTGGATAGAGCTGTGGACACCAGTCAGCCTCTTTCCCCAGCTCCCAGTGGGCCCATGAACAACGTGGCCATGGTGACAGGGATGGAGGTGGTACCTGGACTCCCACTCACCACGCCTAGCCCTGCTATGGCCACCCCTGAGTTCCCAGTCAGCCACCACAAAGACCAATCCTGAGTCCCCAGCATGATGCCACTCCCCTAGGTGATCAGCTAGCCACCAGGGGCAGACGGTTACACGGGCAGCTTCCCTCTTGGAAGGGGCTGGGGTTGTCCCTGCTGAACTGGATGCTGACTCCAGATGTGATTTTCCTTCCCTGCACACAGTGCTCCTGCCAGAACCACCATCCGTGGACTCAGACGCCTCATCCATCACCATGGCATCCACACAGCACTGCTTCTGACCAAGGGACCTCACTTCACAGCCAAAGAAGGGCAGCATTGGGCCTGTTCTTAGGGAAGTCCCTCGTCTTATCATGTTGCCATACATAATTATTTTTGTTTTTGAGACAGTGTTTCGCTCTTGTCACCCAGGCTGGAGTACAGTGGTATGATCTTGGTTCACTGCAATCTCTGCCTCCTGAGTTCAAGCGATTCTCCTGCCTCAGCCTCCTAAATAGCTAGGATTACAAGCATGCGCCACCACACCCAGCTACTTTTGTATTTTCAGTAGAGACAGGGTTTCACCGTGTTGGTCAGGCTGGTCTTGAGCTCCTGACCTCAGGTGATCCACCTGCCTCGGCCACCCAAAGTGTTGGGATTACAGGCATGAGCTACTGCGCCTAGCCTATAATTTTTTAAATTATCATTTTATCACCCCTGTAGGAACCTCCTGCAACAAAAACTTCACAACAACGGCGACAGGCAGAGGCTAGTTCTCTCCAGGCTGAGATGCATGTGTGCTGGATCCAGACAGGCCCAGGTACGCAGCCGATGCCCGCCCACCTTGCGCCAGGCCCAGCTACGGGCCACCGCAGACTTCCCACACGGGGACATAGGCGGCAGCAGACCTGGGCCCCTCTGAAGCCGGGAACGGACGCCCTCCGCGGGAACCATCCGTGCGCCCAGCGCAAGGCTCCCAGCCGCCCCTCCCATCACCACACCGGCAGATTCAGTCCATTTCCAGCTCCTCGCCACCCAGGAGGAGAAGCAAAACCCGTGTGAGCGCTCGAGGTGGCAACCGCCACACCTCAGCCCACACGCGCCCTACCTGTGCTGGAGAGCTTCTGCAAGGCGACTCGCAGGCGCTGCAGGGCCACAGGCGACACTTCGTAGCGGTAAAAGTCCTTTGCCGGAACCTTCTGGCACCTTCCAAACACTCCATCTGTGAGAAGGGAAGCAGAGAAGACAGAATGAGACGTTTCATTTTCAGAGAGCAGGAAGGTGTCACACACATCCTTGCGGTGTGTTCTGGTCACGTGCCGCGGTGAGGCTTTGGAGCACGGCTCACCAGAGGGCTGCGGGGCCCGGAAGCACCCGGAAAGTGCTGGTTTGTTAAATCAAAACGGAGCTTCGTGGAAAACACAAACGCCAAGTTGGAGAGAAAGGGCGCAGGAGTCCGGAGAGGCTGGAACGTTTCCCTTCCACTGTCCTCCACGACCCCCAGGCCCTCCTTTTACGCAATTTCACGTTTTGTTTTGTTTTTCTTAAAACTTGCTTCTGACAACTCAGTGACAATGGAAAAAGTAAGTCAATAACATTCTGGGCCAGTTTTCCAGAGGAAAACACAACACCTGGGAAATATAAATACTAATTTGTAGGAGCTGCAAGGATCGTGGAGACGTCTCTCCCTGCGCTGCGTGGGAGGCCAGGGCGGCCTCCAGCTCTGCTTTCTAGCAGAGGCTGGCGAACCATGTGGGACTGATGGGGACTAATTTATTTCGCTCTATTCCTTTGGTCTGAAACGGAGTCTGCTCAACATCCTTTCCTACCACACCTTCTAATTAATTTAGACCCTAATTAGTCCTTATTTGGCGATTGTTCACTTTGAGACAAGCTTCCTGTGGGGGTTTCAAACATTCAAATTACCTTCTTTGGTGCACACAAAAGATGAATTCAGGCACTACAGTTCCACACAGGGCGGCCATCTGCGGCTTCGCTGGGTGGAAGGGGAAATGGTCTCCTGCATTGTTCACTGTGGCTTCCTCGGGCAGCTTGGCTGAAGAAAGCCATTCAAATGCAACAAGTGTAATTAGCAGAAACACATTGCCCAGAGCCAGGCTGACACAGTAATTGCTGGTCTGGTATTACATATATGCTCACGACGGCCGGGTGATTAGCAGAAAATAACCTCGAGTATTGCAAGCATCTTGCCGGTTTCTATGGGGCTCTGCAAAGCCCCAAGAATACAGGAGGCAGCCTGGCAGCTGCGCAGGCCGGCAGGCGGACAATGGCGAGGAGGAGACGCCAGGCCTGCGTGATTTCCCTACGCGCAGCCCAGCCGCACTGCCTCCTGTGTGAGCTGGACCCAGACCCGTGCGAGGCCACACAAAGGCAGAGTGCTCTCGGGAACGCCGGCAGAGGCCAGCTCCACCCGCCGCCCGTGACGGACGGGCCGCACAGCGGGAACTCAGGCAGGTGTGCCCACTCCTTTGCCTTCCTCAGACACAAACCATTCCCTGCAAGTGGGGTAGGAAGCGGGGGGAGGAGGGAGAAAGGGGCGAAGAGGGAAAAATATGGAATGACTTAAAACATACCTAATGTTTGTTCTCTGCTTTTCAAATGAAAATGTCTTGAAAATGGAAAGGCAGCAAGCAGGAACCGGGTGGCTCGTTGAGATGGCCCAACCCCCGTGCTCACAACGGAGAACTCTCTTAGGCATCGGGACCAAGGCCTCGGGGCCACACAGGGGGCAGCTGGAAGAACCAGAGCCACGGTCCCCGGACCCCACAAGGCCACAGATGGTGGAGGAGGAAGAACCAGAAGCCATGTTCCCGGACCCCACGAGGCCACAGAGGTGGGAGGAGGAAGAATCAGAAGCCATGTTCCCAGACCCCAAGTCACTTGGCAGGTGAAATAAGGTAACCATTGGTCCTAATCCTAGGGCGGGGCCTGCAGGGTCTCCTGATCCCTGAGGCCGATGCAGGCTGAGAAGCCCAGGGCTCCACTCCACAGCAGTGCCTGGAGCTGCCCCCCACCCTCAGAAGGAAGGTGCTCCTGGCAGGCCCCAGAGCAGTGTCGGTGCCCGGCTGCCCACAGCTCTCCCAGACTCTTGTGCACACTGGAAAATGCACCCTGGGATGGACGTGCGTGGCCAGCTCAGGGCATGGCAGAGCCTGCTGGTCCTGGCCCCACTTGGCCACTCCCATGTCTGCACACAAGGCTTGGTGATTTGGTACCAAATGCAAGAGAAGCACACCTGTGGGAGCCAGCGCTTCCCAACATGCGCTGAGAGTCACAGGCCCAGGGAGACTCACGAAATCGCTCCGGCTTTCATAAAGAAAAATGGCCAAAGACAATTTTGGTACTGACAGGAAAGTCCCAAGCAAATCACTTCTCAGGAGTCACTGCCTCGTTCTTTACATTTTGTTTCTTGCATACAATGTTATGTTTTCAGAACAACGTATATTAGGCTTTCTTGAAAATGTTCTTTTAAACATGTATTGAGAATATACAGAATATAATGCATAATATTGTTTGTGCTTTTAAAGTCAGTTTTAGCTGATATTTTTAATGACTTGACAATTGAGATAAAGTAACCATTGATTCTCTTTGCCTCGGCCTATCCCTGCGCTGATTGCAGTGGAAACAGACACCATCCCAGTGCATTGGTAGTAGGGGTTACCCTTACAGCAGTTCAGATTATAGCAAGATTGAGTGGAAAGTACGGATATTTTCCATGCGTTCCCCACACACGCTACACGCACACACACACAGCCTCCCTCTCACACACACACAGCCTTCCTCACACACAGCCTCCCTCACAAGCACACACATACAGTCTCCCCCCCATACACAGCCTTCGTCTCTCTCTCTCTCTCTCTCACACACACACACACACACACACACACACAGCCTACCCACACACATACACAGCCTTCCTCACATACACACATAGCCTTCCTCACATACACACAGCCTCCCTCAGACACACATATACAGTCTCCCCCCACACACACAGCCTTCGTCACACACACACACACACACACACACAGCCTTCCTCACATACAGCCTCCCTCACACACACAATCTCCCCACACACACACACACACACACAGCCTTCCTCATATACACATAGCCTCCCTCACATACACACACAGCCTTCGTCTTTCACACACACACACACAGCCTCCCTCACACACACACAGCCTTCGTCTCACACACACACACACACACAGCCTACCCACACACATACACAGCCTCCCCCACACACACACACAGCCTACCCACACACATACATAGCCTCCCCCCCACACACACACAGCCTACCCACACACAAACACAGCCTCCCTCACACACAGCCTTCGTCTCTCACACACACACACACACAGCCTACTCACACACATACACAGCCTCCCTCACACACACACACAGCCTTCGTCTCTCTCACACACACACAGCCTATCCACACACACACACAGCCTACCCACACACATACACAGCCTCCCTCACACACACACAGCCTTCGTCTCACACACACACACACAGCCTACCCACACACATACACAGCCTATCCACACACACACACAGCCTACCCACACACATACACAGCCTTCTTCACACACACACAGCCTTCCTCACATACAGCCTCCCTCACACACTCACACACACACACACACCCTCCCGCATTATCAACCTCCCTCACCAAAGCAGTGTGTCTGTTAGAATTGACAAGCCCACACTGACACATCCTTGTCAGTGGAGTCCATGGTTTGTGCAGAGGCCACTCTGTTGTGTACCTCCTGTGTGTTTGGAAGAACACACGATCCCACAGCGCTACATGCCTGTGCCCTGCCTGCTCCCCCGTCCCCCACCCCAGCCATGGACCCCTGTTCTTCCTCCACAGTTTTCCTTGTCCAGAGTGTCAGAGTTGGAATCACACAGTGTGTGGCCTTTCCAGGCTGGCTTCTTTCACTCGGTAGCATGCATGGAAGGGCCTCCACGTGTTTCCGTGGCTGGTGGCTCCTTTCTCTGTGGCACTGAATGAAGCCCACTGTTTGCCTGCACCACGGATCCTTCTCCACCAATGGAAGGGCATCCCGGTCGCTTCCCAGCCTCGGCAGTTATGAATAACTGCGCCATCTTTCACTCTCACCAGCGGAGATGGTGCTCCCGTCACCCACGTCCTCACCACAGTCACATCAGCGTGACAGTGACTGTACCATCTTCACTCTCACCAGCAGTAATGCCGTTCCCGTCACCCATGTCCTCACAACAATCACAAGGAAGCTGACTATTTAATCGAAATTACCCAGAACCCCCAGCCCTCAGGTCCTATCCTCTGCACACAGTCCTTGCAGGACTTTTGGGACACAGCCAAGACCCCACCTGGGAGCTGACCTTGCTCAGGGTCTCCCCACGAACTCTCTTCTACTTCTGACTCCATTTTCTGCACCATGGCCCTGCACCCAATCGACATAACCCATCATCGGAGCCCAGACTGACTCGTCCACTTCCACAGTCCTGCGGGCCACGCCGAGCGAGCTCCCAGCTGGAAGTGCATTGCCACGGCAGCAGCTGAGGCAGGAGGCCTTCAGTGATGGATCCCCTCCGTGAGATTCTCAGAATCAAAGTCCTGCTCTTCTTCCAGAACTGGCATTCCATGAGCAACCCTGATTCCAAATCTCACCACTGGCAACTAAGTTCAAATTGGGAGCTGCCTGAAAATCATGGGAGATGAGAAGGGGTTTGCCTGTGAAAACTGTGGGCTCCTGTCCACCCACCATCAGCTACTGTCACCATCAGAGCACTCGTGTGTGCACATATATGTGTATGTGTGAATACTTATACAGAAACATGTGCGCAGCAGCTAACTCACACACATACACATGCACAGCCAGTGACTCACACACATCCACGCACGCAGCTGGTAACTCAAGGCATGACCACACGCACAGCGGCTAACTTATGCATGTCCACACGCCCAGCCAGTGACTCACACATGTCTGTGCACCCAGCAACTCAGGCATCTCCATGTACCTGGCCAGTAACTCACACACGTACATGCGCACAGCAGCTAACTCACGCACATACACACACACAGCTGGTAACTCATGCATGTCCACATGCCTGGCCACTAACACACACGTCCACGCGCACATCTGGTAAAGACACATGCATCCGGTAAAGACACACACATCCACACTCGTGGCTGCTAAGTCACGCACGTCCATATGCACACCCAGTACCTGATACACATCCACGCACATGGCTGCTAACTCACACACATACACGCACACAGCCATTAACTCACACACGTACATGTGCACAGCCACTAACTCACACATGTACACGTGCACAGCCACTAACACACATACATGCACACACAGCCGCTAACGCATATGTACACACACACAGCCACTAACTCACACACATACGTGCACACGGCTGTTAACTCGTACACGTACACATGCACGGCTGCTAACTCACACATGTACACATGCACAGCCACTAACTCACGCCAGTACACACACAGCCACTAACACACATACACACAGCCATTAACTCACACACATACATGCACATGGCTGGTAATTCATACACATACACATGCACAGTCACTAACTCACACATGTACACATGCACAGCCACTAACTCACACACGTACATGTGCGCAGCCACTAACTCACACATGTACACATGCACAGCCACTAACATACATGCAGACACAGCCACTAACTCACATGTACACACGCACAGCCACTAACACATGTACATGCACACAGCTGGTAACTCATACACGCACATGTGCACAGCCACTAACTCACACATGTACAGGCACACATCCACTAACTCATGCAAGTACATGCACACGGCTGGTGACTCATACACGTTCACGTGCACAGCTGGTAACTCACACATGTACACACGCACAGCCACTGACTCACACATGTACATGCACATGGCTGGTAACTCATACACATACACGTGCACAGCCACTGACTCAGGCATGTACACGCACACAGCCACTGACTTATACACGTACATGTGTGCAGCCGCTAACCAGTTTAACTGCCAAACTTGCTGCATGGGGCCAAGGATGCTGCTATTCCAACATCATAAACTGTCCCAGCAAATATACACGGCCGATGCCTCTGTGCAGACGCCTAACCCCTGTGGTTCCTCAAGGACAGCTTTGCGCCTTTTCCCTCTGTCTTCCCTGCAGCACGGGGTGCTCTCGTCAACGCATCTCATTTCTGTCCCAGCACTGCCTGCACCTCATAAAGCCCCTTCCTGTGCCAGGAGCAGGTTAGTGCCTTGCCTGCTGCCTGGCTGCCTCCGCCCCATCCCCTCAACCCGGGAAAGGCACAGCTCTGCCTGGCATCCTGCTTGCATGGCCCGGCCGGGACAGCTGGATGACATGCATGCAGGAAAAGCAGCCACTGCAGGCTCCACAGTCCAGAGCCTCCAGGATCCCAGGGCAGCACGCTCACCATGGAGCATTCAGTCGTATTGTGGACAGACTGAGGAAAAGGGTAGGAGAGAGCCTGACGGAGGGCACTGTCCTCGCCCAGCGGTCAGAGAATGAAGCACGACCAGCCTGAGGACATTGAGGACACTCCAGGCTGAGGGAGCAGCTCTGAGCATGGCAGCACCCAGCCCCGGTGGGTGGCGGGGACAAGGCCTTGCAGCTCTGATTGACCGCCAGCATCTCTACCCCCAGCTCCATATGTGCAGTAGGTGATCCTAGCGTGCCTCCAGAGGGTCCTGTTGCTTGGAGATGCTAAGTCTCCCCTCTTCGTGACACTCATAGCTCTAGAAAACCATGGACTGAACACAGTGGCTTTGATTCCCTGTGAGAAGAGTGCTCTTGCCACGCTTTGCTCAGGGGATTCGCCCGGGCCTGCGCGGATGACATCCTGAGAGACACGTCCAGGCCTGCCCTAGAGGACATCTGAGGAGAAATGAACCACAGACCCTAACTGTGCATCTGCTGAGAATTGCCACTCACTGTGGTACCCCACAGTTCTCCACAGGAATCCACAGAGAGGCCCCCAGGCCCTACAGCCAGGAACATCTTCCTTCCACCAAACGCCGTGAGCACAGCCCGGTCCTGGGCACTGGCACGGCTTTCTCACAGGCTGCCGTGGCACAGATTCCAGTGAACGAACCATCTTCTTTGCACCCATAATATTTCATCTTCTTTTTCCCCTTTTCTAATATCTTTACCTACTTTTACTTACGTCTTTTTTTACATTTCTTATTTATTTAAGGAAATATAACAGGACTTGGGAATTAATGAACACAACATGATCACTTAATTTAGTATTTCAAAGTGAGGCAATTAGCTGAGGGCACTGTTTGAAATGACTGCAGTGCTCATACTGGTGTGATCATTTGTGTAAACAGTGTATTAAGGGAAATAGTATGCATGTAAAAACAGATTTATCCCAGCTCCCCGGAAACTATAAGAACAAAGTTATTGAATTGTGAGCAAGAAGGGACAGGCAGCAAAGGCACTCCAGTTATGAAGCCTTTGCAGACCAGAGGTGTCAGAGACTGCTCCAGCAAGAAGGGCAGGTGAGAGGCACGCGGCGAACCATGTGGCAGGCAGAGCCCGGCGGAGCAAGCACGGCACATTCCAGGGCTGGGCAGGGACCACACCCGTTTCTAGAATTGCAAAGCCATGGCTGAAACACACGCTCAGTTCTGCAGAATACCGTCTACAGTAAACACCAAACGCGTCCGCTCATGCGCTGCTGCCGACCCTGCCCAGACACAAAGAACAGGCGGTCTGTCTTACAGCAGCTTCCTGGGAACACACCCAGGAAGCCCAGGAGGACAGCAGGGCCTCCTGGGGGTGTCCCGGGCACCGAATCCAGAGCCTAGAAATGGCAACGCTGCAGGGCTCAGGGCACGCTGTGCAGGGAGAGCTGGTCACATCTAGTGTCCCACAGGCTATACCCACCACAGTTCCCACATCCAACAGCCAGGGAGGGAACACAGTGGCCCCTGACGAAACAATGGCACCCTATTGTGATTCTTCAAGCTGGTCTGTCACTTACTTCCTCTCTGCATCCAAGCAAGGCGAGGCACAGAGGCCGCAGTCACCGCATGGCCACTGAGGACCACGCAGCAGCAGTGACCCCTCGTGGCCGCCTCCCTGCAGTGCCAGTTCCTCATCAGGGACATCACTCGGGAGCTATGCTGTGACTCAGGCCTGAAGATGCCAGTGGCAGACTCAGTCGGCCAGGGTGAGGAGCCAGGAGATGAGACGCTGCTGCCCAGTACAGCAGGAGAATTAATGCACACTTACATGTGTACGCACAATGCACACACACATTCATAACATGCTCACACATGCACTCACTCGCACATATGCAGACACAACCACACGATGCATGCAGACATTCTCACATATACACATATGCTCTCCCATGCACACGTTCTCACTTATGCACATGCTCACACATTCTCACATGCACACATGCACATGTTCTCACGCCTGCACACATATGCACCTGCTCACACACATGCACACACATGCACATGCTCACATTCTCACCTGCACACATATGCCCATGATCACATTCTCACATGCACACACATGCACATGCTCTCACACCTGCACACGCCCTCATGCACACACACACTCAGAAGAGCAGCAGGAGCCCTCACCAGCCTAGAACCGCCATGCTCCTGGTATCCTGCTACCAGGCTAGGTCACCCTTTGATTCTTTCCTGCCTGTCCTTCTGGGGTCCCTCAGGACCCTGCCTCTCTCCCATTGCCACCTCCAGGTGGAGGCTGCCTTGCCAAAGTATCTTTGACCTGTAAATCCCGGTGCCCTGGGATGCTGAAGCCGCCTCTGAAATTCTCTTCCTGCAGGGAGCTGGCAGTGCTGCTAGGGCTCCCTCAGTCCCACGGGGCTTCTCACAGCAGTGCCACAGATGGAGGAGCCCACTGCTCCCTGAGGGTCCCCAGGGGTGTAGCAACAAGAATAAAATCTCCCCAGCTATTTTTGGAGAAGGGAAAAGCAAAGATGGCTCAGAATCTCTGCCCTGTTGAAAAGAATTCTCCAGAGGGAGAAAAAGCCCTTTATCTGAATTGATCAAGCACCCCCTATATGTATTTCTGCAAGGATGCTGTGAAAGTGCTCCTACTTTGGGAGGCCAAGGCGGATGGATCATGAGGTCAAGAGATCGAGACCATCCTGGTCAACATGGTGAAACCCCGTCTCTACTAAAAATACAAAAATGAGCTGGGCATGGTGGCGCGTGCCTGTAATCCCAGCTACTCAGGAGGCTGAGGCAGGAGAATTGCCTGAGCCCAGGAGGCGGAGGTTGTGGTGAGCCAAGATTGAGCCATTGCACTCCAGCCTGGGTAACAAGAGAAAAACTCCGTCTCAAAAAAAGGAAAAAAAAGTGCTCCTATTCTTGGGGAATAGAAACTGCTGTCCTGGCACCCAATCAAAACTGTTGCAAAAATTCCAGGAGGCCAAGAGTGAATCCTGACAAATAGCAACAGCTTCCGAGGCCAAAGGCATTAGGCACTGGCCACAACACGGCCAGGTCAGATTGAAGGGGCCGTCGCATCTGTGGGTTTCATCCAAGGCAGGACTGCTGCGAAGTCTGAGCAGCTCATTTCTTGAAGTGAAGATAAGCCGAGACGTATCTTGCTGGAAATTCCTTTATTTTCAAGGATTTCGTTACAGTTCTGAGCAGCCACTGACAGGCAGCAGGAGGCAGGGGACAGTGACAATGTGGGGAGTGGCCCGCACGGCCTTTGCGTCTGCAGAGCAGCGTGAGGCTCTGCCTGGGGAGGAGCCCGTGTCCGGGCAGCACCTGTGCTCACAGCAGGAGTCTTGCTGTCCAAAGATGCCAGCTGCCCTTGCGTGAGGAGCGGAGTCTCCGTTCCCCCCACCACCAAGGGACTGCAGTGAGGCCTGGGGCGGTGAACCCAGTGGCACACGGCCCACTGCCCCGAGAGAGGCACATTACGGAAGTCAAAGGTGTCTGAGGGTGTCAGCCGGCAACACCGAGGGGCCCAGGCACACCCAGGCCAGGCTGGGCACTGGGAAACACGGTGGGTGGTCCTTCCTGGAGGTGAGGACAGTGAAGACAGTGTTGAGAACACAGTCAATCATGCCTCCCTCGGTGAGGACCAGCGCCCAGCACTTCCCGGCGTTTTACTTCTAAGGACAATTTTTATCCCCACACCAAGCCCATGAGGCTCCTTCCTCCTCTGTGAAGCAGACCGTGTGACGCTGAGACCAGACCCAGTGATGCTGTTAGCAGGTGGATGGGTGAGAGGTGAGGACGTGGAGCCTCATGACAGATCAGCGCCCTTGCAAAGAGGCCCCAAGGGCTGCCTGCCCTCCGGGGACACGTGAGAAGGCAGGAAGAGGGGCCTCGCCAGACACCAGACGCCAGCCCTGCCAGGCCGTGACCCTGGAGTCCAGCCTTCAGAGCTGTGAGCACTCCACGGCGGCTGCTGCTAAGCCCCCACAGGTGGAACTTGGAGCAGCCTGAAAGGACTAAGTCACTGTGTCATCATCCCATTTACCCCACGTAGAAACTAAGGCACAGAGAGGTTAAGGGACTTGCTCAAAGCCAGCCTGGGAGTGAGTCGCACCCCAGCATCAGTCCACATGGTCCCCACTTCACGTTCTGTCCTCTCCCAGAGCCCTCTCTTTCACTTTAGATTGTGGGTCCCAGCATTTGACTTAGAAAATGCAGTCACCACAGATCTGCTGAATGACTGACGGAATGTCATGTTCCCCAGCCAACTAACAGAATCCCGGGGTCCTTGTCTGGCGACCCTCAACCCAAGAGCCAATGCCTCTGCAAATGTCACTCACACACACACTCATTCACACTCATCACAGGATCTGAAGACCACAGACGTCACTCACACTCTCACACTCAGCATCAGAGCCAACACCCTCAGACATCACTGACACTCACACTCTCACCATAAAAGAGCCAACACCCACAGACATCACTCACACTCACACTCTCATACTCAGCATCAGAGACAACGCTCACAGACGTCACACTTACACACTCACCATAAGAGCCGACACAGATGTCACTCACTCTCACACTCAACATCAGAGCCAACACTCACAGATGTCACTCACACTTACACACTGAACATCAGAGCCAATGCTCACAGACATCACTGACACTCCCATTTTCAACATAAGAGCTAACGCCCACAGATGTCACTCACAGTCACAAGAGCTGACACCTACAGACATCACTCACACACACTCAACATCAGAGCCAACGCTCACAGATGTCACTCACACAACATAAGAGCTGACACCTGCAGATGTCACTCACGCTCATACACTGTCAACTTAGCTAATCCTTATAACCTTTAGTGGCATAAACTGTCACAGCCCCCACTCCATACTAAGAAACTAGAGCCCAGAGAGGTTGAGTGCCTTGCTTGAGCTCACACAGGAATGTGCAGCTGCAGAAAGTCTAACTGACACTAGCACCCATGACGGCATTCAGGAAACAGGATCGACCATTCCAGACCACCAGCAGCTCAGGAAGCCTCATCATGACAGTCACCTGAGCCCAGACGTTAACAAGGAAAGAAAACCTGACAGCCCGTCTCCCGGCCAACGGGAGAAAGATAGTTTCTTAACTGGGGTTTTTGTGAGCGATTCTGGTCACCAGAGCTTTGTCTGGAGAGAGCACGTTCTTACAGGAGGCCACGGAGGGTTTTATGAAGAGTAAGCTTTGGAGGCTCACGAGGACTTGTATTTTCGAGGGGGATGGAACTAGAGAAGGAACAAAGACAAAGGCCACGGGCTTTGGAAGTTCCAGGGAGGAGGAGACAGCGTCTTCTACCCCCGTGGAAAATCCTGAAGCTACGAGCTGGGGTCAAGGCTGGTGTGGCCGCAGCAGTCACCCAGAGCTTTCCAATGCCATCCACTCATCCCAGGAGGGGAAACTGAGGCTGAGGAAGCAAAATGACTCGGTCACACAAATTTTTAATTTATGATTGTATATATTTATCGTGTGTATTAGTCCATTTTCACACTGCTATAAAGAACCACCCAAGACTATGTAATTTATGAAGAAAAGTGATTTAATTGACTCACAGTTCCACAGGGCTGGGGAGGCCTCAGGAAACTACCGTCGTGGCGGAAGACAAAGGAGAACCAAGTGCCATCTTCACAAGGTGGCAGAAAGAGGGGGACATGGGGGAATGCTGTTTTTCAACCATCAGATCTCACGAGAAGTCACTCACCGTCACGAGAACAGCATGGGGAAACTACCCCCATGCTCCAGTCCCCGCTCACCAGGTCCCTCCCTCCCCACACGTCTTTAATCCATTTTGAGTTTATTTTTATGTAAGAGAGATAAGACCTAATTTCATTCTTCTTTATGTGGACATCCAGTTTTCCAAGCACCATTTACTGAAGACACTGTCCTTTTCCCATTGTGTGTTCTTGGTACTTTTGTTGAAAATCAGTTGAGCATAAGTACATGGATTCATTTCTGGGCTCTCTATTCTGTTACATTGGTTGATTTGTCTGTTTTGTTTTGTTGTTGCCAGTACCATGTTGCTTTGGTTATGACAGCTTCATAGTATATTTTGAAAACAAGTGGTGTGAGGCCTCCAGCTTTGTTTGGCTCATGATTGCCTTGCCTGTTCAGGGTTTTATGTGGTTCCATATGAATTTTAGGATTGTTTTTCTATTTCTGTTTTTTAAAAAGTCATTGGAATTTTGATAGGGGTTGCACTGAATCTATAGATTGCTCTAGGTAGTATGTACATTTTAACGATATTAATTTTTTCAATCCATGAATGTGGGATACCCATTTATCTGCCTTGTCTTCCATTTCTTTCATCATCTCATAGTTCTCAGTGTACAGGTTTCACCATCTGGTTTACATTAATTCCTATCTATTGCAGTCACATATTTTTTGATGGTTCACTCAAGAAGGTGGTAGAACTCACCTTCTCAAGTGAACCATGGAGGCTGTAGCATTTGCCTGTCAAGGGCCTTCCCTTCCTGGAGGGTGCTCCCCTCTGCTATTGTGATATCCTAGGATGGTCATCAATCCCTAAACCTGCTCCTTGCAGCCCAGGAGCCACAAGAACATCTCATTCCCTGCCCAGTCACTGGTCAGAGGCAGGCCCGTGACCCATTCCAAACCAGAGTCCCTTCCCTGATGCTTCTCTCTGGTGGAAGATTGTCTCTTTTCACACAGATTGGTTGCTAAGCACCGTGAACACGTGGACAGACAGCCGTCTCGACACCATACAAAGAGAGAGAAACTGGAGATAAAGCAGCTGGGAGATGCTGCAGATCCCGAAAACTGCACCAGAGCCATCCTAGGTTCCCCATTCAGCGTCCAGTATGTCCCGCATGAGCCTGCATGGGCTTCTGTCACTTGCAATCCTAAGTGGTGAGCTGGGTCAGGCCCCCAACATCTAGGCTCCTTCCCTCCATCACGGAGTTTTCATGCTTGATTGTGAGGTATGGTGATGGCCACAGGCCTGAATCCTCATGGCCACAGTACAAGGCTTCTCACAGAGACTGTCATGTGTCTCCTGCCCCGACAAGGTGAACAGTTCTGGGATGCTCATCCCTGCCGTCTCGTTACAGCTCCCACCCTGGAGCCATGCCTCCTGGACAGATTCCATCATCACCCTCCCACAGGAGGAGGCAGTGCTGAGAACAGCCTGCATCACTGTGCCACTGAGTGTTTCCTGAGGGCCGCCAGGGCCTCTCCACTGAGGCCCATCCCCTTCCTGATGTCCAAGAGCAGGGGTGTTACTAGCTCTCAGGCACTCCCCTTTTCAGACTAGCTCACGGGATACAGCACAGATTCCTTCCTGCAAATGAGGTGCTCAGTCAAGTGGACTGCAGCCTCCTTTGTCTCCCCCAAACATCCTCAAACAGAAGGGCCACCAGGATGTGTGGGAGCTGCACCGAGACCTGGGTAAGAAGGTGGCTCTGGCCTGTTCCTCTGATGGCTACTCAAAAGCCACACAGATGAAGGCTCCATTGAGCACTGGCCCTGAGGCCCTAGAAGTTGCCACCCATGGAGAAATGCTCAACCTCAGTCGGTGCTTCCGTCCCCGCACCCCCCGGCAGGACCAAACTCCACCAAAACAGGTGGCTCTTTCCAAGCAGTGGCAGGACTGGCTGGTGCCTGTGTTCCCAGGAAACACGCACAGGGTGCCTGCTTCACCCAGGAAGTGCAGAGAGATTAGGATAAAGTCCTGGAGGGATGGAGAGGCTGCTCAGAAGATGCTGAGTGCGGGCCTGCTCCTGGTGTCTGGACTGACGTCTGCACCCACAATCTGCCCATCAACTTTGTCTTCAATGATTTTGGAACTCCTGGGGGTGAGGGAGCGGAGACAAATAGTGACTGAGAGTCCCAGAACATGTTCGTCCCCCTCACCCCACTGGATCTTGGGGCCGCCCTGAGCCAGGTGATGCAGGAGCAAAGGTGCCAGACCTGTTGCCTGGGGTGCCCAGGGGACACAAGAGTCCCTACCTCCTGCTGACCACTGGATCCAGGTCCACACACCTCGGTCACTGCTGACCACTGGATCCACATCCATACACCTCAGTCACTGCTGATTACTGGATCCATGTCTACACACCTCGGTCACTGCTGACCACTGGATCCACATCCATACACCTCGGTCACTGCTGACCACTGGATCCACGTCCACACACCTTGGTCACTGCTGACCACTAGATCCACATCCACACACTTCAGCCACTGCTGACCACTGGATCCACATCCATACACCTCAGTCACTGCTGATCATTAGATCCACGTCCACACACCTCGGTCACTGCTGACCACTGGATCCACGTCCACACACGTTAGTCACTCACCACCAACCAGGCCAGTGCCTCACCTCACCTCACCCAGCCCCACAGTTCAGAGAGCCCCTGCCTCCTGCTGACCACTGGATCCACATCCACACACGTTGGTTGCTGCTGATCACTGGATCCACGTCTACACAACTCAGTCACTGCTGACCACAGGATCCACATCCATGCATTGGTCACTGCTGACCACTGGATCCATGTTCACATACCTTGGTCACTGCTGACCACTGGATCCACGTCCATACACCTGGGTCACTGCTGAGGAAACAGGCACAGAGAGACCAAGTAGCTGGATTCTAGGCTATCAGCAAAATGCAGAAGGCAGAAAAAAACTGATTTTCCAAAAGGAAAAAACATTTTGGAATACAAACCAATTTGTGTACCAAAGTACACTGTCTCATGTCTCTCCCAGCTCTTTTGAATCCCACCCCGGCAGGCCTGTGCCACAGCCCCTTCAGGTGCCAGTTCTGCCCACTGCCTGGGAATCCCTGCAAAGAATGGCAGAGCACATCTGAGCCATTTCCAGAGCCCAGTTACCCCATTCAGAAATGAAAAACAGCTTTGGGGAAGGCTGTGTCAGTGTGTCAGCGTCACGCTGTTGTGGGGGAGGCAGAAGGGGCCCACCGAGGGCAGCTCTCACCACCTCAAGGGCATGGGTAGGGTGCAGGAGGGGCCTGTGCCACCACCTCCACCAACCCAGGGGTTCTGCCCCTTCAGAAGGAGGGACAGAGAGGGGGACTCGCCTGCTGACACCACAGGCCACAGCATGCTAACCCCTCGCTCCCTCCTGCTGCACCCCACGAACCAGCCTTCCTCCTCTGCACCCACAGGGCCTGGGACAGTTGGGCCCCATCCCTAAGTCCCTTTTGGCTCCCTAATTGCTGGATGCACAGTCTAAGCCCAAGGCTCCACGCAGGGCTGCAGCTGTATGGGTGACGCACACCCTGTGCCTGTTTTCCCGCATTGCTTACACTGCAGCCAACGCCGTCACTCAAAACCCCCCATTTGTGAAAGTAAGTGGCCTTTTAAGGGACGTTAAAACATTACGTGCACTTAAGCCCCGAGTTTCTTACTACACGAAACATGGTTACCTACACGTGAAACAGCAGAAGGAACACCCTTACTGACGCCTCATCCTTCTGGATGGCAAGAGACTGTAACTCAACAAGTCCATGTGAACACCCTGCCCTGGCATCGGGGAGCCCGGCCAGTCCACAGCCAGACACGGCCCCAGGGGAGGGGCCTTCTGAGTGACATAGAGGATTTTCCTTCACGGGGGCTTGAACTCTGGCAGTCAGAAGAGCTGGTGACCACAAAGGCAGCAGAACAGGCAGTGCTGAGAAGAAAGTGCACAGTGCTCCCTCCCTGACGGCTCCCCCAGCCCGGCTCCCCTCCCTGCTCGTTCCCCTCCTGACCCCTCTCCCCACCGGGCCCATCTTCCCTGCCCCAGGATCCCTCTCCTCCCTGACCCTTCTCCTCCCCGGCCCCTCTCCTCCCCGGCCCCTCTCCCCCCTGGCCTCTCCCCTCCCTGCCCACTCCCTCCTTGTTCACTCCCCTCCTGACTGCTCCCCTCCCTGGCCAGCTACCCTGGAGCAAACTTGCACAAGCACACTGAGGGACCCAAGGGTCAGCTTTGGTGGGCGTTTTCCAGAAATGCATTAGAATGGCTCCTCCCCCTCCTGTGATGATGGCTGGACCCTGAAGAGGTCAGGCTCTGCCACGCTGCAGAAGAGCTGTGGCTGAATTAAAGCTCTCATTGCCCTCGAAAGGTGAGGTGAGGCAGCAGAAGCATTGAGCAGCTAGAAATAGAAGGCTCTGGGCCGCATACATTTCAGAGGCGTAATTGGGGTAGGCTGGCATTGGTAATCCTCAGCACAATATTGATTGACAAAAATGAATCACACCTGAGCCTCAAAGCTCTCAGCCCTTCCCTGCAAAGAAAACTCTCTCAGTATTACCAAATATGGCTTTCGATCCCTGAATCTTCGGGTGAGCGCAGAAATAGATTTTCAAATGGAGACATTAACCTTTCTAAGACGCAGTTGCCTGGCTCTCTCTGCCTGTTACCCTGTTTCTAGAATGTGGCAGCAGCTTTCGCCACACCAGGGGCTGTGCCAGGCCACCCAGTGACAGGCAGGCCACCCTTGGCCAACAGGCAGACACTCACTCCCATTCCAGTGTCCTAACAGCAGGCCGACAGATCACACCCTGTTCATATTTAGAATAACCACGCTATTTATCAGAAGTTGAAGAGACTAGCAGCATCTCTCTCATCCAGGATCTTTCATTTTGCAGATGAGAAACCTGAGGACCCCAGCCACGCTGCCCACGGGGCACCTCCTGCCTCATACCACGTCAACCAATGCCACGACGCAGATGTGCTCCTCGCCCTTGGCCCTCACGGGGGTACTCTAGCATCCCGCTGTTTTCCCTAATAGAAAACAACACAATAAAAGTTAAAGTCGGAGTCAAAAGATGACACATCACTCGGGGCCATGTAAAATCCAGGATGTGTAAATAGGTCCTAAAAAGCATGATGAGTGGACATTCGCTGGCTACACACAGTGCTGACATTGTGGCTGGAAGCTTTCTTTACACCTGCCTAAGATCACACTGGCCACACACCTAACACCATCTGCTGTCCCCTGAGCTCTATTAAGGGACAATGAGGAAACAGCAATTGGAATGGGGTTTCCGGTTTCGGGCGGCAGGGTGGGAGCGAGCCGTCTTACCACCCCAGAAAGCCGAAAGAAGACATGCAGTGCTGAGACGTCACCAGCAACATTTGAGAACCCAAGGGGAGGACGAGCCAGCAAGAGACCAAATGTGAGAGTGGGACGGGTCTCGGGGCCACCAGGAATGGAAAAGCCCGAGCAGACAGACAGCAAGGACCCAGACCTCACACCCGCAATGCCCTCCCCATAACCTACCTGGCACCCGGTACAAAAGATTTTCCCTTGACACAGTTTCTGCACTTAGAAGGGTGACATCAAAGTGAACAACCAGCTTCCCCTCAGTTGGGTGCCCTGGAGGGAGACTTCTCCCTGCCTCAACCGATGGGGAGCGTCCTGAGTGCCTGAAGGGAGAACCCCCGCCTGAGGAAGGCCAGAGACAGAGGTGGGCTGGGACTACCGTCCCCAGCCCTGGAATCTCTGCTCTGCAACTCAGCCACAGGAGGCACCAGAGTGGCCCCTCACAGCCCCACCTTCTGTGCTCCCCAGGGCCTCCCCGGCCTTCCCACATTATCAGGACGTCCCCTTGGGACACGCACTGGTTTTGTCGTAGCTGAGTTGAGCCTGGGATTAAAGCACTATCTAGTGCCAAAAAGGAGGCAGGAACCTAGCAAGAAAAAACATTCCACAGGTAAATCACAAAGAACTGCTAATTAAACATACCCAGCAAAAACCAAAACAGGCCAGAGAAGACCAGGATAAATAACCATTCAGTGCAAAGACACAGACACACATCCACATACCAAAGAGCAGCAGACGGGACCATGGCCTCCCCAAAAAGACAAAGCCAAGAACCACTGACTTTTGTGACCTCTCACCAAGACATCAAAATGGCAGTCTTAAGGAAATTTCGTGATCTCCAAGATAACACAGGACTGCAATTCAGAAATTTATCAGAGAAATTTAACAAAAAGATTGAAATAATTTTTAAAAATCAGAAGTCTTGAAACAAAAATACATTTGGTGAACTGAGGAAGCCTGTGACAAGCTCTCAACAGCAGAGGAAAGAATCAATGAGCTTAAAGACAGGCTGTGTGAAAATACACAGAGGAGGAAAAGAGGTGAATAAGGAAAGATAACCCACAAGCTAGAGAAAATTACCTCAAAACACCAAATCTAAGACTTACTGCTTTTCCAGAGGCAGCAGATCGAGAACAAGAGGTACCAAGCTTACTCAAACAAATGATAACAGAAACTTTCTGAAACTTGAGAAAGGTATAAATACCCAGGTACAGGAAAGTCAGGGAACACCAGACTCAACCCACATAGGACCACCTTAAGCTTGTAATAGTTAAACTGTCAAAGTTCAAGGAAGCAAATAACCTATAAAGGAGCTCCAATCTGTATGTCAACAGACATCTCAATGGACACCACACAGACCAGGAGGAAGTGGGATGACATCTTCAAAATGTTGAAGGGAAAAACTGTTACCCAGAAATACTGTATCCAGCAAAGCTACCCTGTTACCCAGAAATACTGTACCCAGCAAAGCTACCCTGTTACCCAGAAATACTGTATCCAGCAAAGCTACCCTTCATAGCAAAGAAGAGATAAAGTCTTTCCCAGACAACCAAAAGCTGAGAGAATCCATCACCCTCATGCCCATCTTGCAATAAATGCTGGAGATTTCTTCATTCAGAAAGAATAAAAATACACTGAATGGGGCACCACGAGGGCAGATTCTCATTCCGGCTTTGCCACCAGCCTGCTACGCAAACTTGGGCAAATCGCTTCACTTCTCTGTGCTTCCGTTTCCTAAATTGAGACCAATGAATAGACACTTTCTAAGATCCTTTCCAATCAAATGCTCTGTGTTTGCAGGATGATAGCTAGGGCACTGCAGTCTAATTGTAATTTAGCTTTTGTGAGCTGTGGCACTGCCTGCCTCTCTCTCACCTCTATCTCATTCTCCTGCCAGCTGCTCACACCGTGTCATCTGTCCACTTACGTCAACAAAGAACTGAAGGAATGCAACTGCAGCCACAGCCCTGCCGCCCTGGGCTGGCCACCAGCAAGAACGGCAGGAGTGACAGGCGCCGTCGGGCAGGCTGGGCCCCGGGAGCACGTGGTGGAGAAGCCACGGGAGTGCAGTAGGTTGTCCTTACGAGCCAGAGACAGAGTACCCCCATTTACTGGGCTCTGTAGAACTACCCTGGCTACATCAAAAATCCAGTACTCACCGCCAGATGGCAACTGGGAATATCCACGTGCACAAGAGCCAGCCTGAAGAAAGTGTCCAGGGAACGCAGGGGAAGAGCATGAGTGTGAGCCCCGAGATGAGGTGGGGTCAGAGCAAGGGGTCAGACCTTGCTCACAGGCAGATACAAACCCTCCACGTGGGGATGAGGGAAGGCTGCTCTTGCCAAAGGCTGAGGAGGACCCTGCGCCTCTCTGATTATCTGGCCTCAAAACAGAATGCAGTTCCAGGTATTACCACCCACCTAGCAGCCGACATGGGATCAGTGATCGAGCCTAGAATCAAAGCTTTTTTATTATCATGGAAAATTGCAAGTTTCTTCACAATGAGTTTTCACACACATGTAAATCAACAGCAAATGTCTTTATGTTATTTAAATAAATGATTAAAATTTTCACAGTTGGGATATAGGACATCCAACGTAAAAGATTGCCGTTTCTGAAAATAAGGGCAATACAAGCTGGTCATCACTGTTAACAAAAATTTCCTCTGGAATGTAAAATAACCCACAAGTCACTCATTTCCCTTTGTCTCACATAGGACATGCATTCTTTGGTATTTATAAAACCCCACTCACCTTATCATTTTCCCCTTTTATCCTGAATTCTGGGAGCTCAAAGGCAATATTAAGGCTCAACCCCAGGAACTCTGTTGACTCTGTGGGTGGTACCTTTGCTTCTTTCTCCTTCCCTTTCACATTTCCACTTCAAATTCGTCAGTCTCATGGAAGAGCTCTTTGTTGCTTCCTTGGGATTTTTTGGACAAGGAGAGTTGAACATAATCTAAAACAATAGCAGTGACGCCCTCACCCAATGTGGCCAGCATTCTGTGAAGCGCAGGGCTTACCACCCAGCCGAGAAGAACCCCATGCACACCCCTTACATAGACAGGCCACTTCTGAAGGGCACCACCATCCAGGCACCATACCAAGTGCTGATGTGTACAATACAAAGACTGGCCAGCAGCAAGCCGATCTTTGTATTGTACACATCAGCACTCCATATGGTGCTGATGGGTGCAGAGCCTGTGTCAGCAAGGAGCCCACATTTTATTTGAGGGGCCAGATAGGCACACAATTCATAACGTAACAAAGCAAAAGGTGAAAAGAGCTAAAAAAGTAGAAACAATTTCCAATAAATTTTCTCCTAGAATTTTCTGTGGGGAAATTAAGAGAAATGGACTGAGTGGGAGAAAGCTGTGGGCCAAGCAGAACCCATCACCATCATCATCAAAACTGTGGCTGGGGCCGGGCGCGGTGGCTCAAGCCTGTAATCCCAGCACTTTGGGAGGCCGAGGCGGGTGGATCACAAGGTCAAGAGATCGAGACCATCTTGGTCAACATGGTGAAACCCCGTCTCTACTAAAAATACAAAAAAAAAAAAAAATAGCTGGGCATGGTGGCGTGTGCCTGTAATCCCAGCTACTCAGGAGGCTGAGGCAGGAGAATTGCCTGAACCCAGGAGGCGGAGGTTGCGGTGAGCTGAGATCGCGCCATTGCACTCCAGCCTGGGTAACAAGAGAGAAACTCCGTCTCAAAAAAAAAAAAAAAAAAACTGTGGCTGGGAAGACGTGGGAGGCCCCGCACAGGGTCAGGTGGGCTCTGTGCCGGCCGGCAGAGTGGCCTCCGTCTGGCCACCGGGGATCTCTGGACTGCAGAGTTTGTTTTGCTGAAAATAACAGAGTGGAACCCAATGGCAGGAGCATCTCCAGTTGTGAAATTCAAGGGTCCTGTGCAAAGCACCGGAAAACAGCAACCAAGCTTTGAGGATGGAAGAGGGACGGGACCAACGCTGTGCACACAGGGCTCGCCTGCAGGCGGACCAGGGTGAGGCACTCGCTGGCAGTGAGTCCGTCAGCGTGGAGGGAAGTTTACTGGAGAAACCATCCAAATTACAATTTTTAAAAAAGAAGACAAAACCAGGCCAGCAGTGAGTGCCCGGCTTGCAGGCCTCTGTGGCAGGTCTGTGGGTTCCCTGGCCCAGCGGCACCGCCCCGAAGGTGAGGGCCAAGCTATCATTGCTGCCCTGGGGCAGCACCTCAGTGATTTCAAGGCAGGTTTCACTCTTTCTGGGGAGGTGACAGAAGTTGCCTCCATCACAGACACAAATGGTGGCTTCCCGGCTAGCTTGGCAGAGGCCAGGCCATGCTCACCCCAAGGCCAGATACAAGCCCAATGCTGGCTATGAGGGTGCTTGGCAACCTTCATTTGCTGCGGAGCCCAGGTCCACCCACGTCACCAAGGGTGTCACAGGGCACAGTCAGCTACGGGTGGTAAGAAAAGTATCAGGAGAAGAGGAAGGCAGCTTCTGTGCAGCTCTCAGCCACCAGCCACCAACCAGCAGCCACCAGCCACCAGCCACCAGCGACCAGTCACCAGCCACCAGTGAGCAGCCATCAGCCACCAGCCACCAAC
This sequence comes from Saimiri boliviensis, assembly GCF_048565385.1. Taxonomy (NCBI): domain Eukaryota; kingdom Metazoa; phylum Chordata; class Mammalia; order Primates; family Cebidae; genus Saimiri; species Saimiri boliviensis. The sequence goes on along the minus strand of NC_133458.1, from coordinate 1,097,677 downwards.
CAGCAGCCACCAGCCACCAGCCATCAGCCACTAGCTACCAGCCATCAGCCATCAGCCACTAACCATCGACCATTAGCCACCAGCCACCAGCTACCAGCCATCAGCCACCAGCAACCAGACACCAGCCATCAGCCACCAGCCACTAGCTACCAACCATCAGCCACCAGCCACCAGCAACCAGCCATCAGCCACCAGTCATTAGCCACCAGCCACCAGCTACCAGCCATCAGCCACTAGCCAGCAGCCATCAGCCAGCAGCCAGCAGCCACCAGCAACCAGCCATCAGCCACCAGCAACCAGCCATCAGCCACCAGCCACTAGCCATCAGCCACCAGCCATCAGCCACCAGCCATCGACCACCAGCTACCAGCCATCAGCCACCAGCCACTAGCCATCAGCCACCAGCAACCAGCCATCAGCCACCAGCTACCAGCCATCAGCCACCAGCAACCAGCAATCAGCCACCAACCATCAGCCACCAGGCACCAGTGACCATCTGTCAGCCACCAACCACCAGTGACCAGCCATCAGCCACAAGCCACCAGCCACCAACCAGCAGCCATCAGTCACCAGTTACCAGTCATCAGCCATCAGCCATCAGCCACCAGCTACCAGCCATAAGCCACCAGCCACTTGCCATCAGCCATTAGCCATCAGCCACCAGCTACCAGCCATCAGCCACCAGCCACCAGCCATCAGCCACCAGCTATCAGCCATCAGCCATCAGCCACCAGCTACCGGCCACCAGCCATCAGCCATCAGCCACTAGCCACCAGTCACCAGCCATCAGCCACCAGCCACCAACCACTAGCCACCAGCCATCAACCAGCAGCTACTAGCCATCAGCCACCAGCCACTAGCCACCAGCCACCCGCTACCAGCTACCAGCCAGCCACCAGCCACCAGCCACTAGCCATCAGACACCAGTTACCAGCCATTAGCCACCAGCCACCAGCCACCAGCCATCAGCCATCAGCCATCAGCCACCAGCAAGCCCATAGCAGCCACTGCCAGGCAACCAGGGCCCAGCTCTTACCTATCCCGTGAGGTTCCAGGGACCATTCTGGAGAGAAAGAAGGGCCTGGTGCCAAGGCAGGGAGTTCACAGCTCACAAGACGGGAGGCACATTGTGTCCAGCAGGGGCATCCCATCGGGACAGTGTTGGCTCCCGGAACCCAGCCACTGGCCTTCACCTCAGGCTCACAGTCCCACCACAAACTAGAACCCCAGCCACCAGCCTTGCCTCAGACTCATGGTCCCACCACCAACTAGAGGGCCCTGGCCAAGCCAAGGGCAAGTAGGGGACACACTCACAAACAGGGGTGCATGGTTTCCCTCTCCTCCCAACGTGTGTGTGTGTGTGTGTGTGTGTGTGTGTGTGTGTTTCTCTCTGTCGCTGTCTCTGTCTCTCTCTTTTTCTCTCTCTGGCCCTCCCACAAGACTTCAGGTGGCTCCTCGGAATGGAAGGCAAAGGCCCCACTTTGTGAGTTACTTGAATACATGAACTCAGCCCAGGACAGTGGGAACAGCAGCCAGACTCACCCTGCAGGCCTGGGCTTGGTGCCCAGCATGGGGCCTCTCCCGACACAAGCCTCAGAAGGCTGCCCCAAACCAACCACATGGAGACCTGAGATGCCCTTTGCCCACCTTTCTTCCGACCTGGTCTTACACTGGTGGGAGCAGCGTGGGCTAAGGTAGCCATGGCAGCACCCTTTCCTGCCCTCAGCTTCACCTTTTTCAGGGAGCATGGCCTGGAAGCGCCACCATTCCCAGAAGGATGGGCTGGAGGAGGGCTGCAGGTGGCTCTGCCCTTTGTGGCCTCCAGAGACACACGTGAAAGTCCAGTTATCACTATGCACAGCCTACGGAAATGGTTTCATGAAAATTTGCCAAACTTGAAAGCAATGACTCAAAGAAACATGTGTATGTACCCCCATAATCATAGCGCATTTTGCAGAAGCCAGATGCTGAATCGACCCACACGTCCAGCAGCCGAGGGGTGGAGAAACAAAGCGTGGTCTGTTTACATGGCGGAAAGTGGCTCAGCCTCAGCAAGGAAGGGAATGTGGGCCCAGTCCCTGCCCGACCAGCCCTGAGCATGCAGTGCTCCTGTTAGCCTTCAGCCTCAGTGGGGCACGTGCTCAGGGGTCCACCGACATGTGGCCCCAGATGGTCAGGTTCGCAGAAGGCAGAGTTGGGTGGCTAGGGGCTGGGGCTGGGGAGTCGGCATTGATGGGTGCAGAGGTGCCGTTTGGGACGACAGAAAGTCCTTCTGGTGGAATGTGGTGATGGTTTTACAGCAGCATGAATGTCCTTAGTGCCACTGAACCATATCCTTAAAATGGTTAAAATGGTAATTCTTATGTTACGTATACACTACAGCAAATGCTTAGGAAGTCATAAAAAGTTAACTGAATGAATGAGACACTGGATGGGAGAGACGTCATCCCCACTTCAGGCGTCTGGACCATGAGGTTGAGAGGAGCACAACTTCAAGGCCACAGCATCGCTATCCCGACCTCCTGAAGGCAGGCGGCACCTGGGAGGCCTGCCAGCAAGGCCACAGCCGGCGAGTCCCTGCTCAGACTCCAGATGTCCAAAGTGACTCATGCGCAGGCAGGAAGACGCTAGCAATACACACAACTTTATCAGACACAAGTCCTGAAGAGGTGACCATTGCTCAAGTGGAAAATATCTTGGCTTCCTATTTGAATAGTATCAGATCTTAAGCAGGAAATGAATTCTTTAAATAGTGGATGTTTCTGCAAGAAAACTTAATTTGGTATCACATTGGCCAAGAGTTCATTTGGCGAAGCCAACACACAGTCACAAGGAAAGGTGGTCTTCAGTGCCACCCAGAATCTGCTCAGCCAGCCGGCGGGGGGCACGCAGCTGGAGCCATAGAGGGTCTGCTCCTGGGCCAGCATGAAGCCTGTCCCAGGGACTCCTGTGGCCTTGCAGGACTTCCAGCCGGAGGACAACTTTCAGCAACACAGCAACACTCTAGGTTGCTTTTTCAAAAATTATTAATTCTGTAAAACCAACACGGATCCTCATTAATGACTGCACTGCAGCCACAGCTATTTAAAAACCCAGCCCCAGCATAGCTGCGACGAGCACTGATGAGCAGTCAAGCACACGTGGTGTTGTCAGTGAATGGGTAATGAAAGCAATTTATCTGAAAATTAAAATATGATTAGGAATGGCAGCCCGAGCGAGAGCACAGATGCCTGAAGAAGCCGACGTGTAGCCAGACCACATTGATTTAGGAGCCTGACGGATTGGCCTTCTTCCTCTGACAGTTTTTAATATACAGCACCTTCGCTTAGCCTCTCTTTGGTGCCCAAGACCTAACATTGGAGATGCCAGCAGTGGAGAGTGGGAAGGCAAGCCCCTCAGAGGGACGTCTCACAGCACTCCTTCAAGAGAGACGTGTGAAGGAGGACATGGACCCCACATCCACCCTTGCCCGGGACGACCCACCCGCATCCACCCTCACCCGGGACGACCCATGGACCCCACGTCCACCCTCGCCCAGGATGACCCATGGACCCCACGTCCACCCTCACCCGGGACGACCCATGGACTCCACCCACATCCACCCTCACCCGGGACAACCCATGGACCCCATCCACATCCACCCTCACCCAGGACGACCCACGGACCCCCCCATCCACTCTCGCCCAGGACAACCCACAGACCCCACGTCCACTCTCACCCGGGACAACCCACAGACCCCACATCCACCCTCGCCCAGGATGACCCACGGACCCCATGTCCACCGTCGTCCACCCTCGCCCAGGATGACCCACAGACTCCACATCCACGCTCACCTGGGACAACCCATGGACCCTGCATCTACCCTCGCCAGGGACAAACCACAGACTTCCCAGCCTGGACCTCTTTTATTCCATCAACAAACAGCCCAGCCCAGCCCAGAGATGGAGAGAAGCCACAGTCACACCAGCAGGCACCACCTTTCCCAGACCCCCATCGCCCCAGCTCTCCTAACTCAGCTCCAGGGATGTCCAGAAGAGGAAGCAGAGGAGGCTGCCCCTGCCTGCCCTGCCTCAGCCCGGCATCTCCCAAGGCCAACACTGTCCCGTGTGGCAGGAGGATGAAGGGATAGAATCCCTGTGCCCGGCACTCTCCTCAGGTCACGCTGGCCCCAAAGCATGGGAAGGAAAAAGTGTCCTCAACCCATTTACACAGAGAGAGAGAAGAAAATATTTTACGTTATTTGTAATTAAAGATAGGCTAATTAAGGCAATGGAGCAATTCTGCCCATCAGACCTCAGAGAAATGAAGGACTTTGTGCAATAACTCAGGCTGCTGGTGAGTGAAATGGACTCATTTGCATTTTGTTGGGTGCAAATTAGGTGTCCCCTCTGCAATGGACAAATTTGCAGCTTTACTGACAAGTTTTAAAATGGCCAAACCCCAGGACCCCACAGTTTCCCTGCTCAAGATGTATTCTAAGGAGATAACTGGATGTGCATATAGAGACGTAAGTCAGGTTCATCCATCACAGCTGCACTTGTCTTAGTGAAAATGTAGAGAAATCAAGGAACTCGAGTCCAGGTGAGAGGTAGTGGAGAAGGCAGGGGTCCGAGAGCCCGACGGATTTGCACAGGTCAGAATTCAAACATCCCGGGGGCAGGAGCCCCAAAGCCCCAATGGGACTGGCTCGGTCACCATCACTCTGGGAAACTTGAGTCAGAATTAAAAGAGTAGGAATTAAAGAGAGGTCTCAAAATCACATCACTGGAGACACAGCCACAATTCAGGCCACCGTGTTGTAAGTGGCCCCGGTCCCCGTGATCTGTGGAACAGCAGTGTGAAAACACACTCCTCAAGGGAGCCCCAGGTGTCTCCCCGGGATTATGCACCATGCATCAGAAGCCGAGGGAGACGGAATTCTGGGGAGCACCACTCTCGAAGACCCTTTCCCTGGGGCCAGATGGGCAGTACCATGGACAGCAGCTCACAGGCCCTCGCTGAGCCTCCACCTGAGAGGCCACAGGAGGATGCTCAGGAAGGCCCCGAGAGGACACAGGAGGATGCTCAGGAAGGCCCCGAGGGGATACAGGAGTATGCTCAGGAAGGCCCCGAGAGGACACAGGAGGATGCTCAGGGAGGCCCCGAGAGGACACAGGAGGATGCTCAGGGAGGCCCCGAGAGGATACAGGAAGATGCCTGGGGAGGCTGCCTCCTCCAGAGCCTCTGGGACTAAGTCACACGCAAGCTGGAGCCACTGAAAGCCCAATTTCAGAATAGACAGAACGTACAAGTGAAACTCAGCCCACGGCTCTGAATTCACTCTCTGACCAGAAAGGTCCTGCAGTCCCGCTTGAAGCCTGCACACAATTCCTGGGGAGCACTTTCCTGACTGCCTTACCTGGAAGGGCCTTACCCAGCCTTGATCATCACATTTCCCAGACAGACATAAAATCACGCCTGCTTATGAAGGAACTGCGGGTGCTGATGCGGTGAGACACGCAGGGTGCCCCCAGGGCGCTCGGCCACTGGAGCTCCAAGGAGAGAGAGCAAGGACAGGTCGGGAGGGGTCTGAGCCATGGGACCCTTGGGCATGGGCCTGGGAAGTGGCTGGCCTGCAGCTCAGGTACCCCAGTGCCTGAGTCTCCACTGATGCGTCTGGCAGGTCGGGGAGAGGAGGCTGCTGATGGAGAGAGCAGATGGAGGGGTCTCTGGTGTTGATCACAGAGGACTAGAATACCACAGGAGGAGGGACTGCTGGCCGGGGACAGCCACACACACACGTGCACAGACACACGTGCACAGGGCACGCCCACGCTTCCCCACACATCGCCTCCTGCCATGTGCTGCTTCCTTCTGCTCTTTGAAAGGTGAGCGATGACACAGTCAGTGACCTTCCAGCCAGTGAGGCTTTGGGAGCAAATCAATTCCTTAAGACCAGACACCCTGCCTCTCGCCACACTTACCCACAGCAGGGCTTCTGCAGCCCTCTTTCCCTTCTGAAGAGGGCTTCCATGCTAACTTCATATTCAGGTAAGTCTGACCAAGAATGTCTCTTTCCGGTTTATAATAACCAATCCTTTTTTAAATATCTCCTAAGATCTAAGAATACAAGCAGAGACAGAGAGTCACATGTAAGTTTAATAATGAGGTTCATATTAAAGGCAGACAGATGTTCAATTAAACATCAGGCTTCAGGCTGACACGCCAAGAGCGAGGCTCTTCCCGCATAATTCCCCATCCCAGCACGAGGTCCCGGGAGTTTTCATCACGCAGCCGGGAAGCCGTCGTCCGACCCCCAGATGTGTTTGTGGGGCCTCGTCTATACCCTGGGCTCGTCCCCTCTCTCTGTCCACACACAGAGGTCTCCAGGCATGTTTACCTCTAAATACACACCCTGCAAGGACTGTGGCCTGGAAAGTCACAGGCACTTGACTTCTACCAAAAAACAGCAGGAAAAGAAAGAATAACAGAACGACATGAGGATAGCCACACCTGGACAGGCAGCTAGCAGCACCAGGTTGACCACACACAGCCACCCTCACAAGCCTGTACACACAACACACACACATTCACACACACACACACTCACTCTCTCATCCTAAAGTCATGGTCAGTTTGGGTGGTTTATTCCACACTATTCTAATAAACAGCCTTCATGCTTCAGACACAATCTATAAAAACCCCAGACTCAAAAGTGCTTCCCATAAATTAGGACTCGGAATCGCACAGGTGGGAAACCGTCCTGAGTGCACCTCCGTGAACCACACTCACAGCACAAAGTCTCCTTCGGGTGGGGTGGTCAGAGGGAATTTCTCAGGGCGCCGGAGGCTGCTGGTAGGCGCTTCAGACAACAGCAATTTTTATGCTCCTTAGAATCAACAAGGGTGTGACTCTTCCCATCTCTCTTCCCTTCCTCACCCTCCCTTCCCCTTCTCTTCCCTTTGTCTCCTCCCTCTCTTCCTACAAAAGAAATCACGTTACATCGATTCCCTGATAATCAGAGCTCTGATCAATCAGCTGCAGTGACAGGAAACACGTCCGCTCTGTTCGATTGGAAACAGTGCGTGCCCCGGCAGAGCTCAGGTGTAGTTGAAGCCCGTTAGAACTGGCATGTGTGGTGTCCGCTCCACTGCACGCGTGCACACGCACACACACACAGAGCACCCCTGGGAGAAGCTGCAGCACACGGGTAAGCTGCCAATACCCTGCGAACGGCTCTCTGACTGGGAGATAATGAGGAATCGCCATGGCAACACAGAGCAACCCCACATCGCCTTGTTTCCCTGAACACGGAGCCACGGCAGCCCCTCCATCCACCGAGATGCACACGGCTGGAAGGACACGGGGCCACGAACTATGCATGGTTCTTCTGCCACATTCGCTGGGACTTGTCCTAAGGACATTTCAATTTCTGAAATCATTCGCCATTGACAGCCAATTCTTGTTCCTGAATTTTCATCTTTGCCTCTGGTTACCAGAGATCCAAAGCTGCTGTCATTAAACAATTCCTGTTCCAGGGTATTGTGAGTAGAAATAAACCACGAAGATAACCAAAGACATCACAAGGAAAGCAGACAGGGTTCAAAACAGCAAAGCTGCCCCTTTGCTCATTCCAGGTGTGTTTCTCCTGCACAATCCGGTCCATCCATGCTGGGCAGTGTTGCACCCATGCACTCCGGGCTGGAAAAACACAGCCTAGGGTTTCAGGGGGAGAGACACTGACCCCTGCGTCTGAAGAGTCCTAGATAAGTTACCAGGTAAGGCAATAGCACCTGGAATGAGAGGCACGCTCAGGACTCGTGCCCCAGACTGCAGGGACACCAGCAGGGCTGACTTCTGGGTCGGCCAGCCCTCGGTGCTCAGGAGCGTCTGGCCCAGGCACGAGCATGCGCCGGCTGCTGCGGTGGCTGAATTAGGAAGCGTGGTGCGGGCACAGACGCCAGAGGTGGATGGCCAGGGCGCCAGTCCACACACAGGCATGGACTCCCCACGTGGCCGTGAGCCCCCGGATACTCCAAGTCCTGTGTTCTCACCTTTAAAATACAGAAGCTACACTAGACAACCGCTGACTTCCCTCGCCTGAGTCCCGCGGTGCTCAGAGGTCATGGGGAAGGGAGGCCGTCGTGGCCATCAGGGGCCGGAGGAAACAGCCGGTCAGAGGACGGAGGCCGCCAACCGTGAGGCGGGGCGGGGTGCTCACACGGAGCTGCAGTCACGCCGGCTGCGGAGAGCATGTCAGTTGCCTGCTTAATTCACCATGAGACAGCTCTTCACGGGCAAAGGATGGTGAAATGAGGTTCTGCGTGAACCGCGGCATTCTGTCCCTTGGAAACAGCCCCAAGAATCTGAGATAAGCTCTACTGATGCTAGGAGTAAAAACCCCTCAAATCCGTCCACAGGTATCGGAATCAAGGGAAGGTCGTGTGACCTCCTTCACCCGGAGCCCATCAGGTGCTCAGTCGTCCCCTGTAAAACGCAACTGTCAGAAGGTTCAATTATATGAACAGATTCTCCAGCCTGTTTACACATTTCCACCATGGTAGCAACGTGTGGAAATGTCTCATCTGCTCCCACCTTAACTTAGGGCATGTTCCTGTTTCAAGACACCAAATTCCTGACTTTGAGTTTCACTTCTGCAAGTTTCCCAGAGGAGGAAAACCTTCAAAATGAGCTGAGGAATGAACAATATTTGACCAGCACCAGAAGCCACCGAGCATTTTAATATGAACCTTGTTGATGAGACGTGACCGTCCACATCAGTGCATATCTAAGTCGTAGAATTTGTCCTATAATTCCGTAACTTCAACAGGCGAGCATTTATATCATGGGCTGATTCCAGAGGCTCCTGCACTGGCCTCCAGGGATATTCAGCAGCAGGCTGAACCCGACTGGAATGTCCCTATCGGGAAAGAAGCAGGACCCTTCAACAGCAGCAACGGCTTCCCCGGGAGGCCCCCTCTGGGGTTGACTTCAAAGAAGCAAATCTTGACTTTCCTTAGAGACTACCTAAAGCTTTCATTCCAAACTTTCATGAAAAAGAAAAAATCGTATTCCTACCACCATCACTCGCTGGGCTAACAATAATCACCATAGAAGCCAACACCCACAGCTTGAAAGACTCAGTGTGGACTTTCGGGTTAACGCCACATGAAACCATAGTTCCCAGCCCGTCCTGCCTGCGTGGTAAGTGAGAAACGGCAGGCCCGGAATCCAGGAAGCTGACACTCTGCTGCACGGGGACGTCCGAGAACCAAGGTACACAGCAGCTGGGGGAGGGGGTCCAGGGAGGAGGGGCGGCACTCAGCTCCCTCCCCTGCAGCCCCTCCAGGTGGGCCCCACCATCCTCAGCCCTCCAAGTCCTCCTCCTCCCTGTGGCCACATGGAAACTGTGACCTTAGGACAAGAGCTAGGCCAGACCAAGGGGAAGAGGCCAGAACTGTGTGGGTCCAGAGGAGCTAGAGTGCGACGAGTAATACTGAGTGCCAACCTGACTGACTTGAAGGATGCAAAGTATTGATCCTGGGTGTGTCTGTGAGGGCATTGCCAAAGGAGATTGACATTTGAGTCGATGGACTGGGAGAGGCAGACCCACCCTCAATCTGTGCGGGCACCATCTAATCAGCTGCCAGTCTGGCCAGAATATAAAGCAGGCAGAACACTGTGAAGGACTAGACGGGCCCAGCCTCCCAGCCTATGTCTTTCTCCCGTGCTGGATGCTTCCTGCCCTCGAACACTGGACTCCAACTTCAGCCTTGGGACTCAGCCTGCAGACGGCCTACTGTGGGACCCTGTGATCATGTGAGTTAGTACTTAATAAACTCCCCTTTACACACACACACACACACACACACACACACACACATAAAGTTATATATATATATATGCACATATATAAATTCATATACATATGTATGAAGTTTTACATATATATATATATAATGTTATATATACACACATCTATGTGCATATATATCCTATTAGTTCTGTTCCTCTAGAGAATGCTGACTAATACAGTGTCCAAAACTGAATTGCCCATCATGTGGTGAGGGTACCAGGGAGTCAGAACAGGATCCCCCAACCTGGGGCCGCCGGGCAGATGCCATAAGCACCAGGCTGACTCAGGCCATGCCTGACATGGCCGGAACCGGGAGGAAACACCTCCAACTGTCTGGTAGAGAAAGTAAAGGGCCAAGGAGAATCTGTTCATTCATCTACCTGTTCATTGGTAAATATCAGCCCTGAATACACACCTCCCAATACAAGGATAAAAACGTGAAAACATAGTCACAAACTCACAAAAACAAATTGAAACGCCAAAACAATAAACCACATGAGAGCTCCAAGATGATTCTGCAGCTTGAAAAAGACAAATGCATGGAAGGTGGAGGGAAAAAAAAAAAACAACAACAAGTTTTAAAAATTACAGCTGGAAACCCAAGTAAATTCTAAAAAGCATCTGATTTGTGTTATTGGTCACACTGAAGAAAATGGCAACCACAGAAAGCAAGACGACAGTGCCGCAGGCTAGAAGTCCTCACTCTGACTGCGCAGCCGTCTGTCACGAGGACAGTGTGGCCGCGTGGGCAGGAGGCCCGGTCAGAAACACCGAGGCCAGGACTGTCCTGGGGAGAGTCAGCTCCGTCACACGAAAGCCACCGTGAACACGACCTCGGCCGCGGACGACGGAACCAGGTGATCAACGCTGCGGGAGAAACTGACGCACAGCGATGGCTGACGGGGACTCGGCGTAAAGACAACGGCCCGCTGAAGGCGGGGAGAGGCCAGCACGGTGGCTCAGGTCTATAATCCCAGCACTTCGGGAGGCTGAGGTGGGTAGATCACCTGAGGTCAGGAGTTTGAGGCCAGCAGGGCAAAACCCCGTCTCTACTAAAAATACAAGATTTAGCCAGGTGTGGTGGCACCACCTGTAGTCTCAGTTACTTGGGACACTGAGGCAGGAGAATCATCGATCTGGGAGGCAGAGGTTGCAGTGAGCTGAGATTGTACCACCGCACTCCAGCCTGAACAACAGAGCGATACTCCATCTCAAAAAGAGAAAGAAAAAATAAATAAAGGCCAGGAGAACTGGAATCAATGGAAGGAAGCCGCACACAAAGAAAGAAGACAAAAAACCTTCCACTTCCAAAGATGCTCTTCTGAAGATTCAGAGTTTACTAAACATCACACAAAATTAACCATTTTTAAAAGATCCTTACATGCAACTGTTTTTGAATTCTAAAGAACCAAACGAAATATCAGAATGAAAGCATTTTGGTAGAGTGGCCCATTATAAGAAAAAAGTAAAAAATGTAGCAGCAATTGCCATTTAGGAACTATGAGAAAAAAATAATCTCACTCACAGTCACAAAGAAAAATTCTCAAATACCTAGGAATAAACTTGACCAGCTATGTGACTGCAGAGGAAAGAAACAGGTGACCACAGGCGTGGGTGACAATAACACGGCCACAGCGCCCCGACACAAAGCACAGCCCCAGCGGCTTAGGTGGATTCAAGTAAAACCTTTTTTTTTTTTTTTTGGTAGAAAAAATTTAGGCCAAAAAAAGGTAGGAAAAATTTAGGTGAGTAGTTATCAGATCCTATAACAAGAAAGCCTTCCTAAACAAGCAAAGGAAAGCAAAGAAAAAGATTAATCTCATTTCATGAAAATTTAACCTTTGATTTTTAAATATATACATATGAGAATAAAATATATCCTTATATTTTACTTGCTAAACATTTGTAGCAATTTTACCAATAAAATTCATAAAAGAAAACATACACTTAGCATAAGAAATGAAAACCAAAACACAGAGGCATATTTTCCTACACAATTAAAGCTTTTCACCAATAAACCTCCACACTGATGAGCTCATGATGCCGCAGGCACCTCACACTGCTGCTGCAGGAGGAACTTTATGCAAGTTCTCCGGGAAAAATTCGGCAGCTCTCAAAAATGCACACACCCACTGACTTGGAATTTCACTTCTAGGGGAAGGTCCTGAGGAAATGACAGACACAGAAGACGCTTTGCTTCCAAAGATGTGCTTATTTACTCAAAAATCAGACACTGAGAAACAAAGAAATTTCCAACCATAGGTGAATAATTAAATAAATCACACCACATTAAAGACCATACTTTTAAAACAGATAGCACGAAATGCTGATGATACAGAACTGACTGAGAAGAGAAACATAAGCCCATGTAGGCACAGTTTTCTGAAAGGGAGAGCGATGAGCCACACACACTCAGCGTCCGGCACGGCCCCGGGGATGAAGCTCTGAGGCACGACGCAGACACTGCGCAGTCAGTGGGCGCCGGCTGTGTGCGGAAGATGTGCTTGCAGGACCACACCTTCAGGGGACGGGCACCTGGCTGGGCACTGCAGGCACGGAGGGAGGCTCGCCCTCAAGCCCCAGCAGCTCAAACGGGTCCCTGTGGAGACTCACCTGCCCACCCCACACTGGTCCCCCCAACGCTGGTCCCCGGGGCTGGTCCCCGGGGCTGGTCCCCCCACATCATGCCATGCTGGTCTCCAGGGCTGGTCACCCCCCATGCTGGTCCCCAGGGCTAGTCTCCCCCATGCTGGTACCTGGAGCACCCCAGGACAGTGCCAGCCTCCAGCACCCTCTCATTCAGCTTCATGGGTATCTTCCTTTGGGTTTTAACTTCTGTTTTTTTACTCAGCTTACATCATCTTTAAGTGCAGAAAACAAGCCTTATTAAACAAACAAATCAAAAGGCGTGCACAGTCCTGATGAGCTGAGTTCTCCAAGCTATGACTCAGCACCCAGGGTCCCAGCAGCCACACAGGGCTGTTAAGACTTCCTGACCTGACACTTTTGGGAATCCCTCCTGTGATCTGGGGACACCTGGGCACTCCAGAGTATCAAAGGTAACGCTGGGCAGGGCTGCTACGAGGAGGCTGCTGGGAGGACACGTGCCACAGGGCAGCAAGCCAAGGGTTCCACCCAGCTGCATCTTAAATCAAGGGCTTCCACACAGAGGAAGCTTCTGTGGCTGCTCCCCAAGGTGGCCTTGTCTGAAAAGGAGTATTAACGTTGGCATTTGTAAGACTAACATGACAGCAGATGTGCTCCCCACAAACGCCCGTGCCCGCAGAACCGCATTACGGAAATAGAGTGCAAAATGGATGCCGTGACCTCGGGCCCAGCCTATTCTACAGGAAGATGACTTCTGAAATGAATTTTTTGCTATAATTTGCTCTTGCTTTTGCTAAAAGGTTGAAGGCACTTCTATTCCAACTGAGTGTGAGTAGCATTAATTTCATAGCATTACCCAGTATGTTCTGAAGCATGCTTATCTTCAGCAAGTACAGTTCTATTGATTGAAGAAAGAAATATTTCTCTTTAGTAAACTAGTGGACCCCAAGGCTGACAGGCCATCTTTGTATCACACACAGTTACTCGGGGTACCTTTACTTAATCTCTTGATTGGAAAAAACAGATCAGCTGACCCTGAAGCAGATGAAGTCTCTCCTGGCACCCACATTTGGTTGTTTGGGTTTGGAGATGCCTGTTTTCTGCGCAGTTAATGTGACTCATCCATCATTGCAACGAAGAATTACATTGCAGTGCGGCCAGTTCCCACCAGATAAGAGTTGAAGGAGGAGCAGGATTGGAAATATTCAAATAAACAGCAAACGTTCCCGCCCACACCTGCAGAGTAGCAGCCAGCGTGCAGGCCAGGAAAGGGAAACGCTCTTGTCCAGCAGCATCTGGGCTGGGCTCCGGATTGGAGTGTGGACAGGGCCCTCCCGTCCCTCTGCATCTTGGCCTTCGCCAAGCCCAGCATTCTGCCCCTGCCCACCTGGTGCATGGATAACCTCGAATGCATGGATGAGAAGAGGAGACGCTGTGGGTGCTGGGCTGGGCCCTGAGGGAAATGGGCAGAGCATGACAATGTCTCCCGCGTTGGCAACACGACGCCCAGGCGCCCAGCGCTGGAGTCAGGGCTCATGCAGCTGACCCTTCTGACCCTTGAGGCAGGTGCACTTACCATCCCCACCGCAAAATGGGGAAACAGAGTCTAGACTTCTGGGGTTTGCTCCAGGTCCTAGCAGCAGTGAAAGGGAAGAGCTGGGTCTCAAATGTCAAAATTCCCATCCCAAAGCTCCGGTGTGAGGAGGAAGCCACCTCCAGGACAGACCACTGGAAATGAACTCTCCACAAACACGAATGCAGAAGGCTGATGCGGCAGGCCAAAAGCACGCCAGCAAGGGTGCAGAGCCGCCACGTGCTCCCGGCTCCCATGAAACCAGGCCCTGCGGCTCCTGAAGACACACACCACGGCAGCGCAGCAGCTCACTCCTGGGCACTCGCCCAAGAGGAATGAAAACATCGATCCGTAAAAAGAACTGTACAAGAACGCTTAGAGAGGCTTTATTCCTAACAGCCAAAAACTGAAAAAGAAAGAAAATAGCCCATTGACAGGAAAATGGATTTGAAACATGGCACATCCACTCAATGGAACCCCACTCAGCAACAGAAACAAACTATCCACACACAGCAAGTGCACAGGCGGGGGCGCAGGGACAGAGATTAAAGAACACGCTGCGGAAATCCACAGCAGCACAACTGAGGCCGGTGGAACCCAGCATATCAGCAAAGGAGTTAGAGAACGCGTGTCCGGGGAGGGTGCTATGGTCTTGTGGGAAAGAGGCACAGAGAACTTTCTGGAAAAGGTAAACGCTCTAAGTCACAACAGAGGCAGGGTTGCATGGTGCACACATTTGCCAAAACTCACAGAACTGAATAAAGTCCATGGATTTCTACTATATGGAAAATTTAACTAGGAAAACGTAAACAGAAAATAACTAAGGGTCGGGCTAAAATCCCTTCCTGCTTAAAAACACAGAGCATGGTGGCCTGATGCACAGAGGAAAAGACAGATGAGAAACTCCATGTCCCCGAGGCTCAGCAGCAGACGTATTTCATGGGGAAACCAGCTCTCAGCTGCTCCGCGTGGCAGTGAAGCCCTAAATACGAGAGGCGGCGGCCGAGCAGAGCATGAAGCAGAAGGGTGCCTGAACTTCGCCGCGCCGGGCCTCCCCGCGGCTCCTGACTCACCAGAATTACACCAGCCAAGTACCCACGACCCATCAGCGAAGGGCTTGTCATGCGATTCACTGCAAATTCAGTCCCTCATTCAGCAAATATTCACAGAGCGCCCTGGACGCAGGCACGGGCCAGGTCCAATGTGGCAGCAGACCTGGCTGCCGTGTCTTGGGGCAGACGTTGCAGGACAGCCTGCAAGGCAGCCAGGCCTGAGCTCCTGGTGTGGCCAAACCCAGCTGCCTCGGGGGTGTGGTGGGACAGTGCAGATGAGGGTTAATCCATTGCAACTACAGATTTTCCTGAGAAAAGCATCACTAATATGGGCAGGTGGCAGAAAAATACTGGGTAGAAGTGGGTAATTCCCCGTCAAAGGACTCGCCCTCAAGCCTGGAAACCTATGGCCCTAAATGGGAATGGGCATTCCTGTTTTTGTGCCCAAATGTTACCTTTCGGCCCACCATGCCCACCTATACTTTACCCATGTAGGCCCAAAACCCCAGGCTCCACAAGCAGAAGAGCAGAGGAGCAGAAGAGTGGCGTGGCAGAGGAAAGGAGAAGAGAAGAGCAGGTGACTGCCGAGAGTTCGGCTGGGGACAGTCGGAGAGGACACTGGCTGCGGGACAGCCAAACTCTGGTTCCCCAGATCCAGAATTGGAAGATCCCCTTCCCACTCCATCCCCTCTCCAGCTCCCCATTCATCCCGCGGAGAGCCACCTCCATCCAGCAATAAAATCCCCCACATTTACCATCCTTCAATTTATCTGCATGACCTGATTCTTCCTGGACACCAGATAAGAACCTAGGTACCAAGAGGGCACTAAGCTGACTAGTACTTAAGCCGTCTGTGGATGGCAACTGCTAAGAGAGCATCATCGCATGCCCAGTGGGGCTTTGGGAGTCTAGGCACCACACCCCTAGACGCTACTGCGGGGCCGGAGCCCGCAAGCACTCGCTCCAGCTCCTGCACTCGCCCATCTGTGCTCCCCCTTCCCTAAGGCTCTCTGAGCGCAGCACCAAACAGATAAGGCACACCCCTGTCACACGTCCTGCGAAGGGAGTCAGGGGACTCTCCTGTTTCATCACGAATCTGGTAACCATTAGGATCGTGTGTGCTAATAAAATCTTGACGTGTTATGGGGAAATAGTTAAACGTAAAATGTATCTGTTTTCACCAAAGAAGAGCAAGGGATGGCCAGTACATGCAGGAATAGAGGGTCAGCATCATCACACATAAGAAACGGAAAACCTGCAGGGACATCGCCACAAACCCACGGGCTGAGGAGGAAACCCCGGCAATGCAGAGCACTGGGGGAGGTGGCAAGTGGCCTGCTCAGCTTGGTGGTGGAGATGCCCATGTGTTGGGGAGGAAACCCTGGGAATGCAGAGCACTGGGAGTGTGGGCAAGTGGCCTGCTCAGCTTGGTGGTGGAGATACCCACACATTCTCCCTGGGACCCACAATCACAGGCATTACCATGGACCCAAGAGGAATGAAAATGGGTTCACACGAAACCAGCATCGGTGGTTTATCACAGCTTTACGCACAGCAGCCGAAAAGGGGAACAATCCAAACGCCCACAGCTGGAGAGTTGACTTTTTTATGTGCATTCCAGGGACACCACCTGACAATGAAAAGGGAGAGGCTGCTGGTACAGCCCCGCATGGAGGATGCCCAGGGGCAATGTGCAGGCAGAAGCCTCCCCCACAGTACACACAGTGCAGGGTCCACGGCTACAACGTGGACGCAGCAAGCACCGCGCAGAACCAGACCCACAAGGGTGGGGAAGTGCTCTGTGTGGTCCAGGTGTGACACAGCCGGTCCTGGTGCCAGCTCTGGATTTTCCAGGTGTGACACAGCCAGTCCTGATGCCAGCTCTGGGTTTTCCAGCTGTGACACAGCCAGTCCTGGCACCAGCTCTGGATTTTTCAGGTGTGACACAGCCAGTCCTAATACCAGCTCCAGGTTTTCCAGGTGTGACACAGCCGGTCCTGGCGCCAGCTCCAGGTTTTCCGGGAGTGACACTGTGGGTCCTGGTACTGGCCCTGGGACTACAATCTCCTGACTCTCCCATCTGCACACTTAGAAACTGCATTTTACTGTGCACAAATCACATAATTATACAAACCTCAACAAACCTGATACAAAAGCAAATAAAACTATCAGCCTGAGGACAACCCTTGACCTTGACAATGGGTTTTTCATATGACAGTTGGAGGCTGGCCCTCAGCTCTTGACATTCACTCCCCAGGTCCATGAGTTTCCCTGCAGGGGCCTACAAGCCCCACCTGCTGTCTGGAAGCCTCCCCAGGCACCTCCTTCTTGGTGCAGGAGGGCCCTGGACCCACTAGGGACTTCAGCTCCCTTTCCACAGAAATGCAGCAATGGTTCCGAAGAGGGAACCGCAAGCCCCAGTAGCTCGTGGTGACCACAGGCCTGTGTCTGAGGACAGCTTCAGTCCCACCCTCTCCCCATAGTGAGCAGCTCCTCACAGGCCCTCTACTGCGAATGCCCCGAGTCAGGCTGCCCAGTCCACATCCAGTCACGCTGAAAACCCCACTCCCGGTTCTTTGCCTCGATACCATCATGTTTCCAGAGCAAGTATGCAGACTCCTGGGCTTCAGTGCCCAGCACACTCCAGGGCCCAGGGTCGACATCCAGCTCAGGGGCTTTCTGGCTATGGGCTCAGGCAGACACATTTGTCAAAGAGGTGTTTTAATCAATACATTGAGGAAAATAGTAGTTCCTTCCATGCAGCACTGGTATTAGTAATAGCTGAGATAAAACATATAAAATGCTCAGTGAAATTCTTACCAAAAAGGATGGTGGCTGTTATGATGAAGGGAACTTTAATAGGATGGGGGAAGTCCCTGCTCCCAGCCTGTCATCTGTGAATTTGTTATTAGTAAGTATTTGACATGTGCATGCACTCCTGACTCTTGTAGCTGTCAAGGAGAAGAGCTCCCTGCAGGGTGAGGTACGATGGGGGTTGAGAAGCTCTGGGCCAGGACATGGACTGCACCAGCCAAGCCTAACCCTGTGTGCATGGAAGGGGCGGGAGAGCCCCCAGAGTGGGGACGGCCCATCGGCTGCCCCCCAGAGCAGGGAATAGCAAGGTCAGGGGCCCACACGTAGGACGCTCCCTCGAGCAGCCTCCACAAGGGGCTGAGGACCCCAGGGTGGGGAGACTGAGGTTGGCAAGAGGACTGTGGAAGGGAAAATTGTTTGCTGTGCAACACGCCTCTGTGGCAGTGGCAGACAAGACCCACCTTCATAGGTGGTGTCTACTCAGCACATGTTTGATGAAAGCAAAGAGAGGAATGAAGGAGGGGAGAGAAGGAAGGGAACTAAGAGCCATCCTAATGACACAGGAAGGGGAAGCCGCATCCTCAAAACTGGAGTCAAACTCAAACTCACAGCCCCTGGGTGGCGTGGGGTTCCTAAGAAACCACACAGACGGAAAACAAAGAGGACTCTGAACTCAAAATGACAGCCCATGGGTGGGGTGCGCTCCTTAGGAATGGCACAGACAGAGGACGGAGAAGACTCCAAATTCAAACTCACAGCACATCCCACAAGTGAGGTGGGGTTCCTAACAAACAGCACAGATGAAAGAGAAAGACTTCAGGAAGGCCAAAGTCAGTAGACCCACAACAGGTTCATGGGGGCTTGGGTGGATGGAGATGCCCTAGCTGTATTAGTCCGTTTTCATGCTGCTAATAAAGACATACCTGAGACTGGGTAATTTATACAGGAAGGAGGTTTAATGGACTCACAGTTCCACGTGGCTGAGGGAGGTCTCACAATCATGGTGGAAGGCAAGGAGGAGCACGTCACGTCTTACATGGATGGTGCAGGCAAAGAGAGAGAGCTTGTGCAGGGAAACTCCTCCTTATAAAACCATTAGATCTCATGAGACTTATTCACTATCAGGAGAACAGCACGGGAAAGACCCGCCCCCATTCAATTACCTTCCACTGGGTCCCTCCCACAACACATGGAAATTGTGGGAGCTACAATTCCAGAAAAGATTTCAGTGGGGACACAGCCAAACCATATCATTCTGCTCCTGACCCCTCCCAAATCTCACGTCCTCACATTTCAAAACCAATCATACTTTCCCAATAGTTCCCCAAAGTCTTATTTCAGCATCAACTCAAAAGTCCACAGTCCAATGTCTCATCTGAGACAAGGCAATTGCCTTCCAACTATGAGCATGTAAAATCAAAAGCAAGTTACTTACTTCCTAGATATAATAATGAGGCATAGATATTGAGTAAATACAGCCATTCCAAATGGGAGAAACTGGCCAAAACAAAGCAGCTACAGGCCCCATGCCAGTCCAAAATCCAGCAAGGTGGTCAAATCTTAAAGTTCCAAAATCTTTGACTCCATGTCAAACATCTGGGTAACACTGATGAAAGAGGTGGGTTCCCATGGTCTTAGGCAGCTCTGCCCCTGTACCTTTGCAGGGTAAAACCTCCCTCCCACCTGCCTTCACAGGCTGGCATTGAGTGTCTGAGGCTTTTCCAGGCACACAGTGCCAGCTATCAGTGGATTTACCATTTGGAGGTCTGGAGGACAGTGGCCTTCTTCTCACAGCTCCACTCGACAGTGTCCCAGTAGGGACTCTGTGTAGGGATTCCAACTCCACATTTCCCTGCCACATTTCCATAGCAGAGGCTCTCCATGAGGACCCCATCCCTGCAGCAAACTTCTGCCTGGGCATTCGGGTGTTTCCGTACATCTTCTGAAAGCTAAGTGGAGGCTCCCAAACCCTAATTCTTGACCTTTGTGCAGTCATAGGCTTAACACCATTGGAAGCTGACAAAGTTTGGGGATTGCACCCTCTGAAGCCATGACCTGAGCTCTATGTCAACCCCTTTCAGCCCAACTGAAGCAACTGGGATGCAGGGTATCAAGTCTCTAGGCTGCACACAGCATGGGGACCCTGGGTCCAGCCCATGTAACGACTTTTTCCTCCTGGGCTTCAGGGCCAGTGATGGGAGGGGCTGCTGTGAAGACATCTGACATGTCCTGACATTTTCCCTATTGTCTTGGGGATTAACATTCAGCTCCTCGTTATTTAAGCAAATTTCCGCAGCTGGCGTGAATTTCTACTCAGAAATTGGGATTTTCTTTTTATCACATTGTCAGGCTGCTAATTTTCTGAACTTTTATGCTCTGTTTCCCCTGCAAAACCAAGTCCCTTTAATGGCACTCAAGTCACCTCTTGAATGCTTTGCTGCTTAGAAATTTCTTCCATCAGATACTCTAAATCATCTTTCTCAAGTTCAAAGTTCCACAAATCTCTAGGACAGGGGCAAAAGGTTGCCAGTCTCTTTGCTAAAACATAACAAGGGTCACCTTTGTTCCATTTTTCAACAAGTTCCAAATCTCCATCTGAGACCACCTCAGCTAGGACCTTACTGTCCATATCACTATTAGCATTTTAGGCAAGGTCATTCAACAAGTCTCTAGGAAGTTACAAGCCTTCCCACATTTTCCTGTCTTCTTCTGAGCTCTCCAAACTGTTCCAACCCCTGCCTGTTACCCAAGTCCAAAGTCGCTTCCACATTTTCGGGTATCTACTGCAGTGCTCCACTCTACTGGCACCAATTTACTGTATTAGTCTTTTTTCATACTGTTGATAAAGACATATCCAAAACTGGGCAATTTATACAGGAAAGAGGTTGAATTGACTCATAGTTCCACATGGCTGTGGAGGTCTCACAATCATGGCAAAAGAGCAAGGGATGTCTTACACAGCAGCAGGTGCAGGAAAACTCCCTTTTACAGAACCATCGGGTCCCGTGAGACTTATTCATTATCATGAAAACAGCATGGAGAAGACACGCTGCCCCCACGATTCAAGTACCTCCCACTGGGTCCCTCCCATAACACACAGGAATTGTGGGATCTGCAAGTCAAGATGAGATTTGGGTGGGCACACAGCCAAACCGTATCACCAGCCCTAAGGCAGGTGCCAGTCACATGCCCTCATCAGAGCACCCTGAGAGCCACAGCTGGGAAAGAAAGGGTGAGCAGGACCCACCACGGGTCCACCCTGGTGGGCACACATGCACAGGCGCCCGGGCAGCGCAGCTCAGCACAGCCTCGAGACTGCAACTCCCCTCAGTGAGCAGCCCAGTAGTCAGGATGTGGAGGAGGCAGGACCAGAGAGGATGGTGCCACTGCATCACCACACAGGGCTGAAGACCCCTCCACCACATCCTGGGTAATCCACACACCTCACTCACCTTTTGGTGTACAACAGCATGGAGTTTGCAAAGTGCCCTATGAAGGCGGGTTTTCTCTTCCCCACTTCCCTCTTCTCACCTCAGAAAGTCACCATGAAATAAAGGTATAAATCTGTCTTCTGAAAAAATAATTTTTCCAGCCCCATTCCATTCTTGCAGCAGGGCCACGAACCCCAGGGCACAAACCAGTAGCAGAACCAGGCCACACAGCAGGACATGAGCAGCAGTGGGTGAGCACTGCCGCCTGAGTTCCGTCTCCTGTCCTATCAGCGGTGGTATTAGATTCTCATAGCTGTGCAAACCCTATCGTGAACTGCACACATGAGGGACCCGGGTTGCACGCTCCCTATGATAATCCAAGGCCTGATGATCCCAGCTGGAGCTGAGGCGGTGAGGCGAGCACCAGGGAGCAGCTGCAAATGCAGATTATCATGAGCAGAGAGGTCTGACTGCACAGAGGTCACGTTAAATCAGTCGCTTGCAGGCACTTATGAAAACCTTACCCGTGGGCTTTCTAGTGGCAAATAAGCTGGAAAAAAGGGCAAAATAAATGTGCTTAGATCATTCCAAAACCACACCCCCAACCACAGTCCATGGAAAAACCATCTTCCACGAAACTGGTCCTTGATGCCAAAAAGGATGGGGTCTGCCGTCTTCCAGCATGTCCACGGACGCCAGCATTCCATAGTTACCACGACGTGATGCCCGGAGAACACCAACGCTGCTATTAATGCACGAGGGGCCTTGAAGATCCACCGCCTGGGCTAACGTCCAATGAGAGTTCAAAAGACACTCCTACGGCAACACTCTCATTCAACAGAATTTCAAGAAATCTTTTGAAGATTTATTTTTATAACTCATTTTAAAAAAGTGATCAGAGGCAAAAGCAGCAGGCAGGGTAAGGCACTTCTATTAGGGGATGTATCCATTTGATATAATCCATGGAGCTAATATTTGCTTCAAAACAGAGCAATCACGCAGACCATATCATCCCTATAAACCGAATGGGAAATAGCATGGACTTCACATTCTAAAGCATAGTATTCTCTTCCAAAGGAGAGACTGCCTCCCTTTCTGGCTGCCAGTTTAAAGTGCGGAGTTTTTGCCATGGAATGCCCCTTCAATTTCTTATTAAGTATGTGTAATCAAAGACTTTAAATAGCTTGCTGGGATTTCAAGAAATGACATTTAAAAATTAACCAGCTATACTGTCAGAAATTTAATTTGAAGTTCAAAAGTCAAAATAAAACTAAAGTCATCAAAACAGAAGGGCCAAAGAAATTTAAGTGGTCAGGAAAGGAAGGTGTAGGTGTGTGTTCAATCGCAGAAGAGTCTCAGGGTGAGTTCACAGAAACCCCAACGAGAGCCCGCCTGCTCAGGCCTCCTTCATGCACACATATGTCTCCAAAGAGGCGCAAGGTCGTAGCAAACAGCCATGGCCAATTTGTGATTTTAGTGACTGTTTCACAGAATTATGCGATAATGTCGTTAGTGTTTTAAACCCTTTGGCATATGGAAGCCACTGTGCCCCCCAGAAAGTGTGAGCACATGAAGGAACCTTTTCACTTGCGTCCTTGGCTTGAAACACCACCTGTTTGGATGATTACTTCCTGTTGCAAACACTGACCGTTTCCAGTGACAGGAGAACTTCAAACTCTGCCTGCAGCACCCTGAGCATCCTCCTCCTCATCGCTGGTCACCCGCGTCCTTCACACACTCATGATCTGCGTGCACCAGCCACACCCCATCCTGCCCGCCGGCTCAAGGCAGCTGACACGCATGTCTATTTGTCTGCTGTCACCCAGGTGGCCACATTTGGAGGTCACCACGTGGGAGGAGGAGCTGGCAAGGGCCTGTACTGCCCATTCATTTTGAGGATTTGTGGTACCCTGGAAACCAAAAGGGCCTCTCGGCCAGACCCCAACAGACCCCAACACATCTCTCAGGAGCACAGACACCACAGGGAGGAAGCGGCCGGGCTGCGGGGCCATGGGCTGTAAAACTATTAACGCAGGACGCCAGAGGCAGCGCCCAACCTCCGGAGGCTTTCCGGCTGATCTCAGTTCAATGTAGGCACTGACACCATCCACAGTGCAAGAGGACAGGGGGTCCTTAACAGTTACAGATCTCTAGAGTGCAAATAAAAGTACCAGAGTAAGACACTCAGGAAGAGTTCGCTTAGACAGGCGCAGGAGCTCCTGCTTAGGCCGGGACAAATGAGGACAAAGTAGAGAAATCCGACATGACAGGAGGGATTAAGCCAGAAGGTGTTTGTGGGAGGGACTGAACCTTCCCTTCATCAAAAATCACTGCAAATGCCGCGTGCCTAAGACTCATCTGTGTGTTTAAAATAAAAAATTTAATTTACTAACAAACGATTACATCTGACCCTTGAACGCACACATGTTGTAAAAGTTACCAAAGGTACCAAAACTGAAATACTAATTTTCAGAAGTGTTCCTGAGTCAGAGGGCCGACACACACAGTTAGGTGTCGGTGTGCACCTCTGCCACACGCGGGCTGAGTCCATCAGGAAACTCGCCTCCCCGCCCCCACAGCAGGAGCGTTTGCCAGTGTGACTTCCATTTAGGGCATCCACTCCCCCAGCGGAGTTTCTCATGCTCGAGTTTTGCATTCCGCACTCCCAGCAGTGCCCCCTGGAACATGGAATAATAAATATAAAACCGTTTGTCCTCTTCCAATAACGTGGACAAGAATCTAAATGCCTTCTATGTAAACCAACTATACCACACTACGTGAGTCCCACTGTAACAACAGCTGCTTTAATATAAAATCCTGGGAGCAACTCCAGAGACCAGAATCCCAACCAATTCAGACAAGAAAGACAGCACTGGGAAAAGAGGTTTCAGCTGAGCCAATGAAGATGTACTATGATGATATTTCAGATTTTGAAAGGATCTGAAGAAACATCAAGGGTGAAAGTGCAACAACCGAAGCAGAATTGGCCTCTATTTTAAAAATCTCATTATATAGCAACCAAAGAGAACTGTTTTGAGATACAATGGAAAATCAGAAATTTGGCTGGGCATGCATAAAACATTCATGTTAATTAAAATCCAGCATAAAATTCCACACCTTGTTTCATTTCAGTAATTTTTAAAAATTACATTAGTGATAATAATGCCTAAGTCAACAAAGGAGGTCCTGACAGTTCTTCCCTTTTAAGGGGGTTTAGATATGACTCCAAGTCTACAAATGCTGGCACACAGGAAAGTGCAAGTTCAGGCCTGCAGCTGACGAGCTACGTCATGGCAGAAAACGGTCTCAAGTCCCTGTTTCTAAATTTCCAAGTCTCTGGATGAAGATCGGTTGGCGACCTTGTGCCTTTCTCCTGCGGTGAACGTCGTGGATTCACCTCCAGGAAGAAGCCTCTGCTGCGTTTCCTCCACAAGCAGAGATGCCCTGAGCCCCTCCTCCGGGGCCGGGAGTCCCTCCTCCAGTCCCCCACGTCCCTCCTCCCATGTCCCGAGTCCCTCCTCTGATCCCCGAGTCCCTCCTCCCATCCCCGAGTCCCTCCTCCCATCCCCGAGTCCCTCCTCCCATCCCCGAGTCCCTCCTCCCATGTCCCGAGTCCCTCCTCCCATCCCCGAGTCCCTCCTCCCATCCCCGAGTCCCTCCTCCCATCCCCGAGTCCCTCCTCCCATCCCCGAGTCCCTCCTCCCATCCCCCGAGTCCCTCCTCCCATGTCCCGAGTCCCTCCTCCCATCCCCGAGTCCCTCCTCCCATCCCCGAGTCCCTCCTCCCATCCCCGAGTCCCTCCTCCCATCCCCGAGCCCCTCCTCCCATCTCCGAGCCCCTCCTCCCATCCCCGAGTCCCTCCTCCCATGTCCCGAGTCCCTCCTCCCATCCCCGAGTCCCTCCTCCCATCCCCGAGTCCCTCCTCCCATCCCCGAGTCCCTCCTCCCATCCCCGAGTCCCTCCTCCCATCCCCGAGTCCCTCCTCCCATCCCCCGAGTCCCTCCTCCCATGTCCCGAGTCCCTCCTCCCATCCCCGAGTCCCTCCTCCCATCCCCGAGTCCCTCCTCCCATCCCCGAGCCCCTCCTCCCATCTCCGAGCCCCTCCTCCCATCCCCGAGTCCCTCCTCCCATGTCCCGAGTCCCTCCTCCCATCCCCGAGTCCCTCCTCCCATCCCCGAGTCCCTCCTCCCATGTCCCGAGTCCCTCCTCCCATCCCCGAGTCCCTCCTCCCATCCCCGAGTCCCTCCTCCCATGTCCCGAGTCCCTCCTCCCATCCCCCACGTCCCTCCTCCCATCCCCGAGTCCCTCCTCCCATCCCCGAGTCCCTCCTCCCATGTCCCGAGTCCCTCCTCCCATCCCCGAGTCCCTCCTCCCATCCCCCAGGTCCCTCCTCCCATCCCCCACGTCCCTCCTCCCATCCCCGAGTCCCTCCTCCCATCCCCGAGTTCCTCCTCCCATCCCCGAGTCCCTCCTCCCATGTCCCGAGTCCCTCCTCCCATCCCCCACGTCCCTCCTCCCATCCCCGAGTCCCTCCTCCCATCCCCGAGCCCCTCCTCCCATCCCCGAGCCCCTCCTCCCATCCCCGAGCCCCTCCTCCCATCCCCGAGTCCCTCCTCCCATCCCCGAGTCCCTCCTCCCATCCCCAGCCCCTCCTCCCATCCCCGAGTCCCTCCTCTCATCCCCGAGTCCCTCCTCCCATCCCCGAGTCCCTCCTCCCATCCCCGAGCCCCTCCTCCCATCCCCGAGTCCCTCCTCCCATCCCCGAGCCCCTCCTCCCATTTCCTGAGCCCTCCTCCCATCCCCCACGTCCCTCCTCCCATGTCCCGAGTCCCTCCTCCCATCCCCGAGTCCCTCCTCCCATCCCCGAGTCCCTCCTCCCATCCCCGAGTCCCTCCTCCCATGTCCCGAGTCCCTCCTCCCATCCCCGAGTCCCTCCTCTCATCCCCGAGTCCCTCCTCCCATCCCCGAGTCCCTCCTCCCATCCCCGAGTCCCTCCTCCCATCCCCGAGTCCCTCCTCTCATGTCCCGAGTCCCTCCTCCCATCCCCGAGTCCCTCCTCTCATCCCCGAGTCCCTCCTCCCATCCCCCACGTCCCTCCTCCCATCCCCCACGTCCCTCCTCCCATCCCCGAGTCCCTCCTCCCATCCCCGAGTCCCTCCTCCCATCCCCCACGTCCCTCCTCCCATCCCCGAGTCCCTCCTCCCATCCCCGAGTCCCTCCTCCCATCCCCGAGCCCCTCCTCCCATCCCCGAGTCCCTCCTCCCATCCCCGAGTCCCTCCTCCCATCCCCGAGCCCCTCCTCCCATCCCCGAGTCCCTCCTCCCATCCCCGAGCCCCTCCTCCCATCCCCGAGTCCCTCCTCCCATGTCCCGAGTCCCTCCTCCCATCCCCGAGTCCCTCCTCCCATCCCCGAGTCCCTCCTCCCATCCCCCACGTCCCTCCTCCCATCCCCGAGTCCCTCCTCCCATCCCCAGCCCCTCCTCCCATTTCCGAGTCCCTCCTCCCATCCCCGAGTCCCTCCTCCCATCCCCGAGCCCCTCCTCCCATCCCCGAGTCCCTCCTCCCATCCCCGAGTCCCTCCTCCCATCCCCGAGTCCCTCCTCCCATCCCCGAGCCCCTCCTCCCATCCCCGAGTCCCTCCTCCCATGTCCCGAGTCCCTCCTCCCATCCCCGAGTCCCTCCTCCCATCCCCGAGTCCCTCCTCCCATCCCCCACGTCCCTCCTCCCATCCCCGAGTCCCTCCTCCCATCCCCAGCCCCTCCTCCCATTTCCGAGTCCCTCCTCCCATCCCCGAGTCCCTCCTCCCATCCCCAAGCCCCTCCTCCCATCCCCGAGTCCCTCCTCCCATCCCCGAGTCCCTCCTCCCATCCCCGAGCCCCTCCTCCCATCCCCGAGTCCCTCCTCCCATCCCCGAGCCCCTCCTCCCATCCCCGAGTCCCTCCTCCCATCCCCGAGCCCCTCCTCCCATCCCCGAGTCCCTTCTCCCATCCCCGAGCCCCTCCTCCCATTTCCCGAGTCCCTCCTCCCATCCCCGAGTCCCTCCTCCCATCCCCGAGCCCCTCCTCCCATCCCCGAGTCCCTCCTCCCATCCCCGAGCCCCTCCTCCCATCCCCGAGTCCCTTCTCCCATCCCCGAGCCCCTCCTCCCATTTCCCGAGTCCTTCCTCCCATCCCCGAGTCCCTCCTCCCATCCCCGAGCCCCTCCTCCCATCCCCGAGCCCCTCCTCCCATTTCCCGAGTCCCTCCTCCCATCCCCGAGCCCCTCCTCCCATTTCCCGAGTCCCTCCTCCCATCCCCGAGTCCCTCCTCCCATTTCCCGAGTCCCTCCTCCCATCCCCGAGTCCCTCCTCCCATCCCCGAGCCCCTCCTCCCATCCCCGAGCCCCTCCTCCCATTTCCCGAGTCCCTCCTCCCATCCCCGAGCCCCTCCTCCCATTTCCCGAGTCCCTCCTCCCATCCCCGAGTCCCTCCTCCCATTTCCCGAGTCCCTCCTCCCATCCCCGAGTCCCTCCTCCCATCCCCGAGTCCCTCTTCCGGCGGTGCAGGGACTGTGTCAGTGCACCCAGGCTCACTCACCCACTTCCCCTTGGGACCACACTATGCACTTCCAAGTAGCTTGGTGTGGCCGGGGAGCCTACAGCTATGCATGGGTGCGGGAGATCAGGCCAGTGGAGACACGAACTTACAGAAAGTGTAGCCGAACACACTGTCAGTCATGCAAGTGCTCAAACATTTAACCGCGAAAAACATGAATCCTTCGACCCCCAATCTTATCCAGCATCACCAAATGTAGATGTACAACCTACCAGCGGTCAAATTCGGGTGAGAACAAACACAAAGCCCAGCCCTTCGCTGGCACTGGCGCTCCGGCACTGTCGTCTGGGGGAAGGATTCTATTACGAGCACGTTTTGCAGCTGCTTTTCCTTTGCTTTCTGGTTTTTATAGTAACATTGTTTCAGCGGTAAACAGAAACAAACATTTCAGCAGGAGAGCGACTGGAGGGGCTGGAAGCGTCTCCGCACCCCGCAGCCACTGTGGGCTCTCTCGGCTGTTTGTCATGCCATCTGCAGTTGCTGACACGTCACTAGGATCCTATGAGCGCTTTTTCTTTCACTTCAACAATATCTGTCACTAAATTAATCCTAAAAACCTCAGTGACAGGCTCTCTGAGGATGCTCAGCCTTCAGCTGCCCCTGCTCTCCCTCCTGATGTAGATGCATAGGACACTGAGGAGCGTGTTTGGAACGTGGTTTCTCCGCATGTCACCAAACCATTGGAAGAGGACAGAAATTTATCTGCAGCTAAAGAATTGCACTTAAATAGACCTAAGCATGTCCAGGTTTTGCTTGTATTATAGAATATGGAACATTTTCTCCCCGCCCCACCCCGCCTGAGTGCTTCTGCTCAGCAGCAGTCAGGATGTTCTTGGCTGTGGAAAATAAAGCGACGATCCTCAATCTGGAGTGAACAAAGTATTGATGACATTTGTCCCATGTGACCATGACCTCCTCAAGCCTCAGGGACAGGGAAGCCAAGTCTGACTTCCTCGTGGACCTCTGATCCTGAGGGTGATGCCAACGCCACCACAAACCAGATTTGCCAAAAGTGGGGAGTCAGGCTTCCAGCGTAAATCAGAATGTTGCCTCTGAAGAAGGATGTCGAAGCTGGGAGGCCAAGAAAATAGACACGCATCACAGGAGAAGAAAGAAAAGAAAACTGGCAAACACATACCATTTTTTAACGTGGCCAATTTTTATCAGACATCATATGTTGGACCCAAGATAGCACAAGGACAGCAATGACATCAGGGCGCTCTGCGTCCATCCATTGCACGGTCAGGAGTAAGACCCCAACATGCTCATCCTCGTGGGTGTAACTTTAACACAGTGCCCTTTCACCCCCACGCATTACAGTCTGCCCGTCGTGAGCTGAAATGACACCGTCCTCAACTGCTGCGGCGCTGATTTCCATAACGACGTCACTCAGCGCAGCCTCCTGCCCACACAGCCTGGCCAGCAGTGCTCGGGACAGACGCTCAGGTCGGCGTCTGGAAAATCACGTTCACGTTTGTTTCTGTTTTTACTTTAAAATGAAACTGCAAACACACAATGCGTGTAAGTGTAATGGTGCTACGTATAGACACGTGCATGTTCAGAATGTGTAGGTGTGTATGTACATTCACCTGTGCCTGTGTTCAGAACATGCAGGCATGTATATATTGACAGATGTGAAATAAAACAGGAAAACGGCATTCATGACTTGTATCACTGAGAAAAGTCACTCCTGGAAACACAAATGTCTTCTCGAACCTCCCTTTTGGTGCCCAAGCACATGTCTCTGCCCGGCCCAGCAGCCTTCCCTGCTCTCCAGTCCTCACTCAGGTTTCTCTCCTCCAGGAAACCTCTGCTGCCCCCAAACCTAGACTGGCTTTGTCCGGGGGGCTGACTCAATCTCCCCATAGGTGATCCAGCTCCTGGTGGCCAGGGGTTGGGTGTCAGCCCCACAGAGGCCTGGCCTGGTGCAGGTGACTGTGTGTCCTTTCTCTACGTGAGAAAAGGGAAACACTGTATTCTCCCCTATTTGTAACTAATAGACCTTATATTTTAGGACAATTCTAAGTTTACAGAAAAATGCAGTGGAGAGCGTAGAGAGTTCGCACCGATGCCCTCCCAACCCCAATGTCCCCCGTTCTGAGCACCTCCTATTAATACAGCACATGTTTATCACCAGTGAACCAACGTCGACACATCACCAGGTAAAGTCCGGTGTCCAAGGGCTCACCCGGAGCTGCACATCCTGTGTGTGGGTTTGGACGCACAGTGGCCAGCACGGGTCGCTGCAGCATCGGCAGCTGATGTTCCTCCTGAAACCCTCGTCCTGCCTCCTGCTGGTCCCCGCTCCCCCAAAGCCCTGGCTGCTGCGGACCTTGTTACTGCCTCTATGGTTTTTTCTTTCCTAGAAAGTCCTGGAGCCCTGCAGCCTTTGCAGAGTAGCTCCCTTCACTCAACGTCGGGCATTTAATGTGCCGAGGTCTTTGCATGGCTTGAGGGCTCACTTCTCTTTTGCAGTGAATCACCTTCCACTGTCCGAAGCACCACAGTCATCCATCCATCCACCCACTGGAAGGGGTCCTGGCTGCTTCCAAGTTTCACAATTATTACATCTACTTTGAAGCCTACTGTTTGATGCAACATTTCTCAATGACTTGGTGTCCTTGTGTATTAAACACCTGCGTACATACTGGGTAAGGAGCTCAGTTCCGGGACTGCAGGAGGACGCAGACACAGAAAACCAGCTCACCTAGAGCCCCGTGAGGGGAGCACGTGCAACGTGGTTAACTGCTGCCCTGGCTCCCTGTCACTCTGAGACCTGAGCCGGGTTGGGCACCTCATGTGCTCGTGGGGTGAGGGGTCGGGGGCAAGGGACCACACGGCCCCCCGGTGCTGCTGTGCGCCCACACAACTGTGCATGTCCACCTCGGAGCACATTTGTCGCTGCCAGGTTCCGAGGGAGGAAAAGGCTCATGCCGGACCACCTGTATTTCCTCATAACCCCATTACTCACGGGACCCTGGACGTCCCTTCATGCCCAGAACCTTTGTGCTCGGCTTTCGGGTGGATCCTTTCATTGCACACCAACACGGCTGCTGACCCCGAGAGACAGGATGACCCAGCCCCAGGGGACGGCTCAGCCAGGTTCCCAGGCTGTCGGGGCGGCCAACACCCAGAAGCTTCCGGCACCCACAGAATCGTGTCCCGCTCCTTCCAGTTTTAACTCGCAGATCCCAGCAGAGCCCGACATGCCAGGGACCAGGCGGAGTGCTGGGAGGCACCGGGACTTTGCAGAGGGGGCTGCGGAGGGGACGGCGTCCCCTTGCATTTGCACCCAGGAGCCTCATCCCCCAGCCCGGTCCTCCCTCTCCTCACACCAGCCCTGGTCCTATTTCAGAACACGGAAAAGGCAGAAAGCCTAATAAAACCAAGTCTCCCCTGCTTTTCTCTTTCATCCCCAATCTTGTCCCATCCTGGTCTCATCCGAGGCCACTGCCTTCCTTCACATACGAGGAGTTCACACTGTAGGAGTTCAAAGACGCAGAGGCTCTTGTGCTGGGGAACACCGGGAGCAACGCCAGCCGCACCCCAGCCGCCCCTGCCCTGGGCCACACGCATGTGGCATCACAGACAGTCCCGGGTCACGTTGAGATCTCGGGGTGTCGGATCCATGGACTGTCCCAGATCACCTTGAGCTCTTGAGGGTGGCACCTGCCTCTGGTTTCTGTCTCCAGGTGTGAGAAACAGTCTGGTCTTAGGTAATGTCCCAGAGTCTCACTGTGACTTAAGATAAAAACTACGCGATTCGAGGCCAGGCGCGGTGGCTCAAGCCTATAATCCCAGCACTTTGGGAGGCCGAGGCGGGTGGATCACGAGGTCAAGAGATCGAGACCATCTTGGTCAACTTGGTGAAACCCCGTTTCTACTAAAAATACAAAAAATTAGCTGGGCATGGTGGCATGTGCCTGTAATCCCAGCTACTCAGGAGGCCGAGGCAGGAGAATTGCCTGAACCCAGGAGGCGGAGGTTGCGGTGAGCCGAGATCGCGCCATTGCACTCCAGCCTGGGTAACAAGAGTGAAACTCCGTCTCAAAAAAAAAAAAAAAAAAACTACGCGATTCGTACGGTATTTCCTCTCTGTGCCAGAAATCAGTTCTGAGCCTGACAGGCTGAGCCCACTGAGCCACACCCACTGGGACCACGGTCTTCAGAGTCACCTCTAGGCCCGAGGCCCCAGCCCAGAAGAGTTCAAAGCCTCTCAAGACAGTCAACACATTCAGGAGTTGACTCAGGGGTGAATCCAGAAAACTGCAGTGGGCTTGAGGCTTCTGGATGAATGCTGAGCCACACAGGGCCTGTGGAGCTGCCCCTCCTGCCCCTGTGCTCAGAAGCCCCTGGGCCTCCCAGCGCCCACCTGCTCTGCAGCCAGACCGCATGTTCTCAGGAAGCAAGGGCTCTGCACGTCTCCTCCACCCACAGTGCTGGGCATGGATTTTAGAAAGTCCCCGGTTCACAATCCTTCCATGGTCCCCTGGGGATGGCGACAGACCCATTCCTGAGAGCGCAGCACACAGCATCAACATCACACATGGGCGAAGGTGCCTGGCATGCTTGCGGGCTATGTGAACAAACACAAATGGGGAAAGGGGCACAAAGACCAAAAGCAGAAGAGCTCTCTCCAGCCAGGTGGCCTGCCAACCCTCCGCTGCCCTGCTGCATGTGACTCCAACCCCCTCTCTCCATGGCGCTGCAGTCACATCCTGGGTCCCCACAGTCCCCATGGCGCCTCAGCCACTACGAGCTCTGACCACGCTCAGCCCTGACCACATCCCTGCTTCCTCCCTCGCTGCCACAGTGCAAAGCTGTCCGCCCTCTGGTGCATCCACCTTCCCCACCTCCCCGTGTCCTCCACTGCTCCCCATAAATCATCTCCTATCAGAGGAGCTTCAGCGGCTCACTAGCTGATGCTGTGACATCCACGCAACCATATATGACCGAGAGGCAGAATCCCAGGGGGTCCTGGAGACAGTGGCTTCTCTCACCCCACACTCAGGGCTGCAGGCATTGACTTCCCCCTCCCTTCACTAAAATTCACCTGCCCTCCTACAGACACACACATGTCACTATACATGCCACGCATACCAATAGCACACAAAACACATGCAACACATAACCATATGCACATGGCACACATACACAACTATACACATAACACACTCAGCACACGGCGCTCCTGTGGGCACTGTATGTTGGGTTTGTTTCTTCACACTCAGACGTGAACGCATAATAATACTTTAGCTATTGATCTTTCCATCATATTTCTATTTTGAGTACAGAACACGTTCACACCACGTAGAAATCAAAGCGACACGAAGACGTTTGCAATGTGAAATCAGGTTCTCACCGCTTCCTCCCTCATCAACAAAATCACTGAGAGGCCAGTGCCTGTTTCGTTTCTATTTTGTATCATTTATTAACGTTTTACAGCAGGCATCCCGAAACTACAGCCCGCAGGCCACACGCGGCCCCGAGGCCATTTATCCAGCCACCCGCCGCACTTCAGGAAGGGGCACCTCTTTCATTGGTGGTCAGTGAGAGGAGCACAGTATGTGGCGGCCCTCCGACGGTCTGAGGGACAGTGAACTGGCCCCCTGTGTAAAAAGTTTGGGGACGCCTCTTTTACAGTTTTTACAAGTTCTGCACATTTCGTCTCACCTGTAGGTGTGATATCTTTTATGTTCCTATTATAAGTATGGGATTTTCTTCTACATATGCAAATTAGCAGTTTAACTGTATGATGATACTAGCTTGTACATTGTCTATCCCAGAGCCTTAACAAATTATTTTATTATTGGTAATAAATATTCAGTTAATATTCTTGAATTTTTCCAGGGAATCATATCATTACAAATAGTGACCACTTTAACTCCTCTTTTCAAAACTGTATTCCCTTATTTCTTTTTCTGGCTTGACTGTCTTGACTGACATGTCCACTAAATATGACAGAACAGTGGTGGCCCCTGGGTATTTCCATCATGTCCCTGACTCTCATGGAATGGGTATGCCCCCAGGGGGCCCTCATGAAGCGTGGCGCTGGCTTCTGCAGCAAGATTAGCTAGGTAGGTGGACAGACGGAAATGAGAGATGCATGGGGGGATGGATAGATTGATGGGTAGACCAGGGATAGACAGATGATAGATGATGGATAGGTATAACAGATGGATGGATGGATAGATGATACTAGACTGGTGCAAAAGCAACTGTGCTTTTGGACTGTAAGGTGTGATGAGCATACTTCTCAGCTCTAACGGTTTCACCAGGATTCAGATAGCTGTAGTGGGTCAGACGGGCAGCAGACCACCAAACTGACCGTGAGCTTTTCTCATGCAAGTTTGGCTTTGGGAAGTGCTTCGGAGCTTCTTCTCTGTCTAACCACTGAGCTGGTCATCACTGGCTGTTATATAAAATTCACTTTTCGTTGCAGGTCACAATCTGATGGAGAAATGGTTCATTGTTGTCGTGTAGAAGATGACACTTCAAAACAATAATTTTTTTTGGTTTTCGCTCAGCTTACGAGGCACCCACTTACGGAGCTTTTTCACCTTTCCAACATGCTTCAAATGCTGATTGACCACAGAATGGTGGAGGCGGAGTTTTTCCAAAGCTTCTCATGTAGTTGCAGGAGGATCGGCTTCTGTGATTGCTCTCAGTTGGTCATTGTCAACTTCCGATGGCTGCCGCTACGCTCCTTGCCTTCCAGACTCTCGTCTCCTCTGCAAAACTTCCTGACCCACCACTGCACCGTACGTTCATTGGCAGTTCCCAGGACAAACACGGTGCTGGTGTTGGGAGCTGTCTCTGCTGCTTTACAACCCATTTTGAACTCAAATAAGAAAATTGCTCAAATTTGCTTTTTATTTAATGTTACGTCCATAGTCTAAAATAAACATAATATAAATAGCAAGTAACAAGCCATCAGCAAAAAAACAAAGTGAGAAATGTCCATTCAAATGATGTATAACATAAGCACATTTATTTAAGAATGTGTTCCAATGTCAAATGGCAAATTCCAGCAATGCAAAAACTACAATTACATTTGCACAAACCTAACAGATAATAGACTGGGAGATAATGGGCAGATGATTGATCAGATAGATTAGATTAATCCACATGTATGTATTTGGGGTGAGAGAGAGAGAGAGACACTTAAGACAAAGAATAAAGTCTAGGAACTGGAATTTTCCTGATCAGTACACAGGCCCAACAGGTCCCAGGTAATAAATATGTACACTTTTGCCAACCCAATTAATGTTTAAGTTTATCCCTGTAGCCAAAACACACACACACACACACACACAAAAAAAAAAAAAAAAAAAAAAAAAAAAAAAAAAAACAAAACAGGAAACAAAGGACTATCCATGAGGAAGGGTCACAAAACAGACCCACGCCGAGCCGTGTGGGAAACTCGCTGTCAGCCTCACCCCAAAACCACTCTCAGGTCAGGCTCTAGAAAACCAGGAGGCTTCAATAACATTCCAAGAGTCACTTGAGGTGAACCGTCTCAGGTTTACCCAAAAGTCTGGCTGCCCCTAAATTTGAAACGGACAATCCAGATTCGTATGGAGTTCCTGGTGAAGGCACAGAACTGCATGACAATTCCCCGGTGTCCCCATGTGGGTTTGCTCCTCACCCTCACAGTCCATCGCCCCACTGCCCGTGCCTGTGATGTGCTCACCTGCCGAAGGCTCCTGCTGTCTACATGGGGCAGGCACCATCTTTGCACCGAGAGTGCATCCATAAGCCAGCCAAGTCCCCACCGTGCGAGACTGACATTCTCACCAAACATGACGAAACCACAAACGTAACATCCGGTCTTTGTTCTTTTCCTCCACCTCCACTGACCCACACTGAGCAGCCAGGCCAGGGAGGCCTCCAGTCCTCAGCTGCTGCCACCTTCCACCGAGGGAACCTCCGGGACCCCCCAACGCAGTGACTCCCCCCTGTGGTGGCAGCTCAGCCCGCCCCTGTCGCAATGACCCCCCAGGTCTGGCTGTGGTCATTTCACGTGTTAATACAGTTCTCCAGGGTCTCAGCAATCTGCTACCCAGTCCACTACCCTCAGAGATAAATGGGAAGGTGCTTCCACATCCAGCGTAATGAACCCCACTCCACCCAGCCCGACGCAGCCAGGGTCGGCGTCAGCCACCGAAGCACTCGCAGCAGGGACGGGCCGAGGATGCATGGCTTCTCACCCTCTGGGGTCACATCCGCCAGGGCTCCTGCCATGATGCGTCTCTGTGGCAGCATGTGCTCTAGAACACAGGAGGCTCCGCCCAAATGCCTCTGCAGCCAGACTGGCACCCAGATCCCCAGGAGGCCAGGAATGTCCTGTCTTATGTGGCCTCAGCCTCAGCCAGTGGCTGCCCTGGCTTAAAGCGCCGTGTGGACGGATCTCCTGGTGTCATATGGGAGACCAGAAAGCTTTACATGAAAGTCTCAGAACTGTAAACACACATGCCCAATTCACGGAGACCCGGAAATCACACCTGCAAACCACATGTGGCCAGGAGAGCTCATCCTACACCCACAGGGGCGCTGAGGGGAGGCCAGGACCATGCTCAGCACCTTCGCTGGGATCTCCACAGGCTCCTGCGAGCCAGGAGGGAGACGGTGACCACAAGACAACTCTTCTCTCATGAGACGGGGAGCACTGGCTCGTTTAGAAGTGGAGCACTGTCAGATTCCGATGCTGGACAGCACTCTCTGGGCCCTGGGGAGCTTGGCATCTAGGGGCTGCTGTGTCCCCGTCAGCTCAGCTCGATCAACGCTGCCAGGCCCGCAGATGCAGCTGAAGCTCAGGCCAGGAGCTGCTGCCAGGCCCCGGGAAGACACAGTGGCCCCCACCATCCTCTGACGTAAAGGCGATGGCGCTGGATGGCCTGGGCCTCATCCAAGCTGGAGGCTTAAGAGCCAGGGTGATGTTTCCTGAAGGAGACGGGGTCCTGCCATGGATGGTGACAACACGAACGTCTGCCAGAGTCTCTGAGCCACTGCCCTGCGGGATTCAGATGAGAGGCTGCAGCAGGGACCCTCCCTGAATTCACGGCCCCCGGCTGCCCTGCAAATGTCGGACCCACCAGCCCCTAGTCAGTGAATGCCTTGAAATCACCTGTCTCTACACACACACACATATTTGCACACTCACAAACTCCGTTGATTCTCTCTATATACACACATTTACACACTCACAAACGCCTTGATTCTGTCTCCATACACACACATATTTACACACTCACAAACCCTGTCGATTCTCTCTATATACACACATTTACACACTCACAAACGCCTTGATTCTGTCTCCATACACACATATATTTACACACTCACAAACCCCGTTGATTCTCTCTATATACACACATTTACACACTAACAAACGCCTTGATTCTGTCTCTATACACACATATATATTTATACATTCACAAACCCCCATTGATTCTGTCTACATACACACATATTTACATACTCACAAACCCCGTTGATTCTATACACACATATATATTTATACACTCACAAACCCCATTGATTCTCTCTCTATACACACACATATATTTACACATTCACAAACCCCATTCTCTCTCTATACACACACATATATTTACACACTCACAACCCCCTGATTGTTTATACACACACACATCCACACTCAAACCCCCTGTTGATTCTGCACCTGCGCGTGTCCACCAACCCACGAGCTACCTGCACGCCTCACTTAGCTCCCTCCACAGCTTTTGTTACACAGGCATGATAGATGGAATCACTGGCCATTGGTGACTACCCCCATGAGTTGGGGGGCTTTGTAAGGCCCAACCCTCTAATTGTGCCTTGCGGCCCCCAGCCCCACGCTGACATCAGCCGGGGCTCCCAGCCACCCTCGCAGCACACAAAAGACACTCATCACCCCAGAGACTCTCAGGGTCTCAGGATCCAGGAACCAGACGCAAACTCCAAAGACATATATTATTAACCCGCATGACACAAAACTTCCTTTTTACTCTCCAGCTCTCAGTGCTGAGCTCGGCCGTGATCCACCTGAAGGAACAGGTTGCCCCTAATGGCTAAGCTCACACTGGCAACTAGAATCTGCAAACACAGAGGTTTGTTTTCACCCAACACGAGAAGGACCCCGCGAAGGTGAAGTGCTCCAGGAGCAGGCAGGGCAGCACCTGGGCCTGAAAGTCTCCCAAGAGAAGCTAAAGGGAACCAGGCGGTGGAGGGCAAGCCCCGGGCCCTCGGCAGGAAGCAGGGGCCACGACAGAGGTCACGCGCACGCTTCAGTGAGCGATTCCGAACAGAATAAAACACGTCACTCCTGTTCTGTGCAAAGCCGCTTTACGATCAGCCCAGGCTGGAACACACAGTAGGACACGCAGCCGTGCCCATGACACACACGGAGCAAAAGTGTGCTTTGGCTGAGAAATTCAATTACTTTGGATTTAAGCTCTGAAATGCAAGTTCATTAGAAAAGAGATGTATTGTGCCTTCCTTCCATGGCGGCCCCTCGATTAATCCTCTGGTCGTTGAAGAATGAAAAACATCAACCCACAGGCTTCCCTCGCACTGATACCGGAGTCTGAGTGAAGAATTATGGTTCTGATTCTGAGTTATGAAACGAACACACCTCCTTATTAAATAAATTAAAAATAACGGGATCTGTGAAAGATCAATACACAAGAAGGTGCATTTGCCGTAACAGGCTCCTGCTGTCACAAATGCAACTCTGGACTCAGCCCCCAGCCTGGCTCCTGCAGCCGGCCCCGTGAGAGCACGATGACAACACGGGTCCGTCATCACGTGCCGCGTTCCCAGGACTGAACACGGGCTGAACGCAAGCTCTGTCCCTCCTGCTTTCCTTCCTTCCCGGCCACATCTTAGTTTTAACAAACCGGCCCTTGGGAGGAAACGGTGAGAGTCCAAGATGGTTCAGCAAAGGCTGTGGGACGCCACAGACACATCCAGGGCCCCGGCCGGAGACGTGTGGCCAGGCAGCCCCGGGCGCTGTCCTCCTGTGTGGCCGGCCTCCTGCATCCGCCTCTGGATGACTCCGTAATGACACTGTTGACATCCACGGAAGACAAAAGATCCTACGGGGGGATGGAGCCTCTAGAACGTCTGCGTGGCACTCAGCTGTGTCCATTCAAACCGAGCTTCTTGGTGCGGCAGCTCTTTCCCTGCCGCCCTGCTGCCCTGTCCCTCCTCCCCGGCCACTGAGTGTGCACAGACACATGTCCTTGAACTCTGAGGAGCCACCGCTTGTGCCACGTCCTCGCACTGCTCTTGCGGCCACGCAGCTCTGTGGCGGCCACTGAGTGGAAACTGCCTCTCCTGCAGCCGGGCAGCAAGGAACTCAACTCAGAAGTTATTCCCAGGCAGCCAGTGGTGCTAAGTCACAGTCAGACCAGTTTGCTTCATGGGAAACAGACTTGCCTTCGAATAACACGTAAAGTGGAATCGGCAGCCAGATGGGAGGTGGGAGGCGAGACCGAGGGAGTCTCTGGGCCCTGAGGCCCTTCCGCCCCAGGACAGTCACATCAGGTACCCGACCCTGTCCCTTCTTCAGCCTCAAAGCAGGACCATCGCACTGGAGGGCTGCAGCCAAGGAAGGCGGAGACACGGGCAGCTGGACCCTGAGAGGCCACGTGGCTGCTCCCTGCGGCTCTGGGAGCCGAGCCCGTCCCATGCCAACCACCGTCCACTGCCTGGCACGGCTTGCCCCGTACCAGAGGCTGCAGAGCCACCGGCCCTGAGCTCTCAGCACCCTTCCCGGGAGAGCTGGCCGATGTCTCCCAAGCCTTCTCTTCTCGCCCGTCATCCCCGTGACCGCAGCTCCACTCTACAAACGTCCTCTCAAAATGCAAAGCTCAAGGTGCGTCTGTTATACCCAAAGAGGGCTCCGAAAAATGGAGGGGCAGGGAGGGCAGGTGACAAGCCACCTTCACAGGGGCCACGTGACATGCACTGTGTCTACATCACAGGAGGAACCAGCCCTC
The DNA here is from genome assembly GCF_048565385.1 of Saimiri boliviensis. Classification (NCBI taxonomy): domain Eukaryota; kingdom Metazoa; phylum Chordata; class Mammalia; order Primates; family Cebidae; genus Saimiri; species Saimiri boliviensis. The sequence goes on along the minus strand of NC_133458.1, from coordinate 1,057,768 downwards.
CTGAAACGACGTGGAACCACCCCTACCTCCACACTTGCAGATTCTGGAGGTGGAAACCATGGTGACTGCAGACGAGGTGCTCTTCCCTCTGAGAAGGTCTAACACAGCGACTGTACTTCTCATGTTCAGATGTGGAACTGCAGGAACAAATCCTTACTCCAAGCATCCTGAGCCAGCAGCTGCTGCTCCTCCAAAGATAACGAGAATCTGCACTAGAGGCACTGACTACCAGTCCCTGGAGGGCCCCTCTGGGGTCAGCAGTGGAAGGGAAGTGGGCTGGGAGCCTGTGCCATCCTTCCCAGCCTGGAAGCCCAGGTGGCACCCGCCCTCGTCTGAAGCCATGCTCCGTCTCCTGGCCAAGCTGCATCAGGCCTGAAATCCAGTTCCCAGCCCTGGCACCAGCTGCAGTCAGAAGCCCATCTCTCCGTATGCTGACTGTGGGGGCCCGTCAGGAGCAGGTCCACACCCTGGGAAGGCTCTCAGCCCACAGCAGCCTCCCCTAGCTTCTTCCTGAGGCTTGAGGTCACCATCGGGAGGATACAAACGTCTTGTTTTATGAGGAGAAATGTCCACCTACCCCACAGGAAGAGGGACCTGCCCCATTTTCCCACCAGCACTCACACTGCCGACGCCCCTTGAGACGCAGAACAGACCCTGCCAGGACGGAGAGCAGCTGCCGTCCCACCCCAGCCCCTCACAGCCCTGCCCAGCTGGCCAGGCGGGGTGCAGCCCTGCAGGATTGGGGACCGGAGGGTTCCCCAGTGCTGGGCCCTGGTCAGTGCCGAGAGCAGCCTAGGAGGGAAGCTGCACCCCACCCAGTATGGAGCTGGTGGGAGTGGAGTGGCCATGCCCAGGGGAGGGAATTGTGAGGACTGGGGTTTGGGGGTGACCTTGGCCAAGGGACAGTAGCCATGCTGGGGCCTCGGTGGTGGGGGGACTGAGGGCAGACTTCCCCTCTCCCTCCCTGTATCTCTGTATCTCCAGGGACGTCGGTCGGGGGGAACGAAGGCAGACCTCCTCTCGCCCTGCCTCCATCTCCTGTCTGTCCTCAGGGCAGGGGCTCAGATACGGCTGTGCGGGTCACCCTCCCCAAGGTGGGGGGCTGGGCCGGGGCCACCCCAGACACAGAGTGTGGACACAGGGGAAGCCTCCTGGGAGCTGCGGATGTCCCACAAGACAGGTACACCTGTGGGACTGTGGCTGAGCCAAAGGCATGAATGGGGCAGCCCCCGCTGTTCTGTGGATGCGGCAGCTCATGCGAGGAGAAGGCACTGGGGTCTGGTGCGCACCCACATCGCCTGGGGAGCCATCCTGGCATGGAGCAGGGCCTCACGGGACAGCCGCTTCTCCCGGCCAGCAAGAGCCCCCCATGGCAGCCCCACGTGAGGGTCGTACTGTACAGCAGCCAGTGAGGACCAACAGCATGCGGGGGCAGCCCGGTCCCTGTGGCCGGGGAGTCAACTCGCCAGAGCCTGACCACATCGAGGTGCTACAGAAACATACATAGATCAATGTGCTTCATGAACTACGGAGACACAGAGCCGGGCCCCTGTCCGGGCCGCAGCCAAGCCAAGCCTGAACCTCGCCAGAACCCCACAGGCTTCCCAGTGGCCCCCAAAGATGGGACCGTCCTGCCCCAGTCATCTGTCCACATCCCAAAGCCTCACCGGACCTGCAGGTGTGTCTCACCCGAGGCAGCCCCTGTGGGTGAATTTTATAAATAACTTCCTCCCACTAACAGTGACAAGCACTCTGAGATAGGCTCTGGGCGTTCCAGGTGTGCAGCCTCAGCCACACTCTCAACCTCAGTGTCTAGAACCACCGGCCCCTCCAGGGAGGCTGCAAACAGAAGTCCACAGAAAGTGTTGCACAGCCCAGCTGCCCAGACCCCCACTCTCCCTGCAGAGAAGGGAGGGGCGGCCTTTCCAGGGGATCTCCGCACCCCAGGCTGGAAAGGAGGGCCGGCAGGAAGAACAGGAGCTGGAAGCTGCCCCACCCCGACCACAGCCCCTCCGACGCACCCTCCTCACCCCACGGCTTCTTTAAAAAACCTAAATCTGGGTTTGAAAATCCTGCGAACACCCAAGAAACTCAAATGCTGCGTGATGAATTTAGAAAGGTCAAGTGTACTTAACACACTCTGCCAGGAACACGGAAAGAAAATTAAAGTTCAGCCTGTGTTTTCCTCAAACATGGTCACAAGGCTCGGCGGAGGGACTTGGCTCCGGGAGACGCCTTGCATGACGGCCTCCATGTCAGTGACGCGGTGACAGTTCCCAGGACGGAGGAGGACACCCCGGGCCTGACGTGGGGGATGAGGCCTTTCCCGCAGACAACACGTCTCCTGCCCGGCAGTCGCTGCAGATCGTCCTTTGGAACTGGAAGTCAGCTTCCAGGGTCATTTTCAACAAAGTTTCTTGTTTTTCACAGCGTTGTGGGCGATTCTTCCCAATGGTGTGCTGACCGTAATGCTGTTCGTTATAACCTAACACCCTAATACTTGTGAAGAAGGAATTATGGTGTGATTCCAACACACTTCAAGGGAACACATGCCATCTTCACGATGGAACATCATTCAGGGGCTTCTCAAACATGGTGAGCAGCCTGGGTCCACATACATCACCTCCATCACCTCCCTTACCCAGCCAAGGCCACACCCCAACACCCAACCCCAAGGACACCCCAGCTCTGGGGGCTCCCGTCCTTCATCTCTTGTCCCTAAAACTCTGCCATCAGCCCATCCACTGGCATCCTGGCTAATAATGCCCCACCCCCATGGACACCTGACTCCCCCTGTTCCCCACAGACACCTTAACCCCTCTGCCCTGACAGATACCTGGCCTCCTTCTGCTCCCCATGGACACCTGGTCCCCTTTTGTTCCCCATACACATCTGGACTCCTCTGTCTCCCATGGATTCCTGGCTCCCCTCTGTCCCCCACGGACACCTGAACTCCTCTGTCCTCCATGGACACCTGGCTGCCATGGACACTTGGATCCCTCTGGCCCCCACAGACATCTGGCTCCCCACTCTGTCTCCCAGGGATTCCTGACTCCCCTCTGTCCCCCACGGAGGCCTATACCCCCAGTGTTCCCCACGGAGACTTGGCTCCCCCTTCTGTCCCCCACGGACACCTGCCCCCCCACTGTCCTCCACAGACACCTGAACCCCCCTGGCTCCCCATAGAAACCTGGAGCCTCTATCTTCCCCTTGGACACCTGGCCCCCTCTGTCCCCGATGGATGCCTGGCTCCCCTCTGGCTCCCCCACCAAGGAGCAGGTATAATTTTTTTTGGCACAAAAACCCATGGCTGCCTTCAGGGACACTGGAGGCCACATAAGTGTGACAGACACAGGTATGTGCAGGGGACTGCTGTGGAATCGCTGTCCCAGGCCGAGACTGGGATGATGCTACCTCCCCAGGAGAGACCCAGGCTGGCAGGTCAGGGATGAGCCCTGTGGCTGCCCAAGCCCACCCTGTGAGGATGGGGCAGCCCCATTTACTGCGTCCCCTTCAGAACTCTGGGAGGCCTCTAACGTCCTGGCTGCTCATCGTTCCCTCCAAGCACAGGATGCGGGCAAGGCACAAACTCACTCGGCGAAGGGGGGAGCAGCTTCATACTGCTGGGATCTAAGAAAGGAAGGGGAGTGAATGTCAAAGCTTCCAGCATTCAGGATGGGGTGACGATGACTGCAGGCAACTTGCAAAAACACAGGGTGTGCAGGCAGGGGCTGCCCTCCACCTGACTAGACCCGACGCCCTCACGTCATCAACAGCCCCGACCACAGGAAGAGACCAAACCTCACAGAGACAGTGGGGCAGGGCCAGGCCGTGCAGGACCTACACCTCTGCCAGGCGAGAAAGCCGGGTGCACCCCAGCCAGCACTCAGGAGGCCCTGCCCCACCACACTGTGCCCGGGCCAGCCCTTTCTGCTGTGAGGCTTCGGCTCCTCTGCCTGCCTGAGTCTTTGCCAAGCACAAGGGACAGCGCCTGACCCCGAGCTCCCACCAGCTCTGAGAAAGCAGCCGGGTTTTCCCCTGGGTGGTCTCCATGTGCTCACCCTCCTGGGAGCTTCAGGATTCTGGGGCAGAGGGGGCTGCAGTACCAAGGCATGGCCACTAGGTGGCGCGCGGGCTTGGCCTCGGCCTGACTCCCCCGCAGGCACCTGCGCCCTGGCTGTCCCCGCACAGGTGAACAGGTGAGGGGCGAGGGCACCCGGCCTGTACCCCGCTGGATCCCACCCGCCCCGAACTCGGGCAGAGCGCCACATGGGGAGCCTGGAGGAGGAGCTCGGAACCTGCAGGGGAGGTCGAGCTACGGCCTTCCCGCTGCCCCCGGTCACAGAGGCTAGAGTGGGGCCTCATCCTGCCTGAACCCATGAGGCAGAGCCACTGCCCCGCCCAGGCGCCCACAGCTTCTCAACAGCCACCCTGCAGGCTGGCCCTGGCCTCCCCCACCAGGACCGAGCGCCCAGGCTGAAGAGGCAGAGAAGGCCGGGACACGCACAGGCCAGAGGGCAGCCAGTGCCCCACGGGCTGAGGACGCACTTCCTAATGGAATCAGCACCTGGCCAGGGCTGGTTTCTCTCCACCAGTCTCAAAGGCCTTTTGAGCACTTTCACACACAAAAAAATAAACTGTTTAAAACAGAATAAAAGTGTAGTGCTGGGGAAACGACTAAGGCATGTATCTCTACTTCAAACCTGCAATACGAACTGAAATAAAAAGTCCTTTAAAGAGACACACAAAAAAGTGACAGCATTGTGAGGTGAAGTCTGTGTGCTTGTGTGTGTGAATGTGTGTGCATGTGTACGTGCATGCGTGTTTGTGCACGTGTGTGAATGCATGTCTGTGTATGTGTGTGTACATGCTTGTGTGCTGTGTGGACGTGTGTGCATGTACGTGTGCATGAGTTGAGTACATGCTTGTGAGTGTGCGTGTATATGCATGTTTGTGTGCATGTGTGTGCATGTGTATGTTCTGTGTGCACATGTGCATGCTTGTGTGCATATGTGTATGCACATTTGTGTGCGCATGTGTGCATGTGTGTGTGTGCATACCATCTCCCCATGCCTCTCCACCTGCACACACCAGCAGTGACCCACCTTGGGGGTCTGTCCAGCAGTGACCTGCCTCTACGGCTATTCTGCCACAACAGCCATAGAAAATGCTAAGCAGCTCAGCAGTGGTTCCCAAAATAAGACTGTTGAGAGCCCAAAAATAGCCCCCAGAACACTTTAAAAGCCCCAAGACAAGGAGAAAGTACACAAGCTTGTGACATGATACAATGGCCTCAAAGAAAGTGCAGCTTTGGAAAGAAACTTTACTTTCTCAGTCTTTTGAAACAAGCCAACATCGTGTCCTCTATGCAGACCCAGGCCCCACTGAAGTGCTCTTTCAATTTGCTCTTTTAATTATTCTGAAAGATCAACTGCTGTATAATCATCTCCCTGATTTAAACTATGCCCCACATTCTCAAAACTTAAGAGTTCTGCATTTTTTCTTTCCTTGCATAATCTCAAAGCAAACAAGATTCAGAGAGTCTCACTTCCTGGATGATGCAGGAGATGCCTCAGGTAGGAACAGGGGCTTGTGCCCAATGTGGGGCCACTCTGCAGAGAACCACATGAGCCGCGCCCACCCAGGACGCCACCAGGAGCCTACATCGAGATGCCCTGAGCAGTTGTGAACAAGCCTCAGGTTTGCCCTCCAAGTGTCCACAGGGCAAGGCTGACATGAAGCAGGCCCTCAGATCAAGACCAGCTCCTGAGGCCCACATACCCCTCCTATCCCTGCACCCTTGCCTTCCCTTCCAGAGAAAGAGCACAGGGCTCTGCCCAGGAAAGCTGGGGGCCAGAATGTCATAGCATTTGACCATTGGGGTGGGTCTGGGCCCGTCCTGCCACTCAGCCCCCACCCCCCCAGGCGCTGTGGGCCTCCACCCACATGAGGACAATATTCCGCTCGGGGCTGAGTCTCGTCACCTGCAGAGAAGATGCCTCGTGAGGTCTCTCGACTGAAAGAAACAGGAAACAAATAGTGAATGAAAGTACAGCAGTGAATAAAAACAGCTACATGCATGCACAACCGTGCAAAGCAAAGCAAAACAAACTGAAAAGTACAAGCAGGGTGTGCTGCTCTAACAGTAACAATCAGGAGGGTTCTGAACTCCATGAATGTGAATCCAGGTGTACATGATAAGGAGGAGTAGGCCACTGAGGGCGGAACCAGAGCAGGGAAATGGGAGGATGATGAATCCTCCCTGGTTCTGAGGCTGGGAGGACCTGCAGACTCAAAGATTCCGCAGTGCTGACACATCCACACACTCCATGGTCCGGAGGGACACTGTCCAGCTTACAAATCCATCTGTAAATGTTCAACCAGACTAGCCACCCATCATTCATCATTCACAGGAGAATGCAAAATTCGCATCATACATGAAGTGTTCCCCAGCATATCAACTGCATTTGAAAAGATTCATGTTTTCAAAACCAGTGTGGTAGCAAGACCGAGTGTGTTCAAGAAATGCTAGATATTATTATCCTACTAGACGCAGAAAACATCCCCCTTCCTAGGTTGTGTTTACGTAAAACAGCGACCCACTGTCATATAGGCTGGCCTTGCTGCAGGTACTGCCACCTCACCTGGACACAGGTGGGAAGAAGCCTGGTGAGGCTCGGTGAGTGTCTTCTGCCTGTTTCTGCATTGCTAGAATGGAGTAAACAAAGAACCGAGAGAACTTGTATAAAGTACATTCTTTGTACTGTTACTGCCACTGTCACAGTTAACTCTCTCTTCTTATTTTAGGGTTTATTTTTAAACATCATGCTCGCACATAGTTTGAAAAATCTAGTCTGCTTAGGAAAACCAGCAAACCTCTAACCCATCTTCTCCTCACCCCCTTTGCTGCTCCCCAGAGGTAAGCACCCTCAACTCATCTAGCTGAGTCTTTTGGTTTTCAAGTCCATATCTCCACATGACACACTCACACTGTTATTTCTCAGCTTCCAGATTTAGCATGTATCTGTCGTCTGCTACAGAAGACAGGCCTACCTCTCCACAACACATCACTGTTTCCAAGCTTACTTTCTGTTTCCCAATTTAGCTACATTATAATTTCATCAGATCAGTATTATGTGCTTACAATATTGTGACTTTGTAAATGCTATCTCCAGCTAGGCAACCAGTATTAATACTATTAATATTTTTTTTTCTTTTTGTATTTCCTGGAGTTATAAATGTCTTATGTGTTTGCTCAGTGTCCACAGTCTCTCTTCATTTCCCGCTGTGTTCTTCCAAGTGGCTGTAAGGCTCTTCCATTACAGGCTTTCTATAAGTGTCCAGTGATCCTGGGCTGCCTGCTCATATTTAATAAGAAGCAAAAAAAACTTGTTTAGAATTGTGTTACCTGGTGAATTGCTGACAGTGGTTGTCAGTATAGGAGACCCCATTGAGCAGTTTCACTGGGCAAAATTTTCTCTATTTTTATTCCCACAGAGCCTGGAATAAAAAAACAACTGTAGTTGGCCAGGTGTGGTAGTGCACACCTGTGATCTCAGTATTTTGGGAGGCCAAGGTGGGAGAATCACTTGAGTCCAAGAGTTTGAGAACAGCCTGGGACACAAAGTGAGATCCTTGTCTCTATAAAATCATTTTTAAAAATTAGCCAGGCATGGCAGCTCCTGCCTGTGGTCTCAGCTACTCAGGAGGCTGAGGCAGGAGGATCACTTCAGCCTAGGAGGTCAAGACTGCAGTGAGCTATGAAAAGGCCACTGTACTCCAGCCTGGGTGACAGAGCAAGATCCTGTCTCAAGAAAGTAAGAGAGAAAGAGAAAGAAGGAAAGGAAGGAAGGGAAGGAAGGGAGGAAACAAATTTTTAAAAGAAGAAAAAGTGAGACAAGGAAGGTTGGGTTTCCAGTGAAAGGTGCATCACCAGCCAGCTCCTCCTGCATCAGAACCAACCCACCGATCACCAGCTAGCTCCTCCTGCATCAGAGCCATCCCACCCGTCACCAGCCAGCTCCTCCTGCATCAGGACCAACCCACCCACCTCCAGGCAGCTCCTCCTGCATCAGAACCATCCCGCCCGTCACCAGCCAGCTCCTCCTGCATCAGAACCATCCCACCCCAGGGGTGGTGTAGCTGAGGTATTTTGCTCACTCCCTGGCTGTCACCTGGAGCTCTCCCAGCAAGGGGAGTGGGAATCAGGACTCATTAGTCCCTGGCACTTGCGGTCCCACAGGGGAGCAAAGCTGGGAGGGGCAGTGAGTCTGCAGACCAGCATCAGTAGGGGTTTTGCCAAACTCGGTGCATGCAAGAGATCTGCTCTAACCACACCTGAGGGCACTCATGCCGCCTTAATACTGGAGTGGGGAGACCCTTCTTCATGCAACAGATGCCTCTATGTCATCAGGAAAGCTGTGCTTTATGAGTCTTTAGAGGTTTTAATGAGGACACCTAAACTTACGAGGTCCTGACAAACATCAAGAATTTTGCCCAAAAAAACCACATCACTGATCGATATTTTGTGAAGACCAGTGTCTTCGTCACTTTTGAACCAAGCAGATGCGCTGCTCCATGGGGACAGAGAGAGAGACGTCACACACAGAACCCACACCGTCCCACTGTCCTCACTCTCAGCCTTGAGCAGCATTCTGGCTTGGTTTTTGTTTTGCTTTGCTGTTCTTTGCCTACCAGACACACAGCTTCTCAGAAACAAGACAGAAAGTTGCTTGACATCACAACAAAACCACAGCCAGCAAATCCAACGGGATCGCTTTATGGTGGCTCAAGTCCATTTCTCTGCGCTCCAAAGCTATCTCCACATCACTATGCTGCAGAGGTGAGGCCAACACACATCTATCAAGAACACAGGGCATGCTTTCTCCTCTCAGCTCTGGCTCCCCTTGGGGTGAAAGTGAGGGACAGAGGGGAGTCACCCTCCTGCAGTTCCTGAGGCAGCATCTCCCCAGCAGCAGAGACCAGCCTCAGTGCAGGACACCGTGGCTCCAGCCACAGATGCAGACAGAGCCTCTCGGGCCAGTCTCAGAGCCTCCCCGGGCTACAGGCATCCTCTCAGAAATGGAGGCAGCCCTGCTCTGTGCCTGCCTGCAGGTGAGGCAGGTCCTTGGGACACATCCTGGCTGGGCTGAGCTCCTCAAACACCAACCAGCAGCCCCCATCCCACCCCCCACACACCCCCCCCAGATCCTATAAGGAGCATCCTGGACACAGAGCATCGTCCCCTCCTGAGGGAACCTGAGCAGACAGCAAACCCGGAGCTCCTGTGACTGTGGTGGGCCTTGCTCCACCTCCCGTGGCCAAGGCCGCTTATCGCCGAGGGACCGACACACGTGACGAGACGCAGAATCTAAAAGAGAAAGCGGCGGCATCTCCAGGGAGCACGTGGGGGATGTGGGGCCCGATGACGGAAGGAGCGATGCCTTCAGTGCCAGGGGCTCTCCGGGTCCCTGAGCCTCCGACAGTTCACCTGGAAGGCGGCCTCCAAGACCCTCAGACCAGGCTCCAACCCGTGAGCAAGGAAAGCTGCCGTGGGAGGCTCTGTCCACTCGTTTGTGATTTGTACTGGGCTTCTTCCTCTTTCTCCAGCAGTGAAAAATCTTCAGAAACCTCCATGGAGGAGAAAATAGACCAAAAGCTTCTTTTCTGTGCTGCTGCCTCCCAGAAGCCACTGGACCCCGAAGGAGGAGCATGGAGGCAGAGAGACCCTGGCCCAGCGCAGGAGCAGGGTTGCCACAGGATGGCCCCACGGGTGCCACAATATGATGGACCACGAGGGAGCAGCGTGGAGGCAGAGACCCTGGCCCAGTGCAGCAGCAGGGCTACCACAGGATGGCCCAACAGGTGCCACAACACACTGGGTCCCAGGCATGCTAGTGAAGAGCTGTTACCATCAGAGAAACTCAAAGGGGGGAGTTTAATAACCAGAGTAGTTTATATAACCAGAGTAAATTCTCAGGAAGAAATGTCGTTAGTAAAATACCTTGATCATCTGATAGTCCACAAAATTATTCCCAAGACAGAATTCGAGGGGGCTGAAAGGAACACAAAAAGGGGAATGGATGGATGGCAATTCCCAAGGGTGGGAGGAGCCGGGAAGACAGGGGGGCTCAGGGGAGAAGCCGGGAAGACAGGGGGGCTCAGGGGAGAAGCCGGGAAGACAGGGGGGCTCAGGGGAGAAGCCGGGAAGACAGGGGGGCTCAGGGGAGAAGCCGGGAAGACAGGGGGGCTCAGGGGAGAAGCCGGGAAGACAGGGGGGCTCAGGGGAGAAGCCGGGAAGACAGAGGGGCTCAGGGGAGAAGCCGGGAAGACAGGGGGGCTCAGGGGAGAAGCCGGGAAGACAGAGGGGCTCAGGGGAGAAGCCGGGAAGACAGGGGGGCTCACGGGAGAAGCCGGGAAGACAGGGGGGCTCAGGGGAGAAGCCGGGAAGACAGAGGGGCTCAGGGGAGGAGCCGGGAAGACAGGGGGGCTCAGGGGAGAAGCCGGAAAGACAGGGGGGCTCAGGGGAGAAGCCGGGAAGACAGGGGGGCTCAGGGGAGAAGCCGGGAAGACAGGGGGGCTCAGGGGAGAAGCCGGGAAGACAGAGGGGCTCAGGGGAGAAGCCGGGAAGACAGGGGGGCTCAGGGGAGAAGCCGGGAAGACAGGGGGGCTCAGGGGAGAAGCCGGGAAGACAGGGGGGCTCAGGGGAGAAGCCGGAAAGACAGGGGGGCTCAGGGGAGAAGCCGGGAAGACAGGGGGGCTCAGGGGAGAAGCCGGGAAGACAGGGGGGCTCAGGGGAGAAGCCGGGAAGACGGGGGGCTCAGGGGAGAAGCCGGGAAGACAGAGGGGCTCAGGGGAGAAGCCGGGAAGACAGGGGGGCTCAGGGGAGAAGCCGGGAAGACAGGGGGGCTCAGGGGAGAAGCCGGGAAGACAGGGAGGCTCAGGGGAGGAGCCGGGAAGACAGGGGGGCTCAGGGGAGGAGCCGGGAAGACAGGGGGGCTCAGGGGAGGAGCCGGGAAGACAGGGGGGCTCAGGGGAGAAGCCGGGAAGACAGGGGTCTCAGGGGAGGAGCCGGGAAGACAGGGGGGCTCAGGGGAGGAGCCGGGAAGACAGAGGGGTTTAGGGGAGAAGCTGGGAAGATGGGGGCTCAGGGGAGAAGCCGGGAAGACAGGGGGCTCAGGGGAGAAGCCGGGAAGACAGAGGGGCTCAGGGGAGAAGCTGGGAAGACAGGGGGGCTCAGGGGAGAAGCCGAGAAGACAGGGGGTCTCGCAAGACTGACAGCAGCCTGGAAACCAGCAGGTGTCCAGCAGAGGGAAGACAAAACAAGAGCAAGGATGCTGGAATCCACGGAGGCTCCCAGGCTGCCGTCCAGACCTCCCCCACCCAGGCCTCGCCTTCTCGGTCCAGACTGTCAGTCAAGTTCCCATCTGGGAAAGCGGGTCTGACCGGTGCCCAGCAGAGCTGGGGAGACGTGGGACACGCGGTGTGAAAGGGTGGAGATGAGGGGCCAGCATATCCAGCCACTTCCTCCAAACACGCCTGCGGAAAGAGAGAACCCTGGAGAACAGCCCAGTGGGAGAGAGGCTCAGGAGGCTTGTGGCAAGTCTACGTACGTCTTGTGTGGCTCAGGGGCCAGCGAGCCACAGGACTAGGGTATCCACGTGCTGACTTTCGAGCTGTCCATGGCAGTAGGAGTCACATGCCCTAGCGCCTCCCCAAACTAGAAATCTGGGGGTACAACTTCTGCACACACATGCATCACAGCTCCCAAATGATCAGCTGCCTCAGAGCTGCAGCTCGGCTCCTGGAAGCAGGGCTGGCTCATGCTGCTGGCCAGCGCACCCCACACACACCCTCTTCTCTGCTGATTTTGCATCTGCACTGAATTTACACTGGTAGGAGCCAGTGCCCTCTGCTCTGTGGAGATAAGACTCTGCTGTGTGCACTGCTGTGACTCCAGTATCTAGGGGCTTATTCCACATTTGGTGGATAAAATTAAACCCCCCAAATGCAGTCATTGACAGGCCTCCGTCCAATGCAGCTGTCCATGTGGCCTTGGGCAAGCCCTGCGATGTTCCCACAGGGAACGGAAGGCCTGGGTCTCTGCAGCTGTCACGCCGGCTCTCCTGACCCTGCACATGCCCTAGAGGGATCCAAGGCCCAAGGCCCAAGCAGGACGGTGTCACAGACAGCTCTGGCCCCACAGTGGAGAGACAGGGTGGTGAGAGATGGTGTCACGGACAGCTCTAGTCCCACAGTGGAGAGAGAGGGTGGTGGGTGATGGTGTCACATACAGCTCTGACCCCACGGTGGAGAGACAGGGTGGTGAGAGATGGTGTCACGGACAGCTCTGGCCCCACAGTGGAGAGACAGGGCGGTGAGAGATGGTGTCACGGACAGCTCTGGCCCCATGGTGGAGAGACAGGGTGGTGAGAGATGGTGTCACGGACAGGTCTGGCCCCACGGTGGAGAGACAGGGTGGTGAGAGATGGTGTCACGGACAGCTCTGGCCCCACGGTGGAGAGACAGGGTAGTGGGTGATGGTGTCACAGACAGCTCTGGCCCCACGGTGGAGAGACAGGGTGGTGAGAGATGGTGTCACAGACAGCTCTGGCCCCACGGTGGAGAGACAGGGTAGTGAGAGATGGTGTCACAGACAGGTCTGGCCCCAGGGTGGAGAGAGAGGCTGGTGGGTGATGGTGTCATGGACAGCTCTGGCCCCATGGTGGAGAGACCAGGGTGGTGAGAGATGGTGTCACAGACAGCTCTGGCCCCACAGTGGAGAGACAGGGTGGTGGGTGATGGTGTCACAGATGGCTCTGGCCCCACGGTGGAGAGACAGGGTAGTGGGTGATGGTGTCACAGACAACTCTGGCCCCACGGTGGAGAGACAGGGTGGTGGGTGATGGTGTCAAAGATGGCTCTGGCCCCACAGTGGAGAGACAGGGTAGTGGGTGATGGTGTCACAGACGGCTCTGGCCCCACGGTGGAGAGACAGGGTGGTGGGTGATGGTGTCACAGACGGCTCTGGCCCTACGGTGGAGAGACAAGGTGGTGGGTGATGGTGTCACGGACGGCTCTGGCCCCACAGTGGAGAGACAGGGTGGTGAGAGATGGTGTCACAGACAGGTCTGGCCCCACGGTGGAGAGACAGTGTAGTGGGTGATGGTGTCACGGACAGCTCTGGCCCCACAGTGGAGAGACAGGGTAGTGGGTAATGGTGTCACAGACAGGTCTGGACCCATGGTGGAGAGAGAGGCTGGTGGGTGATGGTGTGATGGACAGCTCTGGCCCCATGGTGGAGAGAGGGTGGTGAGAGATGGTGTCACAGACAGCTCTGGCTACACGGTGGAGGGACAGTGTGGCAGGTGATGGTGTCACAGACAGCTCTGGCCCCATGGTGGAGAGAGAGGGTAGCGGGTGGGAGGCCCACCCCAGGCTGGGGACTGTCTATCCCTCCTTGGCTTTGCCCAGCAGAAAGCAAACCTTTGATGAAGGAGAATCATGGGGTGCAGAGGCATCATGTCGAAAAAGAAAAGGTTCCTCAATGTGGAGAAACAGATGCACCTTTGAAGTCAGGAGGAAAGCAGTGAACCCCCACATTAAAACCTCACACCACAATGTAGGAGCTTCCTGGGAAGGCGGCGGCTGTGCTCAGGTCTGTGCTGCCTTGGGAAGAGGCGTCCCCATCCCTCCCTGCTTCCTTCTCACCCCCATCTGAGCAAGAAAATCCACCTCAGCATCTTCCCTGGTGGGGTGGGACTCATGCCCGTGACCTATGCCTCCTGAGCAAGCACCTGAACCTCAGCGTCTTCCCGGGTGGGGTGGGACTCACACCCGTGACCTATCACTCCTGAGCAAGCACCTGAACCTCAGAGTCTTCCCTGGTGCGGTGGGACTCACGCCCGTGACCTATGACTCCTGAGCAAGCACCCGAACCTCAGCGTCTTCCCTGGTGGGGTGGGACTCACATCTATGACCTACAACTGCTGCCTGAGTCTCCAGGGGTGCCATCATCTGTCTCTACCCAAGCCCACCCTCCAGGAGAGGATGTTGCATCTCACCCAGTTCCTAGCATCGGGGCCAGGCACAGCAGTTGCCCCAAAAACCTCCATGGAGGGAGGGAGTGGGGTGGTGATCTGATTATCTACTTGGACCATGAGGCGGGTGGTTGCTGGAGACATGTGCTGAGCGGAGCCACAGCTGAAGCTTGGGATGGCCCTCAGACCCCCAGAGGCAAATGCCACAGACAGACCTCATGGCACCTGTGCTTCAGTGGCACGACTTCCACATAAGAAATTAGAATCCCAGGGTCTGATGCCTCCTCACTGACATGGTTTCCCTCACAGACATCAGCGCCTGAGCTGCCGAGACAGCCCTTTCCCAAGCACACAGAGTCGGACAGTACAGAACAGCCCTGGGCAATGCACAGCTGGGCGAGCTCAGCCAGGAGGCCTCGGGATGCAGACGGGCCAAACGGAACAGCTCTGGGCAGTGCACAGCTGGCCCGAGGTGGGCCAGAAGGCCTCGGGACTCAAACAGGCTGCAGAGAAACCAGCAAGCCCGCAGTCCCCAGAGCAGTCACCCTGGCTTCTTCCCTCAACACCTGTCCCTGATGCCTGGGGAAGCCACCCCGCCCCCTGCCCCGAGCTGGGAGCCACTTGCAGGCCCTCCCCCCCATCACAGTCAGCATGGAAACTGACGTTGGGGCCCACTGTTGCTATCATCATGAAAACTGACCATCCACCCGCAGGACCCTCTGCCAAGACTGCACACACACTGGGCCCTGGATTCCCATCGCGCCCACACGCATCCAGCCCTAAAATGGACTCGGGAAGGGATGTGGGTGCTGCTTTAAAGCCAGCCATGGGTTTGCAAGGTCATATGTCATCTGGCAGTCATGAGGGACTGTGGAGGACAGTGAAAGCAGAGGTGGGCAGTGCAGCCCTCTGGGTGGTGCCTGGAGCCCCTGGGGCTGCTGGGGAGTGGGGCACAGGTCCCCAGAGCCAGCTGTGTACTGGTCCCAAAGGCTGTCTTTCCTGATGTTCTCAGGATACTGTAACTGGAAGATGCCTGGTTTCTCCACACCATCACTCTACCGTGGGTCTGAGACACGCAGACACAGTGCGGCCTCCACAGCCCCTCAGGTGAGAGCCAGGCCCCCTCCAGGGCTCCTACTTTGACCTCCACTCAGGGGTCGTCCTGGCTATCCTGAGGTCAACACACTGTGTATTACTGTGGTGGCCAGGCCCTACTCAAGGCCCAGAAA